>NC_133326.1:455656095-455976651 GCF_042186555.1 Aquarana catesbeiana
GGGGACCCCCACGCCATTTTTTAAAACATTTAGATGCAGGGTTCCCCTTAATATCCATACCAGACCTGAAGGGCCTGGTATGGATTTTGGGGGTGACATCCACACCATTTTTTTTTTGGTATTTTTATCTATATTGCTGGGATCTGACAATACATTACAGCTGCCAGCAGTTTTAAATGACATTTTCTCCTTTAGAAATGTCATTTTGCTGTGGCACTGTTATAAAACATGGGAAAGATGCGCTACTTTACAGGCATACTAAGGACACTCCCCAGGCACGATATTTAAAGGAATATTTAATTTTTATTCTTTCCCTTTAAACATTATTAAAATCACTGCTCCCAAGAAAACGGCCTTTTTAAAAACTTTTTTTGCATTGATTCATGTCCCTTGGGGCAGGACCCGGGTCCCCAAACACTTTTTATGGGAATAACTTGCATATAAGCCTTTAAAATGAGCACTTTTGATTTTTCATGTTCGTGTCCCATAGACTTTAACGGTGTTCGCATATTCAAACTAATTTTTTGCATGTTCTGCTGCAAACTGAACCGGGGGTGGGGGGGGTGGGTTGGCTCATCCCTAGTTGTTACCAGTGTGTTCTCTTGACAAAACTCTATTAGCCTTTGTCCTGCTTCATTTTGTACCCCAAGGCCATATTTACCTGTTATTCCGGATATGCTTTAACTTCCTATTTTAGCATTCCAATCTCCCATTATGAGAAGGATATCTTTTTTTGGAGTTAGTTCTAAAAGGTGTTGTAGATCTTTATAAAAATGGTCAATGTCAGCTTCTTCAGCATAAGAGTTGGGTGGGTATTATTGTGATGTTGAGTGGTTTACCTTGGATACGGACTGAGATCATCCTGTCTTTTTTGGGATTGTACCCCAATACTGCTTTCCTCACTCTTTTGTTGACTTTGAGGGCTACACCATTTCTTCTGAGAGATTCTTGTCCACAGTAGTAGATATAGTAGTCATCTGAGTTGAATTTTGCCCATTCCAGTACATTTTAGTTCACTAATTCCCAAGATATCGATGTTCAATCTTGCCATCTCCTTTTTGACCACATCCAGCTTACCCGTATTCATTGATCTAACATTCTAGATTCCTATGCGGTATTCTTCTTTACAGCATCAGACTTACCTTTCACTCCTACCATCCACAGCTGAGAGTTCTTGCGGCTTTGGCCTAGCCATTTCATTAGTTCTGGAGCTACTTGTAATTTGCCCTCCACTCTTCCCCATTAGCACATTAGACACCTTCCGGTATGGTGGAAACATCTTCCGTTGTCATATCTGTTAGCCTTTTGTTTCTGTTCATGAGGTTTTCTTGGCAAGGATACTAAGAAGGGTTGCTATTTCCTTCTCCAGTGGATCATGTTTTGTAAGTAATATCCGCTGTGACCTGTCCATCTTGGCTGAGCCTACACAGCATAGCTTGTAGCTTCACTGAATTACGCAAGCCCCTTTGCCACAGGAAGGCAGTGATCCATAAAGGGGAATAAAATGGTAAAAAAAAGTTTTTCTTTTTAAATGGTAAAAAATAACAAAAAATAAAATAACAAACTACTGACCCTATCCACTGGCCTACTGACATTGTCCACTGCCATATTGACCTCATCCACTGACCTACTGACATTATCCACTGCCATATTGACACCTTCCAGTGCTCCACTGACTAACACCATTCACAATCCTACTGACACCAGTGGCGGAACTACCGGGGTCAGAAAGGTTGCTTGGGCCCTGGCATCCCATCACTGTGGGGAGGCCCCAAGACACAGGAAGGGCGCCCACCACAGAACTTGTGAAAGTATCTTGCTGTGTGATTGTAATAGAGGGACCCATGATGGAAGTTAAGGGCCATGGGATCAGTGGGAAGAGCCCCAGGCTTGGAGAGAAGGGCCCCGGCTGGGGATCAGGGGGCCCTTCATGGTTTCTTGCACCGGGGCTCTGAAGGTTCTAGTTACACCTCTGCTCATAGTCTTATTTCTGGAGAGCCAAGGACCATTCAGGATCCTCATTAGTAAAAATGCCTGCAAGACCTAGGTGTTATAAATAAGCCTATATCTCAGACACATTTATTCTAAAGGAATTTGTTTCCAATAAAAACTTAGTTCTCCATTGGATAATAAAAAAAGTGTGTATGTATATGCATATATATATATATATATATATATATATATATATATACAGTATCTCACAAAAGTGAGTACACCCCTCACATTTTTAGTGTTACAAGGTCTCAGGTGTGAATGCGGAGCAGGTGAAAAATTTGGTGTTATCGCTCTCACTCCCTCATACTGGTTACTGGAATTTCAACATGGCACCTGATGGCAAAGAACTCTCTTAGGATCTGAAAAAAAGAATTGTTGCTCTACATAAAGATGGCCTAGGCTATAAGAAGATTGCCAAGATCCTGAAAATGAGCTGCAGCACAGTGGCCATGACCGCACAGCGGTTTAACAGGACAGGTGCCACTCAGAACAGGCCTCGCCATGGTTGACCAAAGTAGTTGAGTGCACGTGCTTAGCGTCATAGCCAAAGTTGTCTTTGGGAAATAGACGTATGAGCGCTGCCAGCATTGCTGCAGATGTTGAAGGGGTGGGGGGTCAGCCTGTCAGTGTTCATACCATACGCCGCATACTGCATCAAGTTGGTCTGCATGGTTGTCGTCCCAGAAGGAAGCCTCTTCTAAAGAGGATGCACAAGAAAGCCCGCAAACAGTTTGCTGAAGACAAGCAGACTAAAGACATGGATTACTGGAACCATGTCCTGTGGTCTCATGAGACCAAGATAAACTTATTTGGGTCAGATGGTGTCAAGCGTGTGTGGCGGCAACCAGGTGAGGAGTACAAAGACAAGTGTGTCTTTCCTGAGTCAAGCATGGTGGTGGGAGTGTCATGGTCTGGGGCTGCATGAGTGCTGCCAGTACTGGGGAGCTACAGCTCATTGAGGGAACCACGAATGCCAACATGTACTGTGACATACTGAAGCAGAGCATGATCCACTCCTTTTGGAGACTGGGCCGTAGGGCAGTATTCCAACATGATAACAACCCCAAACACACCTCCAAGATGACAACTGCCTTGCTAAAGAAGCTGAGGGTAAAGGTGATGGACTGACCAAGCATGTCTCCAGACCTAAACCCTATTGAGCATCTGTGGGGCATCCTCAAACAGAAGGTGGAGGAGAGCAATATCCACCACCTCCGTAATGTCATCATGGAGGAGTGGAAGAGGACTCCAGTGGAAACCTGTAAAGCTCTGGTGAACTCCATGCCCAAGAGGGTTAAGGCAGTGCTGGAAAATGATGGTGGCCACACACAAATATTGACACTTTGGGCTCAGTTTGGACATTTTCACTAAGGTTGTACTCACTTTTGTTGCCAGCGGATTAGACATTAATGGCTGTGAGTTATTTTGAGGGGACAGCAAATTTACACTGTTATACAAGCTGTACACTCACTATAGTACTTTACATTGTAGAGAAATGTAATTTCTTCAGTGTTGTCACATAAAAAGATATAATAAAATATTTACAAAAATGTGAGGGGTGTACTCACTTTTGTGAGATACTATATATATATATATATATATATATATATATATACACAGTCAGGTCCATAAATATTGGGACATCGACACAATTCAAATCTTTTTGGCTCTATACACCACCACAATGGATTTGAAATAAAGCGAACAAGATGTGCTTTAACTGCAGACTTTCAGCTTTAATTTGAGGGTATTTACATCCAAATCAAGTGAACGGTGTAGGAATTACAACCGTTTGTATATGTGCCTCCCACTTTTTAAGGGACCAAAAGTAATGGGATAATTGGCTGCTCAGCTGTTCCATGGCCAGGTGTGTGTTATTCCCTCATTATCCCATTTACAAGAAGCAGATAAAAGGTCCAGAGTTCATTTCAAGTGTGCTATTTGCATTTGGAATCTGGTGCTGTTAACTCTCAATATGAGATCCAAAGAGCTGTCACTATCAGTCAAGCAAGACATCATTAGGCTAAAAAAACAAAACAAACCCATCAGAGAGATAGCAAAAACATTAGTTGTGGCCAAATCAACTGTTTGGAACATCCTTAAAAAGAAAGAATGCACCGGTGAGCTCAGCAGCACCAAAAGACCTGGAAGACCACGGAAAACAACTGTGGTGGATGACCGAAGAATTCTTTTCATGGTAAGGAAAACACCCTTCACAACAGTTGGTCAGATCAAGAACACTCTTCAGGAGGTAGGTGTATGTGTGGCAAAGTCAACAATCAAGAGAAGACTTCACCAGAGTGAATACAGAGGGTTCACCACAAGATGTAAACCATTGGTGAGCCTCAAAAACAGGAAGGCCAGATTAGAGTTTGCCAAACAACATCTAAAAAAGCCTTCACAGTTCTGGAACAACATCCTATGGCCAGATGAGACCAAGATCAGCTTGTACCAGAGTGATGGAAAGAGAAGAGTATGGAGAAGGAAAGGAACTGCTCATGATCCAAAGCATACCACCTCATCAGCGAAGCATGGTGGTGGTAGTGTCATGGCATGGGCATGTATGGCTGCCAATGGAACTGGTTCTCTTGTATTTATTGAAGATGTGACTGCTGACAAAAGCAGCAGGATGAATTCTGAAGTGTTCTGGGCAATATTATCTGCTCATATTCAGCAAAATGCTTCAGAACTCATTGGACAGCGCTTCACAGTGCAGATGGACAATGACCCGAAGCATACTGTGAAAGCAACCAAAGAGTTTTTTAAGGGAAAGAAGTGGAATGTTATGCAATGGCCAAGTCAATCACCTGACCTGAATCCGATTGAGCATGCATTTCAAGAACAAGCATGAACTGAAGACAGTTGCAGTAGAGGCCTGGCAGAGCATCACCAAGGATGAAACCCAGCATCTGGTGATGTCTATCTTTTTTTTTTACTTTCAAATTTTTTTTTAAAATGGGTAATAAAACATAAATTAACAAATAATGACATTCAAAAAATTATAATAGGATACTTACTATGACTAAGTTACATATTGAGTAAATTCAATATAGATAGATATAATAAGTTAATATAACAAACAAATAGAATCCTTCTAATTCATGTTGTTAAATTTGGTTCTTGGATAATAATCAGCCAAGAATAAACCCATTCACCCCTAGGGGATCAAACTGTAAATAGGTCTACTCGTAAAAAATGTCAGTGAATAAACCGTTGCAAAATATTGAAACAAACAATATAGAAAATGAAATTTGTTTAAGTCTCTACAGGGAATTGTCAATACCAACAGGCTAATTAACAGTAATTAAGAGTGGGCTTCTAGTACTTTAGAAGCTTTAGGGTGTGTGATTCATAAGTACCAGTGTTTCTTAAAGTAAGTTATGTTATCATTTTTAAAAGCTAATAATAATTCATAGTATGCTTGGGTGTTGAGTCTTAGAATGACATCACAAAGGTTAGGGGCTTCAATTGATTTCCACATTTTTGTTATGGTAAGAAAGAAAGATGTCAAGGTTGATACTCAAAAGGGCCATAGCTGGTCATAGTTTTGATAGGTTTTCTATGTAAGAGGCAATAAAGGTATATATTGGATTCCAGAAACTGATCAAATTTTTACAGCTCCATAAAATGTGGTATAAGGAACCAACTTGATCCTTATGCCACGTACACACGGGCGGACTTTTCTACCGGACTGGTCCGACGGACTTTCCGACGGACTTTCCGACGGACTTTCTAACGAACGGACTTGCCCACACACGATCACACCAAAGTCCGACGGATTTGTACGTGATGATGTACGACGGGACCATAGGCGTGCGCAAGGGGTGTGCCAGGTGTGCCTGGGCACACCCTAATCCTGTGGTTGGCAACCCACCAATGACTGGCAGGTGATAGGTAAACTGCAATCCTTCCTTGCTGACCCTCAGAACCTGGACAGGAGAGGCGGCGGGAGTGGAGTTTAGTGGAATCGATCTGTATTTTCCTCCTGCAGCAGCTGAAAGTAGGCTTCTCCTCCTCTCCCTCTCAACATTCAGCTGCCACAGGAGGAAAATACAGGGGATCTGTAACAATATATGCCACCCCCGCCATCCCTCCTGTCCCTGTTCCTCTTCCTTCTGTTGCCCGGGTCCCCCTGTGTGCTCCCCTGCTCCTCCTTCCTCCTATTGTTTCAGGATGGAGAGCGGGGAAGAGGCCAGTAAATATGTCAAACGCATATATATGTGTTGGAGCTTTGGGGTGCACACCCTAATGCAATAGGCTGAGCACATCTATGGACGGGACTAAAATAAGGAAGTTGATAGCCAGTAGCCAATAACTGCCCTAGCGTGGGTTTTAGTCCATCGGACTAGCATACAGACGAGCTGATTTTTCGACCAGACTCGAGTCCGTCGGAAAGATTTGAAACATGTTTTATTTCTAGGTTCGTCGGACTTTTGAGAAAAAAAAAGTCAGCTGGAGCCCACACATGATCAAATTGTCCAACAGAGTCCGGACCAAGTCTGCCGGAAAGTCCGCTCGTGTGTACGCGGCATTACAGTGCCAACATATTGGTGATGTAGGTGGATATATTTTAGCCAATTTGTAAGGGGTTAGGTACCATCTATTCAGTATTTTTTGGGAGTTATCTCAATGCTCTAAGCAGGATATGGCAGTTTGATTTACTCTCATAGCGTCGTACCAACATTCATCTGAGAAAGATTGCGCTAAATCTATTTCCCATTTAAACATATTGTGATTTTTCCCATATTTAGGATATTGAGAAAAAACCTTATAGAAAAAAGCTATGCTTTTATGTTTTACAGTTTTGTTAATAGTGAGATGCTTCCAAACGAAAGATGGAACTTCAAAATCTTGATTTGGACTAAAATGCTCCAGGTGGTTGAGCTTGCTTAATTTATTGTCTATTGTAGTTTTGTGTCCTGAGGGAAGATGTACATAGAAGTTAAAGCCCTGATTAATCCAATTGTTCAATGAGAGGCAGCTTCTACAGTAGTCAAGGGCTCTAAGGGGTATAGGTATCTCTTGTGATTCTCCTAAAGAATTACATTTTGAGACAAGAAATTTCCATGCTAGCAGGGTAGCTAATGGATATCAGTTTAGGAATTATAACCCTAGGGAATACTGTGTAAGCCAGCAATAGGGCAAATAGGTCATTACCCTTGGTAAATTTTATTTTAAAGGATAACCAAAGTTTATCTTCGTTTGGAATGAACCAGTATTTCATTTGATCTAAAAGTGTTATGTAGTAGTATTTTTGCATATCAGGTAAGTTCATACCACCCTTGGTTTTAGAATATATTAGTATAGAGAATGCGACTCTTGTTTTTTTGTTTTCGCAAATTAGGTTTCTTAGTTTAGTATTTAGTGTTTTAAAAAAGATTGAGGGCATTGGAATGGGTAGGGATCTAAAGAGGTATAGTATCTTGGGTAGGATTGCAATTTTTCCTATCCAGGATAATTGTGTTTTTGTATATTTTGAAAATTATTAGAAATCAAATCTAATAGGGTAGGAAAATTAGCTGCGAATAACTTTTTTGTTGGGAATGTAAGGTTGATTCCTAGATAGGTAAAGGAAGGTGCGTCCCAGTTATAATTATACTTCTCTTTAAGAATGGTAGACATATTGTTGGTTATGTTCATAGTTAGGGCAAAACTTTTACTGTTGTTAACTTTATAATAAGATAGCCCAATTTTGTGTAGTCTATTGCCTATTTTTATTCCTGAAATATTTTTGTTGGACCTAATTGTTTCTGCTAAAGGTTCAATTACTAAAGAAAAGATTATGGGTGAAAGTGGGCAACCCTGTCTGGTGCCATTCGTTAGGTTAAAGTTTTTAGACAACATTCCGAAGGTGGATACCTTTGCTGAAGTTTGTGTATAAAGTAACATAATTGCCTTGTTTATAAATCCTGTAAAACCAAATTTCTCTAGAGTTTTGGAGATGCAGTTCCAGTGTACTCTATTGAACGCCTTCTCTGCATCCAGGCCTAGGAGCAGAGAGGACTTTTGTGTCTTCTCTACATGGTTGATCAAATTGATCATTCCATTGTACAGCATAAATCAGTGAAAGCGTAGCACCCCCTAGTGGGGAGAACTTTCTGATAAGAGTGTATATATAAGAAGAGCACATATTGGAGCACTTGCACTTATATTTTCAAGGCACAGAGAGAAAAGTCACCACTCACTTTGTATTGATGAACTTTGTATGACTAATTAACTACTGTCATTTTTGAATTTTTGCAATCCAATTTTTATTTTTATTCATGTATGTTTGTATCTTTTTTTGAGTTAAGGTTGTTTGCACTATTGTGGAGTGTCGTCTGACACTTTATTTATTTTCGCATTTTTTTTGTATTGGTTTACATCAACTCACAGGTCAGGAGCACGTGTCACTTTATTAATATATACCAATACCTAGCAGTGCCACTACCACCACATTTATAAATATTATTTTTCATTCTCAGACCCTACGTAGTAGGTATCACGGTGGGGGCAGCAGCTACTAGTGTCAGACTATTAGGTTTATTGCCATCAGCGTGGGACACTCCTTATTAATATAATAGCAACTAAAATTATGTAACGACCTGGTCATCTATTACTGAGTCCAGAAGTGGGAATGAGACTGTTTCCTTAATTGCCATTATAACTCCTTTCTTCTTTTTAAGGTTGTTAGAACAGAAAATATATGGGAACAGGTGGTGTGAGAATGTTGGTGCTTTATCTTTCGCAAAATGCGATTCTTGTACACATATAATGTCACTCTTGAGTCTAATTGCGTGGGTCCAGATGGCCTTTCTTTTTTTGGGGGGACTGTTTAGACCATTGGTGTTCAGAGAAAATATTTTAAGTTGCAACATTTTTTGAGGTGTCGATGATGGGTAGTAGCTTCAACATATTGTGGATATGCCAATATTTATAATTACTATTTCCCTGAGTAGAGAGACTTTCCTTGGAGGAATAAAGAGAGATTCTTTTAGGTTTTATCACTAATTTTATGATCCTGTTAGAATATAAAGTAAAAAAGTAAAGGTGTAACCAAACATAAAAATTTAGAGTAGTAAATAAGAACTTTGAGTTGCCAAACAACTGTAGTGTGTACTGATTTGCACTTTTGAATTGGGGGAAAATAACCATTTCCTTCTGGGGTAAAACATTCCCTGAGAACATATAAACCTGAGAGTTTAGCAATATTAGCCTCAATAAGGAAAAAGGCATTTAGCCTTAGTTGAGCTGGTGAACTTTAGTCATGGCTGGGTTGCCCTTCCCATGGGATTAATACTGTAGGTGATTTCCTCTGTAGGGTATCTTCATCCTTGGGGACTAAACCCCATTTCCACAGTTACTTTAGGCCGCCATCCTATGTGTGAAAGCTGTGGCATGCATCGTTACGGTCAACAATCAGTTTGATGGGGAAGCCCCATCAATACT
This sequence comes from Aquarana catesbeiana, assembly GCF_042186555.1. Lineage (NCBI taxonomy): Eukaryota > Metazoa > Chordata > Amphibia > Anura > Ranidae > Aquarana > Aquarana catesbeiana. Next base: position 455,665,519 of record NC_133326.1, read on the forward strand.
TGATGTTATGATTACGAAGGATCTTAGTAAACCAAGTAAAGTTGCTTGTAAAAGGTCTGAGTAGAAAAAAATAAATACCTGCATATGGATCAGGAAGTGGAACATGTTGGCGTGCAACTTGCATCAGGAGGTCTTTAATATGATAGAAATTAATTCCCGCAATAATATCTCTTGGAAGTTTCTTTGGTATGTGCTAAGGTTTTGGCAGTCTATGTGCCCTGTCAATTGTTACCTCCTGATGTGGTATCTTGGGGAGGAGGTCAGACATAATTTTTTTCAAGAATTGTTGTAGGTCTGCATTTTTAACATTTTTGGGGATCCCTCTGAATTTAATGTTATTGCGTCTGGACCTGTCCTCGATATCTGCCACTTTCAGCTTGAGTTGTTTCATTTCTTCCACCAGCTCAAAATGGAAGTCCAGCAGATTGTTATGCGTGTCAGTGATGTCCTCCATTTTATTTTTTATTTTATCAACTTTTCCTCCTAGACCTTCTATTACCACATTAGTTTTGTGCATTTATGACTGCACATCTTGTTGAATTGCTCCTCTCAGGGACAGAAGCATTTCTTTAATATCTGTGTCAAGTATAGGCTGTCCTAATGTGGGGAAGGCAAGAAGTTTATCAGCATAGGGGTTATTAAGAGACAGCTTGTTGTGTTCAAGTATTGAACCACTGGCATAGTCTTCCAAGGGGGAAATCCTTCTCCTCTGCCTTTGAGGGCCATTCATTTCCTCCACCATGTCAGAGTCATTAAAGTGTGTGCCTTTTTCAGTATTCCTAATCTCACCCTCTCTGAGGTGCGCTGACTGCTGTCCAGCATCAGAGTGCTGAGGCGAACCGGGGAAATTTTTTCTCACAGGAACGCTGCTATGGTTCTTAAATTTCTCCAATTTCCGGGGTCCTCCCCCATGATCCTTTCTTTTCCCCATTGTGACCTGCTACTTCTTCGGGTCTTCCGGTATCAGTTTTTCCCCTGAGGACCACTTTGAGTTGCTGTATGCCACTTCAGGGAAATTTAGAGCCACAGAGTTCTGTTAGATAGGGGCCATCTTCCTCCACTGCGGATCAAGCCCCCCAGGGGAGAATATTTTCAGCCCATCTTACAGGCCTGCAGTGTGCCTTTAAGTGAATACCAGCAATCTTCAGTTGTTTGCCTTTAATCCAAGACCAGCAATGGATTGATCAATCTTTTCTTGAAGGTGGGACTTGGCTTTTAAAATGTTACTTCCCTAGGCCGCAGGCTTGAGAATCAAAGTGCCTCTGCCTCTACTACCTCTCTTCCAGACAATACTGGGGAGGCCAAGGGTTCCCTCTTTTGCTACAATCTTTTCAGGCAAAGGACCCTTCTCCAAGGGCTCCCTGAATACTTCTTTCCTTCTACTGCAAATAAACATCCTAGTAATTGATCAGAGAAAAATATAACATATATATCATATAACATATAAACATATATAACATATACAACAGCCTGAAAAAAAAAAAAAAAAACAATGCTGACACCTCATCTGGGGACTTGCACGCTGCAATATATTAAATGTATGTTTTGGAGTTTAGATAAACACAAGTGTGTATATGTGTGTTTAAATGAAAAAGTATTCTAAGAGCAAGGGTGAATGGGTTGCTCATCCTGAAAAACTCTCAAAATTGACTGACTTTGATTTCAGACACAGGGTTGAAAATAATGAAAAGCGATTGTAAATCTTTAGCTAATTGAAAAGCAGATAGATTAACATTTGGTAGGTGAACAATTTTGTCAATATCTTGCTTTTCAAATGCCCCACAGTGTGCTTATTTCACACAAATCAATTTTTAGTAATGCTTTAAGATAACATGGGTTCTGCAAAGAGAGCTAGAAAATAGTCTACGGCTAGTTTTTTAAAGTGATGAACCAATGAGCAGACCAGGAGCTGATTTGACATTTTTTCTTTTCTGTTCAATAATTTTATTAAAATTTTCTCAAAGGTTCCAAGTTTACAACAAAAATGCAGATGTGGCAAATATTTCAAAGTATCCAGTCATAGATTTTACATTTTTTCACTTACTCAAATAATTCTATGTAGTACTTTTTATCTGCAGGAAATTGTGCAATTTAGGAATCCAGCCAATCATGATTTATGCATTGTATAAATTAATGTAAAGTGGGTTCATGGATAAATGCAAGAAAAAAAAATATATTTCAAATTCTGTGGTTTGCAATTTGCTCCTCTTATCCTATTTATTTACTTGTGCTCTTAGTGGATTACAAGTACTCTGAATTTATTGCGCACCAAGGAAGTAGTGAAGTGAAAACTGTAGGGAACACATACACACACACACACACACACACACACACTCACAGTGCATAGATCCTTATTAATTACAAGCAGATTGCATGCTTATACCCTCTGCATGCCTCACCTGGACATACCACTTATTGTTGTACCCTTCACACTCTTGCACATAACACCTTCTAAATGCATGTTCTGCACATACTGCCATTCATAATAGCTTTTGCACCTGTCTCATGAACACCCTGTCCATTGCCATATAGTCCACACTCGCTTTCTGCACATGCTGCCAGCCAACATAACCTCTGCATTCCTATTTTGCATGTACTACCTGGTAAGAAACTTTGGGGTTGATTTACTAAAACTGGAGAGTGCAAAATCTGGTGCAGCTGTGCATAAAAGCCAATCAGCTTCCAGGTTTTATTGTCAAAGCTTAATTGAACAAGCTGAAGTTAGAATCTGTTTGGCTACCATGCATAGGTGCACTAGATTTTGCACTCTCCAGTTTTAGTAAATCGACCGCTTTGTGACAGGAGCTTCATGCTAGTCATGCCCATTTCCTTGCCTGTGCACATATACATGCACATATTCTCTAGCATAGGAGCTTAACTAAGCATGCATAATGAGAACGTGGATGCAAAGCCACGTCTGCCACAGATCCTTGCACCCGACGGCCTATGTAAACCTGAGGCCTGCATGATATCATCGCTGGGTAGTCTTCAGCTTATACCCTTGTGATCTGTGTTCTTGAAAGCTTGCCTGATCCTGTTACTGACCTGGCTATGTCTGATTCTTCTCTGGATTTTTTTTGCCTGCTTGTTTCTGCTGCTAGCTCGTGTTACTGACCTTAGCCTGGACTTTTGACTGAAATTCTGTCTTATGATTTTGTACTCCGCCGTAAGCACATTGCCAATCCTTGCCTGTCTCTGACCTGAACTCTGATTCTGATTCTGTACCTATCTGCCTGTTACCAAACTCAGCTTGTGACCTGATGCCACGACCTGCAGAAGCTGAGGGACTGCACAGCTGTGGTGGAAGGGCGGCTCAATACCCTAGAGGATGAATGAATATCAGCAATTACACCATGATTTGCAATACATATATATATTATCTCTATGGGCCACACGGCAAGGCTGGAGGACTTGGACCAGAGTTATAGATTCATTTTCATTTGTTTTTTTTTTATCATTTATTCAATTTAATTAGGGTAGAAAAAGATATAAGGTACAAAGGTTGCATGAAAGGGAGCAATATCCTTCCACATATGAGTTTACAGATTTATAATAATACATTAACATCAGCGCCTATCCCAGATGGGAATAGTGTTGCGGCAGAATAGGATAGGGTAGATGTAGATACTTAAAAGAGGGTAGAAAAAGAGTGAGGATTAGGAGAAATGCTGAGATACAGGTGCAGGCACATATTAATTACTTTAGTGGTCCAAGGTTACAGAGAGAGGCAGGTGTTCCACTCTGGCCCTGTTAAGTTCAAACAATAGTGTAAAATGATTCTTACAGACAGGGTTAGTCAGAGGGACATTACTCCTGTTATGAGAGCTTGATACTTCTGGGATGAGCTAACCATGGATATCGGTGCCTATGGCACTTGTCCACCGTCATGTGAGATTTGGAGAAGAGGAATTCCATGCAGCAATGTTTATTTATGATAGAGATGAGAGAGGTGACAGCTGATAGAAGTGGGTCCTTCCAGGCACGGGCTAGTTTTATATGTGCTGCAATTAAGATATGTGTTATAACTGGGGTGTATGTCATAGGCCAGGGGCAGGAGTCTAGACCAAATAGAGCCAGTTGTGGAGTTAATTCTCGGGGGATGTTGGTAGTGCCAGTAATTAAAGCAGAGACTTTCTTCCAAAAAGGAACTATGATAGGGCAGTCCCACCAGATATGAATGATGTCACTTGTAGCATCACAGGTCCTACAAGATTTCGGAGAGTGGGGTGGGAAAATGCAGGCTAGTCTGTCAGGTGTGTAGTACCATTTGTGGTAAATTTTCATGAGGATTTCCCAGTGGGATACATTTTTGGAAGAGTAGTAAGGAGTCGAAGGGTACGGTACCACACCTCTAGAGGGAAGAAGGTTTGCAGTTTTGATTCCTTGAAGACCATATTGGTAGACTTACATATGGACGCAGGACAGGATAAAAGGTTATAGATGAAGGACATTCCTTTCATTTTGGTGGATAGTTGGGTGCAATATGTGAGCAAGTCCTTAGTGGATAGTGTGGAAAGGACATGATGGAGCTTGAGAAAGATATAGAAATCTCTACTCGGTAGATTGTAGGTCACTCAGAGTTGTTGGAAACTTTTAAGGTTCTGTTGATAAAAAAGATCCCCAATTGTATTATTTCCTGCAGAAGACCAATGCTGAATCGGTAAGCCTGGGGAAAAAAAGTGTAGAGAGAAAAGTGAGAGTAGTAGCAAGGCATCTGTATGTATCACTTGGGAGGTTTGTTGTATGGCTTTCCAGACTGCGGTTGAAGAGTTGACAGTAGGTAAAAAGGATTGCAGTGCATGAAAGTTCATCCAAATTGCTGCCAATAGTGTGTGGGGGGGAAGAGAGATTGCTGTTGACTCAATTTGGAGCCACGAGGCAATGGAGTGAGGAAACCACCACGGTTTTGCTTGGTTTAGGATGACTGCCTTATAGTACCATTTAATGTTGGGTGCTCCAAGGCCAGCAAAACCTGTAGTAGTGCTTAAAAGTGAGGCTTTTAGTTGAGGCCTGAGGGCTGCCCAAATAAAGGTTCATTGAATTTTGGCTAGGTAGTATTGGTAGTGGCAAGGTTCTGAAGAAGTAAAGAACATGTGGTTACACTTCCAGCCCATTATGCTTTGATGGATGACATGGAGGAACTTTTATATTGGAGTTTCTGGAGCAGAGAAGAGAGGTCTGTGCGAAAATGCATGGAGGAAGGAGACGTGAGTGGTATTGGGGCCCAGAAGAAAGGTACATCTGCAAGCACTCGCCATAAAGGGGGGAGTGAGCAAAGTGGGTGAGTGAATGCAATTATGTCATTTGCATAGACTCCTATTTTATGGGGGGGAGTTCCCAACCAAAATCCAAGAGAAGAGAGGGTTAGAATGAATTGCTTGAGCTACCTTCTTTTAAATAAATGGAATCACACTATGGTATTGCCTTTTCCATCTTTTCTTTAAACATCTATTTGGCGGAGCTTTTTCTGGCTTATCCATTTGGCACCAACACAGACCACAGACCGTTATCATTCCTGACCTATCTTTTTAGTTAAAGAGGTCATGGTGGTTTGGATACATACCTTTATTCACCGGGTGTCGCTGTATCCAAAATTGCCTTTGGCAGTGGTGATGGTGTAAAAAATCAGAAAACTTCACATATTATATGGACTTTTTTTGTTACATTTGCTGGCTGTTTATTGATGCACACTGCACTCTTTCACTTGTTTGTCTTCATGATCATATCAATGATGCATGTGATGGTGTAGCAGACAAAACTTCACACAATCTGTGGATGTTTGTTTTGATATATCTGCAGGCAGGTGTTTCATATATCTGCTGGGTTTTTATTATAACTGCTGGCTGTTTACTGATGCACATTACATTTTTTCATTAACTTTTTTTGTCCTTTTTGTTCACATATGATTATGTTAATGATGTATTTTGTACAGTATTGTTCACATTGATCATGAAATATTGAGCACTAGCACTTTACTGGTATACTTATTTAATATCAGCACTCCCTTATTATTATAAACCCCCCATAAGCTCAAAGCTTGCTAACTAAGCATTTTGAGGGGAACAGTTTATACTTAATTCACGTTTCACTTATAGCATGGAGTTCTTCTTTTTTACTAGTATAATAGGGTGACCTGAGAGATGCTGTGTGCTTTGCACACTATAGCAGTAGGGCAAGGAGAGTAACCAACATGGAAGCTACTCCTCTACAAGTTTATGTATGTTACATCCAGCTAGGCTTAGAGATGACCATGGTATGTTATCCCTGGGCAGTTGTAGGCCTGTGGACTAGGGCCTATCCAGTGTGGCCCATGTATTGGAGATTTTAGATTATGTCTTGTTTATGGGAGTCTTTGGTGGTGGGTTAGGGATTATACCCCAGTTATGCAGCTGTTTGATCCCATCTTCAGGAGTTAGGATAGAGATTTGCTGACGTTGGTAAGGCACCAATAGCTTAGTAGGAACCCTCCACTTGTATGTGATCTTATGCAGTGGCGTCACTAGGGTTGGTGTCACCTGGTGCGGTATAACATGGTGTCACCCCACACACACACACACGTCACCCTCGGCTCGGGCTGGCGGTGGACACCAGGACACCCCCCCCCCCGCACCTGTTCTGAATCTGGGTGCCGGGCGGCAGCTGGAGTCTCAAGAGGAGAGTAGGGCAGCTTCATAGCGTGCAGCTGCCGCGCTGCCCGGGCAGGGATACTAGTAGTGTGTGTAGTGACGTCATCATCATGTCTGCAGTGCAGTGTGAAATGTGACAGGCTGAGGCTCGCTGGCTCAGTAGGGTAGGGAGGAGGAAGAAGAAGGAGGACACACTCACACAGTGACACACCAGGCGTGGCAGCGGCGCTGGAGGTGTGTTGTTTCAGCCCAGCGGGCTGCGGGGTGAACGGGTCAGCTGAAAAAAAAAAAAATACCAGGCTTTCCTCACCGTCGGGAGGTTGTCACCCCTCTAGAAGCGCGGACCGCACCCCCCGCACCCCCCTAGCAACGCCTCTGCACTGGTTTAAGAATCGCTGCTTCTACAGGAGTTTTGTGCTCATATAGAGCATTTTTTTGTACAAAGTTTAGACAAGTTTAGGAGTTTGATGTTTTTTCTGCCTCCAAAATCCAATCAGAAACATGAACCAGAAGGGTTTTTCTTCTGCATCTAAAACGTTAAACTCAAAATATGCCTCTACCTCCTAATGTACATGGACACATAGGACACATGATAGAGAACATTGGAGAACATTGAGTTTCTTCTACAGGCAGAACACAGCTCCTGTAGAAGCAACTCTTTTTAATCCAGTGTGCATGGAGCCGCTCAGTGTTTACAGGCAGGAAAAAAAAACCTTCTGGTCTGCGTTTTTTGAAAAAAAAACGCTCCTCTCCTAAACTTGCTGCGTACAAAAATGCTCTATATGAGCATTTTTTTTTATTTGTGCCAAGGGAACTGACCTTTTTTTAAGCCCAGTGTGCATGGAACCTAAGCTTTATGTCTCCAGTGGAGTGAGTTATAGCATTGTGTACTCAGACTTTCCTAGGATATTTAAATTATGTATTTATTTATTGCTATCTATCCCACGGAGCTGCAGTGATATCATTATATATATATATATATATATATATATATATATATATATATATATATATATATATATAAAAAAATAACAAACAGTTACTCTACATTAATGTTTCATTTCCCCCCAGAAAGGCCAGCTTATTCATAGAACAAATATGTATATGGGTGGTATGTATATATATATATATATATATATATATATATATATATATAAAAGTTACCATATTATTTGTAAATCAGCACAGTGTGTGTGTATGCAGACATACATATTATACATAAAAAATTGATACATATTAATAGACACATATACCATTTATATATATGAGCATATCTTTGCAAAATGTATTTTCCTCCAGTTCTACTGTACACTACACTGGGATGGAAGTTATACAGTATTAAAATCACTTGCACTTACATAAGTGTAATGTGACCATAGAGGTGCAGGGTATTTGCCCTGTGGCATGGAAGGAGTTAATCCTGTGTGCAGAGTTTGGGGACTTACCACCTGTCACGGGTGAGTGTCCCCTCCTGTAATCCGCACTCCAGGTGCAGAGCATGCTTGGAAGGTAACAGCATTGACACACTCACACGGACAGCATTGCCACACTTACTGCTCCCCTGTCTGTCACAGCAGGCGCCCAATTGAGCGGAGCCTTTGTCTGGTACCCGCCCACCGGGGGGTGTGGCTTGTCAGAATGACAGTCCAGGCCAGCCCTGCCCAGTAACCAGGGCTTTCCTCACCGTCGGGAGGGTGTCACCCCTCTAGCGGGTGTCACCCGGGTGCGGCCCGCACCCCCCGCACCCACCTAGCAACGCCTCTGATCTTATGCTCCATAAGAATCTAAGTGACTGGTGCAAATGCTTTGTGTGCTTGTGAAGTGGCTGCAGAAATACCATTGTAGAGTGAAATTTTGGAGAATGGCTCAGGAAGAGTGTGCAAAAACCTTGCAGCTCTCATGATGTGCTCTTTGGTATAGAAAAAATCAATTTGGGCCATTATATCTCTGGGTAAGGATTCAGGCAGGTGTTGCAGTTTGTGAATTCTGTGGGCATGTCTTGTGCTGTAAGGGTAGGGAACTATCTCTGCAGAGGTTTTTGCCTCTGGACCCCCGTGATTTTTATATTTTTCCACCTGGAGCAGTCCTCCAGATCTGCTACTTTTAGGCGCAATTATTGTATAGCCTCAGACTGTTCATCTTGTATGTCCACTACAGTGGTATGGGCTGTGGTGGCTACTGATAAATGCTACTCAATGTGGTCAGTACGTTCCTCCAGATGATCAATCCTGTCATGTAAATGGTTAATGGAGGCTCTAAATTATTTTTGTATATCAGCTTGGAAGGAAAGCAGCACTGCTTTAAGAGAATGCTCCGATGCAGGACTGTCTGTGGTTGCAAATGCAGTGGGGATAGCATCAGCCATGGGACTACAAGGCTCAGTGCCCTGCTGTTTCTTCACAGGGGGAGGCTTGGTATGAGAGTGAGCTGGGGACTGGCAACGGGGTTTCTCGGTCCCGCTGGGCTTTATCTTGGGCCAGCGGCTGAGAGGGCTGCATATAGTAATCTAGGAGCCTGCACGATCCCCTCAACTGGGATCAATTGTGGGTCATAAACCAGGGGATGTACTGTGTAAGTTTCCCCTGCTCAGGGGGAGAGGTGCTCAGATGGGCTGCTGGTTGATGCTGTAATGTGCTGTGGAGGAGCTGAGCTCGGTGTTCAAACGGCCATCTTCATCTGCAGCCAGGCCACGCCCATTTTTCCAATTGTTTTGCTGACAGGCTGTTTTGTTTGCTTGTTTTTGAGTGGATAATAGACTATTTTCTTTTACAAACAGGGGGCTGGTGATCTCTGGCTCCCTAAAAGTACTCTCTGGGATGTCTTTAGATTTTGCTATAGGAGAGAGATACTGTAAGTATGTAACTGTTCCTGATAACACTGAAAATTGTTCCTTAACCATCTCAATGTTGAACACTTTCACCCCCTTCCTGCCCAAGATAATTTTCACACTTCAGCACTGTCACACTTTGAAAGACAATTACTCAGTTATGCAACACTGTGCCCAAATGAAATGTGTATCTTTTTTTTTTTTTTTTGAGACACATAGAGCTTTCTTTTAGTGTATTTAACCACTAGGTTTTCTTGTTTTTTGCTATATAAATGAAAAAATATTGTAAATTTGGAAAAAAACATTTTTTTTAGTTTCTGTTATAAAATTTGGCAAATAAATATTTTTTCTTCATACATCTAGGCTAAAATGTATTCTGCTATATTTTAGCCTAGCCATATAAAGGGACCCAAAATTCAAGGAAGCACCTTCAGTTGTTCTACCGACATAAATTATGCATAAATTAGGACAGTGTAAACACCCAGAGAATGGCCACTTTTTTTGGAATCTTTTTAAGATGCATGGTGAGTCTTTTTATTGCCACATGTTTTTGGAAAATGCAGAAGGAAAATGAAAGTTAACACAAGCTGCACAAAGTTGATAATTTAATAAGATATTTCTCACACACAGCACTGGCATACTTAAAATTACACCCCAAAACATATTCTTCTCCTTCTCCTGAGTGAGGCGAAACCACAAGTGTGAGACTTTTTCACTGTCTGGACTGATTATGTCCTGGACATTGTATTTTGTGTATTACACAAATCAACCAATTGTGTCAAAACCAATGTACTGTAATAGTCACCTGTATACGAGTGATTAGGAAACATAGCTTAGTGTAGCATCACCTATAGCAGTCCCAGTTGCTATAAGTCAAGCAAGCCTAGCCTACTGGTAAATGGGTGCCCCCAGGAATGCCGGCCACTGCGTCTTTAACAACCAATGACTCATCAGCTGTCAGCAGGCTTCCCCGCTGAGAGCTGAAATGTAAACAAAAGAATCCTGGCAATAGAAAAGTCAGAAAGAAATAGCATTGGGTCCCCCCAATCCATACCAGGCCCTTTGGGTCTGGTATAGATTTTAAGGGGAAACCCCGCTCCAAAAAAAAAATGGTACCCCTGAACCATACCAGGACACATTCCCTCAACATAGGGGGTACTTTAGGGCAGGTGGGCTCGCCCCTCACCGCAAAGCACCATATCCCAATGTACCTTGTTCCCATGTTGACGGGGACAGGGGCCTCTTCCCCACAACCCTGGGTGGTGGTTGTGGGAGTCTGCGGGCAGGGGGGCTTATCAGAATCTGGAAGCCTCCTTTAACAAGGGGGCCCCCATATCCTGCCTACCCCTATGTCAATGAGTACGGGGTATATAGTACCCCTACCAATTCACCAAAAAAGTGTGATGGCATGTCGTGATTGAGGATGGATCTACATGTTTTTTATTTTTTAATAAAGGCATTGTCAGAAACTTGTGTAGTGTCTTTATTCACTTTTCGCACTGTTTTGGTGAATGGGCAGGGGTACTGTGTACCCAATACTCATTCACATAGGGGTAGGCAGGATCTGGGGGCCCCCCTTCGTTAAAGGGGGCTTCCAGATTCTAATAAGCCCCTCCACCCGCAGAACCCTACAACCACCACCCAGGGTTGGGGGGAAGAGACCCTTGGTGCTTTGGGGTGGGGAGGCAGAGCCCCCCCCGCTCCAAAACACCCCCATGTTGAGGGCATGTGGTCTGATGTGGTTCACGCTTACTCGCCCCTCTCTTAACTGACCTGCTGGGCTGCATGCTCAGATAAGGGTCTGGTATGGATTGGGGGGGGATCCCATGTCATTTTTTTTGTTTTTTTTTGGCATTGGGTTCCCCTTAGAAACCATGTCAAACCAAAGGGCCTGGTATGGATTGGGGGGGAACCCATGCTGTTTTTTTCAGTTTTTTCTATTGCTGGCATTCTTTTGTTTACATTTCAGCTCTCAGCAAGTAAGCCCGCTGACAGCTGTTGAATCATCGGTTGTTAAGGACACAACGGTCAGCTTCCGGGCATGCTCCTTAACAACCAACTATTCTTCACAATGAATTAAAATCAGTCGATCATTTTTCGACCAATCCGAATTGAAATCATTCCAAAAATTTGGAATTTGTTAGAAAATGAATTAACAAATTTCAACAAATTTTAATGAAATTCATTACTATAAAAATTGGTCCCGAAACGAATTGCACATGTCTAGTGGTGATTAGGTACTGTATACTGACTAACAGCACGGATCTAGTGACATTGTACTGTGGTGGTGATTTGAGATAATGACTGGGGGCACTGACATACAGTGAGCAGCCAGTCATTGTACGTGATTACCGCCACAGTTGTACAATGTCACTATAGTGATATTGCACTTGCTCTGGTGACAGTATTTCTTTTTTTACATTGTCACCAGAGCAGTGCAGTTTTACTATAGTGATACTATACTACTCGGGGGGGGGGGGGGGGGAGTGATGTTAAATGTAATGAGCAATCTATAACACTGTTCAAAGGTTTTGTTCATGAGACCTTACTACACAGCTTACTAATGTGATTGGTCACAGCTATCACATGGTACAGGGTAGCTGTGAACACTGTGGCCAATTACAGAGATCACCAAGTAGTATGCAATGCATCATGAATGACAGCCTTGCTTACTACTTTAACTGTGATCACTGTGATTGGTTACATGGTGCCAGGTCCACTCACAGAGGCCCGGTACCATGATTGCTAATCAACTGTGATAGACACAGTCGGTTACAGATCGCGCTGCTGCGTGCCCCAAGAGTTGCACACAAGGCATACAGGTATGTTCTTCCGGAGCTAGAAAGCATCTGCCTAGCCATTTATATACATTGCCGGGTAGTGGTTAATCTGCTGCAGCATCTCCAAATAAACTCTGTGAGACATGTTTTTTCAGTTATCAGTACCAATTTCTAACTGTCCATGTTAAAACTCTCAAACCTCTCCCTAATCTGTTAGACAACTGTAGAACACACTACAGGAGAACACACTATTTGTGTGTTTTCATGTAAAAATGTGTTTTAAAAAACTATGTGGGGTGCTCCCTACAATTCACACCAGACCCTTGGCCTTAGTGAAGTTCTGACTTGCTCACTGGCATTGCATCAGGGGTCACAATGGCGACCCCGCCCATGCTCCAGGGGGCCCATCTTTCAGATAGCTGTCCTGCGATGGCCATGTACCATGCTGTGTCCCAATATCACAGGGTGTGGATACACTAGCTGTGGGAATCTGCTGCCACTGCTGCTAATCTTTTATGTTGCTCACTCTATCTCCATCTCTATTTACAGGGGCATTGCTAGCCCTGGGTCTTCATCTGTGGCATTACTCCTCTCCTACTGAGCCCGGACCTTGAGGGTAGCAGCCACATCATTTGGCTCCTCTCCACCTGGAAGCAATAGGGGAAGTTGCTTGCAGGCTGTTGGAAGAGGCATCCAAAGTTTTGAAACTAGTGTGTGTTCTTCAGTGCTGGAACAGCTGTTCAGGAGGGAGTACAATGGTGGAACAGGAAGGATGCAGAGCTGGAACAGGTGATCATGAGGGGTTGCATTGGTTGAATAGGTGTTCAGGAGGGGTGCAGTGGTGAAACAGGTGGGGGGTGCAGAGGTGGAAAAGGAAGGGAGGAGGTAGAACAGGTGCTCATGAGGGGTGCAGTGGTGGAACAGGAGGGGTGCAGTGGTGGAAGAGGAGGTGCAGTGGTGAAAAAGATGTGGGTGCAGTGGTGGAACAGCTGTGAAGAACACACACTAGTTTAAAAACTTTGGATGCAGTGGTAGAATAGGAGATGCGCAGAGCTGGAACGGGTCATCGTGAGAGGGGGCAAAGTGGTTGAGCAGATGTTCAGGAGGGGTGCAGTGGGGAAACAGGATGGGGTTGCAGAGGTGTTCAGGAGGGGAGGAGGTAGAATAGGTGTTCAGGAGGGGGTACTGTGGTGGAATAGATGTATGCTGGGATTGTAGCCGTGGAACAGGTGTGCAATGGGAGTTCAGTGGCGGAACAGGTGTGCAGGGGGTGAAACAGTGAAACAAAAGTGCAGAGGGAGTACAATGATGGAAAAGGTGTGATTGGGTACAGTGGTGGAACAGGTGTGCGATGGGGGTACAGCGGTGGAACAGGTATGCAATGAGGGTATAGTGGTGGAACAGATGTATAGTTACATGGTTACATAGTCTGGTTGAAAAAAGACTCTTGAAGGAGTCTATTCTACATTTTCACCACTCTTACTATAAAGAAGCCTCTCCGTATTTGGAGATTAAATCTCTTTTCCTCCAGACATAATGAGAGCCCCCCCCCCCCATCCTCTGTGATGACCTTAAAGCGAATAACTCCAAGTTCACTATATTGGTCACCTTTGTATTTATACAGTACATGTTGATCATATCCCCCTTTAATCTCCTCTTCTCAAGAGGGAATTATTTCAGTTCCTCCAACCTTTCTTCATAGCTGAGCTCCTCCACAGCTCTTATCAGTTTGGTTGCTCTTCTTTGCACTTTTTCTAGTTCCCAAATATCCTTTTTGTGAACTGGTGCCCAAAACTGAACTGTATATTCCAGATGTATGATGGGGGTACAGTGGTGTAACAGGTGTGCAGTGGGGGTATAATGGAACAGATGCGAGGTGGGGGTACAGTGGTGAAACAAATGTGTGGTGGGGGTACAGCGGTGGAATGCATATGTGGATGGGGCAGTGGTGGAGCACATGTATGGGATCTACAGTGGTGGCAGAGTTGCTCTGGGGGTGCAATGCTAGAACGTATATATTGGAATTGGAGTGGTAGAAGTGGGGGTCAGGAAGTGCAGATGTGAGCAGTGGAGGATGAGTAGTGCAGATATAAGCCAAGGTCAGGGGGTGCAAAGGTGACACTCATCCAGCTTGGTACTTCTGAAGTATATTTCTGAAACGTGGTTGCTGAGAGTAGAATCCTTACTTTTGTCCCAGTTGTTTTAAATGGTCTACCCCCTTTTTGGAAAGTTACATTGAATATTCTCTGGATATGTTTATACATGAATTGTGTTCTGTTCTCTTGTGAGCTTCCAGAAAAAAGTGTACAAATATTTTAAACTTGTAAAAATCTCGTGATGAGATTGTAGTGAACTTCAGTCCTCCTTAACAGTAAAATTAGTCATTTGGGCATGTAGTTCCTATAGCAGCAAAGTATGTGACCAAACCCATTTTAGATGAATGGCCCACCACCAATTAAAGTACATTCTCAACCTACAGTGGCTTGGTAGACTCACAGCAAAAAGGTGTTCCTGCAAATTTTTTTGAAATGTTGGCAACTATGCATTAGATTTTACACTGTCTCACTGGGGAAAAGTGCTATGTCTACCAGGCAATCACACTACCTATACTGACAGCAGATACAGTGCATTCTAAAAACATGACATAAGCAGCTATCTACTGCTGACTCATCTACAATGTATAAATGTCCTATGATGCTCTGTAAACAGCCAAAACTGATGTAGCACAGATAAGGTGGCCACTGTCTCCTGAGCAGTCACTGGCCCCTGTGGCAATTCTCTTGTTTCTCTGTACTGTGAACCAGACACGACCATAACTCATAACTCTGTAAAGAGCTTACAGCCCATAGCCCAGACAGGTAAATCCCCTTCATCTCTGGACTGCAGCTAACAGGTTAACTTTTCAAGTCACTGTAACTAAGAACTGCATATAGCGATCCACAGCTGCCAGGGCCCTCCCAGCCTCTTCAAATCAGAGTTGAGCAGTAATGTGTGCATGGTGCTTTACCTGTAGAGGGCGGGCTTGAGTCATGATGTCAGACTAGGAAGGTTTCAGTTCATGTGGAGGGGCCCGGGCTGTCAGCTTCAAGTGACTACATTATCACCTTGATGACATCAGTTAGGTATATTTAGGGAAGTGAGAAGTTCCCTGTGTGAGGTGGATGACCCTTTGACATTGTGTGGGGCTTCTTGGGATGAAACTCCTAAGGGCAGTAGAGTGATTTCAGTTGTGACAGTGTGAGCTTTCCAAAACAAAAATAATAGGACAGGAGGGTCATCCTGCTGATCTTTGGTTAAAACAGCAGGATGTCATCACAAACTGTCCTGAGATCCTCTGACATGCATGATCACCAGATGACAAGTCTAGGTTCTACCATCCTGAGTAGTTAATTCATTAAACTCAAAGGGCGCAGGCCAGCCAGTATGTGGTATTCAAAAAACAAAAATGGTCTCTCTGACCGTGGTAGGGAAATGTTGAGTGCATTAAATTTTTTGGGGTTGACATGTAGTCGGGATATCTGGGCAAAGCTACCTAATGTGGCGAGCAGTTTGGGGGTGGAGATGTGAGGATATGCTAAGAAAATGAGTATATCGTCCGCAAAGAGGCATACTTTATGGTGGTGACCACCCAGTTCTATCCCCTTGACATCAGGTTCTGACCTAACCAGTTGTGCCAAGCGTTTGATGAGTAAGACAAATAGTAACAGGGACACCCCTGCCTAGTACCTCTCCTAATATTGACCATCGCTGTCTTATAGCCTGCATATTTAATATATGCTTGTGGGTTATTATATAAGGAGGAGACCCAGGTCAGGAAGTGGTTCTCAAAACCTCAGGGCTGGAGAGTGTATTGTAGATCTGGCCAAGTGATAGAGTTGAACGCTTTCCTAATGTCAAGGGATAGGAGGCAAGCTGAGATGTGTCTAGTCTTAGCTGCTTGCGAGAGTAGGAGGGTTCATCTAACATTGTCGCCGGCTGAACGAGTTGGTATAAAGCTGGTTTGGTCATAATGGTTTCAGGAATCTTGGCTAGCAGTTTGATGTCAAGGTTTAGGAGAGAGATGGGACGATGATTAGTCCATGAGGAAAAATCTGATTTAGGGTTGGGTAACATAGAGATTATAGAAATTAGCGTTTCAGATCTAAATGAGTGCCCGGTTAGCACGGAATTGAAGGCTCTAGTTAACATAGGAGTCAAAATGGGCGCAAATTGTTTGTAGTAAGCCGCTGAAAACACATCTGGTTCCGGTCTTTTATGTGGTTTCAATGCTTTAATGGCTACTGTGACCTCCAAGTCTGTAATAG
Organism: Aquarana catesbeiana; assembly: GCF_042186555.1. NCBI lineage: Eukaryota > Metazoa > Chordata > Amphibia > Anura > Ranidae > Aquarana > Aquarana catesbeiana. The sequence goes on from NC_133326.1 coordinate 455,682,056, forward strand.
GGCGCTTAAGTAGATCTTGCTGTTCCTGAATAAGGGTTGGGAGGGCGAGACGGGAGAAGAAGGTGTTGGCATTTCCCAGGTTAAAGTCTTGTGTAAGAGAGTAGAGTTTGGCAAGATTAAAGCAAAACACCTCAAGTATGGTAACAGAATTGCTGGTATATGTATCATGGGTTGTTTTTAGACATATAGATGTCTTTGGGTGGTGAATCGCCCGCAATGTGCATGCCATAGGTGTGTCAGGTTTATTGGCCATAAGGTATAATATATGCTGGCAATTGTGGATAAGTTTATCGGCAGAGTCAGTAAGGACTTTATCTAGACGTGCATTGGTGGTAGCATTGGGGGTAGACTGAAAAGCCGCATGGTATGCATTAAAGTTTGCTTCTAAATTATTTAATAAAATTTTAGGGTCTCGCTTAAGGGATGCTGCCTGTTGGATCAATCTGTCCCTAATGACAGCTTTATGGGCTTCCCATAATGCCAGAGTAGAAATATCGTCTGTAGCATTATTAAATAGATAGTCCTTGAGAGCCACTTCGATATCTAGACGGTGAGAGGGGTGGGAGAGAGTAGTGTTGTTGATACACCTGGATGTATCTTGCGTCCTGGGAACTGGGGAGGCTATGGTGGTGCATACTGCACAGTGGTCCATCTACAAAAAAGGGGTGATAACTGAACAAATTATCTCTGGGATCATGCTTGTTGAAATAAATATGTGATCAATGCGAGAGAAAGATTTGTGCAGATGAGAGTAATGCATATAGCGCCAACTAACAGGATTGATTTCACGCCATGTGTCAACTAGGTTGTGCGTGGATAGTAGATGTTGGAAAGTCAATTTACTTGGACTAGAGGACGGGGCTGGAGGGGATTTAGTAAGGAATGAAAAAATAGTTTGTTTGGAATCCCCACAAAGAACAACTGTCCCAAATTTGTGCTTTTCCACCACTTGGAAAAGATGTGAAATAAAAGCTTTCGGGTGCTAATTGGGAGAATAGTACGACACAATTGTGATCGCAGTGTCTGAGATATTACCAGTGAGTATAAGATACCTGGCCTCAGGATCATTTACTTGGGAAGAATTAATAAATAGCATGGAACGATGGAAAACTATAAGGGTCCCCCTCTGGTTGTGGCTAAAGCTGTATAGAATTGTGGATATGAGTTGCAAAGGAATTTAGGAGTGGAATTATCATAAAAATTAGCTTCTTATAGGCAGATAACATGAGCCTTAGTGGCGGCAAAGGAGTGATCTGTGATTGGCTACAATTAATCACATAGTACAGGGTGCTGTTATTGGCCCAGGTACCATGTGATAGCTGTGGGCCAATCATAGCATAGGAAACACAGCTGTATGATGAATGAATGAATTCATTCATAACAACTTTGTTGACATTGTGATCATACGATCCCTAGGTATCAGGATCCACAATCCTCTGTGTCCGGTGCATGCCCCCAACCTGGAGCAGGCTGGATGATGTACAGGTATGTGACCCGGCTTGCCTGTGCCGGCTGCTCGCATTAAAAGTACTGTGGGCAGTCGGCAAGTTTAATAAAGAAAATCCCCAGATAATGCCACATGATTTAGATCCAATTTCAATCGCATCATCAAGTGATGTAGATCCATTGTCAATCATCATATAGGGTCCACTATGTCACCCAGGATAACTTGCTTGATTTCAATGAAACAAGCCAGTGGGTGGGCTGAGAAGTAATTTCTTTAGTGAAAGTAGTGGTACCAGCTCTAAATGAATTCATTCAAGCTACAGTAGCAGGCAGATGTTCAGTGCAGGAGAACAGGCCAAATCTGGCCATGGTGGGTAATACTCTGGCCATTTAGTTTGCTTGTTCAGAGAACTTAAAAGTGTAGGTCGAACTCTCTGTCAAACTGAACCCGAAGCTTCTCTGTAATAGAAACTTTTTTTTAGCAATGATCGCTAAGCACCAGCAAAAACATCTAGCTTTCTAGGTGCCAGCTTTGCTGTGAGCTTTCCCTAACTACTGCAAAATGTGTTGCAACACAAAGGGAACAAAATATGTTGGAAACACTGACCCATGTGTTGCCCTTCTAAGCTACCTGACCCAGTTCGGGTGATATCATTCTAAAGATATAGCATTCTAAAGAATTCTGAGGAACCCATACTTATTTATGGAGGCCTGAATTGGCAATTTCATAGTTTATAGTGAACGTGGTAAGGAATGATGCACAATTTTTATAATTAGAGCACACAATTGTACATGACCCATGCAGTCAGTCATGAATGCTTATAAACAAATAGAGAGCAGGCTCCCAGATAGACAAAAGCTGTCCCGACCTCCCATCTCTCAATCTGCAGGTAAAAGACCTTTTGCAGCCAAGAAGCTGAGACACAAGCACATGCTAACCTTCAAAAATGTTGGTACTGCATATCCAGTATGTGTGAAGGCTGATGGGCATAGTCATTTTATCTGAAGTACAGCTGGTGTTACAATCTAATTGCATTTTTGGTAAAGCCCTGAAGTGGGCTTTAAGTGGGAATTAAAAATAAAAATGCCATAAAACTATTCCCTATTTCGTAGATGCTATAATTTTTGTGCAAACCAATCAATATACGCTTATTGCATTTTTTTTTTACCAAAAATATGTAGAAGAATACATATCAGCCTAAACTGTGGAAAAAAAATTGTTTTTTATATATTTTTGGGGGATATTTATTATAGTAAAAAGTAAAAAATAATGCGTTTTTTTAAAAGATGACGCTCTTTTTTTGTTTATAGCGCAAAAAATAAAAACTGCAGAGGTGATCAAATACCACCAAAATAAAGCTCTATTTGTGTGAAAAAAGGTCCTCAATTTTGTTTGGGTGCAATGTCGCACGACCGCGCAATTGTCAGTTAAAGCGACGCAGTGCTGAATCGCAAAAAGTGCTTTGGTCAGGAAGGGGGTAAAATCTTCCGGGGCTGAAGCGGTTAATCACTTCTATTTTTTTTATTTTTTCCTAAAAAAAAGACCGAAAATTTTGAAAAAAAAAAGTTTTTCTTAGTTCCTGTCAGTAAATTTTGTAAATAAGTAATTTTTCACCTTCACTGATGGGTGCTGATGAGGCAGCACTGATAGGCACTGATAGGCTACACTGATGGGCACTGATGAGGTGGCACTTATGAGCACTGATGAGGTGGCACTGATGGGCGGCACTGATGGGCATTGATGGGCAGCACTGATAGCCAGAACTGAAGGACATCACTAATGGGCACTGATTGGTGGCACTTGTGGGCACTCATTGCTGGCACTGGTAGGCACTCATTCCTGGCACTGTGGGGGTTTTATTGTAATCAGGGCACTGAAGATCAGTCCCCTGATTACATATCTAGATGTCCCCTGAGAGGAGATGCCGCCGGTCGGCTCTCCTCACCACACACTCTGTCAGTGTGAGGAGAGGAGCGCTGATTACTGGCATCACCGTGTTTACAGGTGACCACAGCCGATCACATGGTTAAAGAGCCGCGGCCGTGGCTCTTTACAGAGATCGGGGTCATGCCATGTCCTAGCAATGCGGCGTGGCTGGGCGAGAGCGGCCGTTCTGGGATGCCGTCATATGACGGCATCCCAGAATGAAAGTCGCACCGCCCTGCCCTAATTTGACTGTGGGCGGGTGGCAAGTGATTAAAGAGGAAGTAAACCCTGATGGGTTTTACATCCTCTGACTTTCCCTGCAAAATAAAAGCATAATGGGCTAGTATGCATTGCATACAAGCCCATTATGTGGCACGTACCTGCAATTGAAGCACGCTCTGTCCCTGCTGGTGGAAGCATCTATCTTCTGACATCTACCTTCCGGGGCCACGGACTCCGGCTCTGTGACTGGCCGCATGCGTGGGAGCCATCAATCTCGGCATTAACGAGTAAAGAAACGGCACGGAGGTCCTTTTCTTCACAGCGCATGCGCCGGTGACATCATCGGAGCACTACAAGGTAAATATCTCCTAAATGGCGCACATTTACGAGATATTTCCACTACCTTTAGGTAAGCCTTATTCTAGGCTTACCTTTAGAAAGAAGTGAAGCAGGAAGGTTTACAACCACTTTAAGAAATTAAGATATTCTGTGTAGTGTAGATATTAGGTGTAGTGGTCAGAACTTTGTAGTGAGTGAACTATCATCAGTTTGTAAAATGAAATAATTTTCCCATTTTTCAAGAGGTTGCTGATTTGAATTATGCCCTTCTTTTCCCATTCCTTTAGAGGGAGGTCTGGAATGTGCATTTTAAGAGATTATAGTAGTGTTGGGAGTTCAGTAATTTCCGTGGTAGAGGGGTCTGATAAGCAAAAATGCTTTCAGGTATTACCCACGACTTGGACAGTAGGGTGTGTGGTGATGGCTGACACCCATGAATGGATTGGCCAGCAGAGTTGAGTAAAGGAAATTCGGGGAAACCCAATCATTTTTGAGTGAGACCCAATGTTTTGATCCAAAACTTAGTTTGGTCCAGAATGCTCTCTCTGTAGTGTAATGGATGTGATTAAGAGTATCATGATGAAATGATTATTCCAATATATATATATAAGTATATGTTTCAGCTTCTGTTTATCAACCTTAATCATATACAATAGCACAACCCTTCCCTTACTGTGAAACTGAACTGCAAGAGTTAAGAGAAGATCGCACCTGCTCCGATAATACACTCAAAAGTTAATACCAACGTTTTAGAAGGAGCAAGAACATAGCTATGATCGGTTGCTACTTCCTTACATGGATGACCCAGCTAAAGCCTATACTTTGTCACAATATATACAGTGTATATATATATATATATATATATATATATATATATATATATATATATATATATACATATATATATTTGTGGTTGTTTTGTGGTTTGCATACGCCAGCCTTATCTGATAACGAAATGTCCGGCTGATAGTATATAAGCCGCGATGACAGGAATGAATAAAAGAGACGTAACTTTTGCACTGTGTCTCAGTGAAATTGCCATTGAAATCAATTTGGCCAGGGAGACAGATATAAAAATATCGAACAGTTCTGGTTCTAGTCCCAAAGGCTAGCCAATCCAGAGGAGACCGAGGAGAACCAACATGGGGGGGGGACGGATACTGATCACCTCTGAGAAAACGGTAAGACACTTTTTCATATCTTGACTACTGTTTATCCTGTACCCGTGGCTGGTTAATCTCTGTGTCCATATCAGCTTCCTGCGGCCCTCAAAGACAGGTATATATCTTGCCCAGAGTCTGTTGATATAATAAGGAACCTTTATTTATATCTGTCTCGCCTGTATTTTTGTGCGTTCTGTTCTGTTGATCGTGTGTCTTGTGGCGGCTGTTGGGAATGAGGGATTGATTATATAGTCACGGACGAAGATAATTAGTTGACGTGGTTAAAACTCTTCCTGGGGGAATAAATAATTGTGCGGTAAAGCATGGGAGGACCAGGAGGGGGCGTCAGGAACACGCACATCGACGTGGGGATCCCGTGAGGTTCTGAGCAATCCTGTATTTTTCTACGGTTGTCATACATCTTGTTAGACACATCTTGTTGGTGGTAATGTCATGTCCTAAGTGTGTTTGTGGACTGTTATTCGGCATACACGAGGAGGGCTGGGGTCTGATCAGAGTAATAGAGCCAGGGTATGGGGGGGAGTCCTTGGTTACAAAGCCCTAGTGCCAGAGGTTAGAAATGTAATAGTATTCAGATTAAACGTACATTATCCAGTCAAAATTGTTGCTGGCAAGTCATTGGAAGTCATAGAGGCTGAAGCTAGAATAAGTGGGCAAAGACCCAAAAGGTGCCCTTTTCAACCTGAACAACCAGAAGAGCTTGGAGAAAGCTAGAGTGAGAAGTTTGGGCTTTGAGCTGGGACATGTGAATAACATTTGAAGTGGGGCATTGAATATAACTACTGTATTCCTTCTCCTTATCTGTTTGTTGAATGTCTTGTTGAGAGTAATAAGTTGTCACATATTACTCGCCTCCCCTACCTGCAGCCACCTCGGGTGGATAGGACCGTGACTAGTCTACGTTTTGGGAAGACGCACACAAAGAGATTTGCATGGCAGTCGAACACAGTAGATGCTCTTTCTCTCTCTCTCCATCACTCTCTGTCTGTCTTGTCCTCGTTAACTTGAGACTATGATATAGTCTGAACCAGTACCAAGTGACAGATAGAGGAATTGTCGCACCCTTGAGTACAAGACAGTCTCATGACCTATCTAAAATCCTGAGCAGACACATAAATATCCCAGTCATCAAGACAGAACGTAGCGAGGTAGCTTTATATATTGGAGGGTGGTCCAAAAGAGGACAGGTGGCGGTCAGAGGATTGTTGGACCCTTGAGTCCAAGACAACTTCATAAAACCACCATACAAACCCTGAGCACAGACACATAAACTCTTCAATAGCTAACAATAGGTCAAAAGTTAAAGAGGCCCAAAGAGGGCAGCCTGGCTTGTGACTTGGTGCTAGAGCAGGAAGGAGAGGGTGCTGTCAAAAAGGGAAAGAAATTGGTAAAAGTGTGTGGGGTCATTATGCATTTGGGTGGACGGCTAGAGCCAGATGAATGGCGCACTCTTTTGAAAAGAAAAAGGGGTTTGTTGTCAGACCATGGACTGCTGCGTACAGCAGATGCTTGGTTCAAAGTTGCAAAAGCTATTCATGAAGAAGGGTGGACAGAACAGGAAACTAATCAAAATGGTTGTATTGTATATGTGTATAGAAAACTAGAAAAGAGGTCGAAACCCGAGACAAACAGTCAGCCACCACCCTATGATGGCGTCTGGTCCTCAGGAATCCGGGGTTGTCCTTTGTGTGGGACTCTGCTCTCTTTCCCCCTCCTGCTGCCGTTGGACCTACCTCTCTGTGTCGGTGTATTGACCTACCCCGCCGGGCCGGGGGCCTTGCAGGCTGACAGCTGCAACACATTCTGTTTTTAAACGATAAATTCTGGATAGGAAACTATTTCAAGAGCCACACAGTTTGCACGACGTTTGTACGTTCTGCAACTAAATCGCATACACCCCTGATGAAGAAATAGTCATTTTGAAACGCGTTGGTTTTTTTCTGTCGTGTTTATTATCAACTCAGATTTTTGTGATTACTAGTTGTCCTCATTGAACTGCTACTGTTTGACCAGTTTTGTCCAGAATCTGATTGTGACTTTGATATGTGTAGTGCTCATTTGTGCTCATTATTTTAAAAATGTTTCTTAATAAAATCATATATATTTTTTATACATCTTTTTCATACTTCATTGTGCTATCTGCCCTGTTCTAAAGTCCCACTTAGAGGAAACTTGATTCTTTCAAGGTCCTCGGGAATCGGGTACCGCCCTTCGTTTACTGCCCCTCTGCAACAAATGACAGACTATGACCAACAGGTGACACCTCCCCCACCAAGCTTAACGGTAGGCAAGGCACACTTGTCTTTGTACTCCTAACTTGGTTGCCGCCACCGTGACGCACCTGAACCACCTGCACCACCGCCCTCTCCAGAATACACACACATGTATCCAGTGATAGACCAGTCCTCGAGATCATATTACAAGGTCCAACCTACCCTATTCATGACAAATATTGACAACGGCTCTGAGGCAGAAGAGTCGGTCCGGGAGGAATAAACTCAGGCAGACCAAGGGACACAGACTCAGCCCGGTCCCTCCCCTCAAAGCCCCGACCCTATCATGGTACCCAGAACCGGCACGCATGCCGGAACAACTGCAATCCCACTCCAGCAGACTGTTACATTTCCAGGCCTTCCCCTGTATGACTCACCAGCTGAAAGGGCAATGGGTTCCTTTGCGCCACCGTCCAACAACCCATTAGATGACCTATTTGATAGTAACACACATTTACAGCCCATGTCCCTCTTATGCCCATTGCAGCCCAATACACAAATCCAGCAGCGTCCCAGATGTACGTAAATTTCACCCCCTCTCAGGCTGCTTCTCTTGTCACAAGCTTAACGGACCCTGAAAAGCAGCCCATGCCATTTTTTAGAAGGATTGCTCAAATCCAAAAGACATACGCTCTTGCGTGGCAGGATTTGGTGAGCCTGTGTGAGATAAAGGCAGGGGATGCTTACTGGCCGGTGATGGAAAAATGCTTCGATGAGTATTACAGTGACCACACCTATGACTCAGGATGTGCTCAAGACCACCTGGCAGACCAAGCGACTAGCATACAACAGATTACACAGGAAAAAGGTGAACCGTCGAGAAATATCACAATAGAATAACACAAGTGTTTACTGATTTGGGTTTCAGCATGCTGAACAAAGCACACAGACACATGCTAGCTGCCGCATTTGTCTCAGGTCTTAAAGAGTCAATCCAAAAGGGTCTGCTCCTATCACGCCCAGAGTATAGAGTAATGGAGCTTGAGATGTTGTTATTAGTGGCAAAAGGTCTAGAATCCTCACAGAGCAGTAGAAAGGTAGCTCCTCTCATGGTGGCCTTTGACACACCGTATCTGCGCCCACCAGTACCAACTCCGCGTGTCTGCTACAACTGCCGAAGCCCTCGGAAATTTGGCCACAGTCAACCGGACCCCAGCCACGGTCCACATGTAAGCGCTCAGTATCAGAAACATGACACCCCACCTCGCCCACCACCCCGCCCCTCTCTGGATCACATGGACCTTCTCCGCTAGGATTCCAGCAAGCCTGTGTCACCTGCCCCTGCCATGGTATCCTCTGGAGACTCAGGAGGCCCTCTTGCAAAAATAACCCTCCCCGAGGGCCATCCTACCACTTTTCTATGCAACACAGATGCGGCCAGGTCCAAAATCAGGGCAGAAGAGCAACCTGATACCTCATTCCTTTCAAACATTGATATAACATGCGTAGGGGTTGATGGAACGCCCAGGAAGAATCCCTTAACGCGCCCCATACAAGTTGACAACTTTCCTGACCTACTAGTAAGATTTGTGGTTTCACCCACATGTCCCTTAAATCTGTTAGGGGCTGATGTCTTGTTCAGACTCCAGGCTTCTATTTTCTTTCAACCTGATGGTGATATTCTGATCTCACCACTAGCTATTGATGATGTCTCAGCGTTGTGTTCCGTCCCCCTTCTGTTATCCTTGGACACACCAGATGAGGCTAGAATCGCGCAAGAAGTCTTGGATCAAGTTCCCCCATGCCTGCGGTCCACAGGGCCTGAAGATATAGGATAGCTAAAAGTGCCACCAATCATGGGGCAGCTGAAGCCAGGGTCCCCCTTGCCCAGAAAACCACAATACCCTTGAAGCCAGCTCAATCTGCATCCATTTCAAAGCAAGTCGAGGCCCTTCTGTCAAATGGAGCTCTGGTACCCTGCACATCCCCCTGTAACACACCACTGTTTCCAGTAAAGAAACAAACTGCAAAAAGAGAGTCAGAGAAATATAGGATGGTGCAGGACCTCAGGGCCGTGAACGAAGTTACTGTACTAGAAACACCTATCGTGCCCAACCCCCACACCTTGCTGGCAGGAATACCACCCACAGCGAAGTACTTTACAGTGGTGAACCTAGCGAATGCTTTCTTTAGTGTCCCTCTTGACCCCCCACTGCCAATTCCTGTTTGCTTTCCCCCCACGAGGGGTGGGGCTACACCTGGACAATTATGCCACAAGGTGCCCAGAATTCCCCCTCCCAATTCGCTAAAGCGATGGCCCTTATTCTGGACACTTGGATGAAGTTACACCCGGACATTGTACTTCTCCAGTATGTAGATGACCTCCTGCTCTGTGCAGTAAATCTTGGAGAAGCCTCAATCTTCTCCAAAAGCCTCCTCCACTACCTAGCCAAGCAAGGCTGCAAGGCCTCAAAACAAAAGGTCCAGTGGTGCAGAGAGAAGGTGGTTTTCCTAGATCACTGCATCTCCCAAGGCACTCGACACCTCACCGAAGAAAGAGTTGCCGCAATCAGGCCATCCCCTTGCCTCAAGGCCACAAGCCCCTACATGCTTTTCTGGGATTAATCTCCTATTGTCGCTGCTGGATCCCAGGAGCCTCCCTCTTGATGTAACCTGACCCTGAAATCTGACCCTTTCCTACTTTCCCCAGAAGCTGTGGACAATTTTGAAGTTCTGAAGGAGATCCTTTCCACGGCCCCTGCTTTGGGCCTCCCAGACTATGAAAAGATTTTCAAACTGTTTGTCTCAGAGAGACAAGGACATGCCACAGGAGTTCTGGCTCAGGCCCATGGCAACAGGCTCAGACCCATTGGGTATTACTCCTGTCAGCTGGACTCAATGGCCAGCGGGGGACCTTCCTGCCTCAGAGCCATCTTAGCAGCCCAAGTTCTTCTGGACAAGACTGCTGACCTCATGTTGGGCCACCATCTGATCCTTCTTGCCCCTCATTACATAACTGCCATACTGAACCAAATACAGCCCAGACACCTGTCCTCAGGAAGACACCTCAGACTCCAGTGTGCTTTGCTTCTTCCCAATACCATCACTCTCCTCTGATGTGATACCCTTAACCCATCCACTCTGCTTCCTCTTCTCGAGGGGGGAACCTCTTTGGAGAATGATCCTCACCTCACTGCTCATGACTGCTTCGAAGTGATGAAAATGGAAACAACACACTTACCGACAGTCAGTGAAACAGCCCTTGAGAATCCTGACTTGACAATTTTTGTGGATGGTTCAAGGCATGCAGACAACGCTGGACAGTACCACACAGGATACACAGTCACCACCGAAGATACAGTTCTCCAGGCTTCAGCATTACCCCCTCCATGTCTGCCCAGGAAGCAGAACTCCAGGAACTAACTATGGCATGTAAATTGGCAGAAGGAAAAGAGCAAAGAGTTATACAGATTCAAGATATGCCCTAGGCGTTGCCCGCGATTTCGGCATCATCTGGAAAACCAGAGGGTTCCTTACAGCAGCAGGTACACCTGTAAAGCACAGTTCAGCTATCAAGGACTTAATGGATGCTCTACTCCTCCCAGCACAAGTGGCCATACTTAAGGTGAAGGCACATGGCAAACTGGTTTCCCAAGAAGCATGAGGCAATCACCTGGCAGATACCGCTGCAAAACAAGCTGCAAATGGAACGCGAGAAGTGGTCAGCAGAGTGAATGCACCACTTATCCTGGATGATCCAAGGAATGCCCCTGACAAACTGTACAAACCAACATGATTCTACAAAACCCTCCTGTGAACAGTACCCATCTCAAGGGGCAACAAGTGGCAGCTGGCAAAGAAGACAAGGAAGTGTGGATCAAGAAAGGAGCCACAGAAACTGAAGGAATCATGGAACTGAACAAGAGGCCATGTCTGCCACGGTCAATGTTTCCTGCAGTAGTACAATGGGCTCATGGTGCCTCTCACCTGTCAAAAACTTTGATGAATGCCCTAATCAACAAATACTACTTGGCTCCGGGGATCACTCCACTTACCAACAACTTCTGTAAGTCATGCACCATCTGTGCTAAATGCAATGCTGGAAGAACAGAAAAGGTACCTTTGAAGCATCTGTCAAAAGCCCAGTACCCCTTCCAGAGGATACAGATCAACCACATCCAGATGCCAAAGAGTGGCCAATATGAATATGTATTGATTATCATTTGCATGTTCCCTGGATGGCCTGAAGGCTATCCCGTTACCAACATGACGGCAAAGACCACGGCAAAAAGACTTCTGACAGAAATAGTGTGCAGATATGGCATCCCAGAGGTTATAGAGAGTGACCAGGGGCCGGCTTTCACAGCCTCAGTGACCAAAGAGATATGGACAGCTTTAGGGGTCACACTAGCTTTCCACACCCCATACTATCCTCAAAGCAGTGGGAAGGTGGAAAGACTAAATGGCACAATAAAGTCCAGAATGCTAAAAATGTCTCAGGAGACAGGAAAGAGTTGGCCAGATAGTTTGCCCATTGCCTTATTCAGTGTTAGGTACACTCCAAGGGGAAACCATGGTCTGTCACCCTATGAGATGTTGTTTGGCTCAGCCCCCAGATTGGGTTGTTATTTCCCACAACAGTTTCAGCTCCAATCTGATGTACTAACTGATTATGTGACTGCTTTATCTCGAGAATTAACCCGTATCCATTCACAAGTGTTTTCTTCCATTCCAGATCCTGAGTTAGATACAGGATCACACAAGCTGGTCCCCAACGACTGGGTCCTGGTAAAGAAGTTTGTGAGAAAGCACACCCTTGAATCCAGATATGATGGTCCTTTCCAGGTCCTCCTAACAACTACCACATCAGTAAAGGTGGCCAGAAAGAACTCGTGGATACACGCCTCCCACTGCAAGAAGGTCCCTGCGCCCGAGGAAGAGACTGAGGAGACCAAACCATGATTCTGTATATCCTTTTCATTGTAATCATTGCTTGGGCACAAGAGGTATTCATCAAACAGAAAGATGGTATAACACAATTCTGGTATAATTCATCCAATACACATGTTGCCACCTTTATATCCTCTTGTGAAAAGAAAATTCCACGTACTGAGTACACGGTCCAGTCCAATGAAAGAACATTAGGTCCCATGACAGTGTAGGTATGCATTACTGACACCTATTGGGGAAACAACTGTGATTCCTGGGGAGCAGTGGGATGGAAAACCAGAACAGACTTGGGGGTACAAGCCTGAGAATGCCTTGAATAGAAAAGACAAAAATGGAAAGTCACTCATAGATAGAATGACAATCAACAAGCACACAGATCAGTATTTCACCAAAGAGTTCAGGCTGACCGTTGAGAATCCTAGCCCAGGAGACAGTGGGAACTATGTTTTGGGCCTATGGTGGGGAAGTGGGTATCACAGTTTTAGAAAGCCTTTCCAACTGAAAGATATGTTCAATAATCCAGAGTGGGGAGTTCCCCAATCTACATCTAGCTCAAACCCCCTGAGGCCCCATTTATAGACATTAAAGGACATGGTAGCCATAGCAGACCCTACCTTTGAGGATACTATGGCTGCAGAAACTGGGTTCTCAGATGTCAACTTGTGGCTCGAGTGGATGAGGTAATAATAAGACCAATTGCTATTTGTGTGGAGGGGGCTAGACCACATTTGGGAACGGTACCCCTGAACATACCCCAAGAACATGAGACATGTTTCCTCAGCCTATTTACCAACACAACCACTAACCACTCCCTGTGTGAACATTGGAAGAAGGAATATCCCATAGTCACCAAGACCCCCAAGCCAGGAGAAGGTATAACCATATACCCTGTCAATTAGACATGTTGTGGAAGATATCATGGGGGGGGACAATTTGGGAATTTCACTAAGGGTTACTGTGGATCTTATAGTGAGGTATCTGCAGACCTGGTGCAAAATCAAGTCCAGTCTTTAGGAGAAGTGTACTGGGTCTGTGGAGTCATGAAGATCAGAAGTAGGATGACAGGACAGTGGACAGGGGAATGTGCACTGGCCAAGGCCATAATGCCTCTACATATTCTCTCGGAAAACCCAAAGCCAGCTACAAACAGCACACCCCGACCTAACAGGAGGTGTAGGAGTGCCCCAGCAGGACGCTTTGACCCTCATGTATACATAGATGTCATAGGGGTCCCAAGGGGGGTCCCAGATTACTTCAAAGCAAGAGACCAAGTAACAGCAGGATTCGAGTCCCTGATCAACATGTTCAAATATTTAGGGGTCCATAAAGTGAAATTGGTGTTATTGACTTTACGGTCAACACAGAGGACAAGGGGGCACTCTTTACGACTGGAGGAAAAGAGATTTCATCTCCAAGTATGGAAAGGTTTCTTCACAGTAAGAGCTGTGAAAATGTGGAATAGACTCCCGCCAGAGATGGTTCTGGCCAGCTCAGTAGATTGCTTTAAGAAAGGCCTGGATACTTTCCTAAATGTACATAATATAACTGGGTACTAGCATTTATAGGTAAAGTTGATCCGGGGAAAATCTGATTACCTCTTGGGGGATCAGGAAGGAATGTTTTCCCCTGCTGTAGCAAATTGGAACATGGTCTGCTGGGGTTTTTTGCCTTCCTCTGAATCAACTGTGGGTATAGAATTAGGTATATTGGATTGTATGATATTATTATTATTATTATTTTTTTTTATGGTTGAACTGGATGGACTTGTGTCTTTTTTCAACCTGACTAACTATGTAACTATGTAACTATGGATGAGCCGAACACCCCCTGGTTCGGTTCGCACCAGAACCTGCGAACGGACCGAAAATTCGTATGAACGTTAGAACCCCATTGACGTCTATGGGACTCGAACGTTCAAAATTAAAAGTGCTAATTTGCATGGTATTGTTCTAAAAAAGGGTTTGCGGACCCGAGTCCTGCCCCAGGGGACATATATCAATGCAAAAAAGAGTTTTAAAAACGGCCGTTTTTTCGGAAACAGTGTTTTTAATGATGCTTAAAGTAAAAAAAAAAAAAAAGGGAAATAGTCCTTTAAATATCGTACCTGGGGGAGTGTCTATAGTATGCCTGTAAAGTGGAAAGTGATTCCCGTGCTTATAACAGTCCCTGCACAAAATGACATTTTTAAAGGAATAAAAGTCATTTAAAACTGCTTGTGGCTTTAATGTAATGTCTGGTCCTGGCAATATGGATGAAAATCAGTGAGACAAATGGCATGGGTACCCCCAGTCAATTACCAGGCCCTTTGGGTCTTGTATGGATATTAAGGGGAACCCTGCACCCAAATGAAAAAAAGGAAAGGTGTGGGGCCACCAGGCCCTATATACTCTGAATAGCAGTATACAGACGGTGCAAACAAGACAGGAACTGTAGGTTTGTTGTTAAGTAGAATCTGTTTGTAATTTTGAACTGGTACATTTGCCATTTGCCAAAAAATCTATTTTAACCTTTTTGGAAAACATAGGGAAAGGTTATCACCCCTGTTACATTTGTTTTGCTGTCTGTGCTCCTCTTCAGAAGATTTCACCTAACTTTTTGTCCCAATGACAAATGTTTTTTGAAAATTTGGGGTTTTTAGTGAAACAAGGATTAGTGATAAAGCATCAGTGGAAAGGAAAAACGTTTTTCCCATATTAACTCTTACAGGAGAGAATTTCCCTTCCTAGGGGTAGATTTCATCTCACTTCCTGTTGTCTCCTTCCGTTTGCAAGTAGGAGTCGTTTGTAAGTTGGATGTTTGAAAGTAGGAGCCTGTCCTATATACTCAGCAGAAATTTGGGCCTTAGGTGTTGGTGTTGCCACAACACTGTAAGCCCTCATAGGGCCCTGCTATGAAATATTAGATCAAGAATCGTAATTACATGCCCCTGTTGAACAGGGGCAGAAAAATTGGGCCTTTGGTAAAGGTGGTGGTGCTGGTGCCATAACACTGTAAGTCCTCACAGTTACTCTTGGTGGGCGCTGGAACGGGCCCTGCTGTGAAATATTAGATCAAGAATTCTAATTACATGTCCCTGTTGAACAGGGGCTGAAAAATTGGGCCTTAGGCACTGGTGCTGGTGCCACAACACTGCAACCCCTCACAGATACTCTAGTTGGAGCGCAGGAACTAGCCCTGCTGCAAAGAATTGCATCAAAAATTGTAATTACACGCCCCTGTTAAACAGGGGCTGAAAAACTGGGCCTTAGGCACTGGTGCTGGTGCCACAAC
This sequence comes from Aquarana catesbeiana, assembly GCF_042186555.1. Lineage (NCBI taxonomy): Eukaryota > Metazoa > Chordata > Amphibia > Anura > Ranidae > Aquarana > Aquarana catesbeiana. Next base: position 455,697,607 of record NC_133326.1, read on the forward strand.
ACTGCAACCCCTCACAGATACTCTAGCTGGAGTGCAGGAACTATCCCTGCTGCAAAGAATTGCATGAAAAAATTGTAATTACACGCCCCTGTTAAACAGGGGCTGAAAAACTGGGCCTTAGGCACTGGTGCTGGTGCCACAACACTGCAACCCCTCACAGATACTCTAGCTGGAGTGCAGGAACTATCCCTGCTGCAAAGAATTGCATGAAAAAATTGTAATTACACGCCCCTGTTAAACAGGGGCTGAAAAATTGGGCCTTAGGCACTGGTGCTGGTGCCACAACACTGCAACCCCTCACAGATACTCTAGTTGGAGCGAAAGAACTAGTCCTGCTGCAAAGAATTGCATCAAAAATTGTAATTACACACCCCTGTTAAACAGGGGCTGAAAAATTGGGCCTTAGGCACTGGTGCTGGTGCCACAACACTGCAACCCCTCACAGATACTCTAGTTGGAGCGCAGGAACTATCCCTGCTGCAAAGAATTGCATCAAAAATTGTAATCACACGCCCCTGTTAAACAGGGGCTGAAAAATTGGGCCTTAGGCACTGGTGGCGGCGCCCAGAACCAAAAATGTTTTTACAAGCTATCAGCATGATCATAGAGGAGGAAGAGGATAATTAATCAGCAAAACAGGATAGTTACTCAGCATCAGCATAGGCAGTCTTTGAAGGGATCTGACATTTCAAAAAAAATTATTCTGTTACATCAGCATCAGGTGCTTGGTAGCTGGTGGTGATCCAAGACTGATTCATTTTTATGAAGGTCAGTCGATCGACCGAGTCGGTGGACAGACGCACCCTGTGATCGGTTACAAAGCCTCCAGCAGCACTGAATGTGCGTTCCGAAAGAACGCTGGATGCAGGACAGGCCAGTAGCTCAATTGCATACTGTGCAAGCTCTGGCCAGTGATCCATCCTCAAGACCATCCTCATCGACGCTGGCGATGGTTGCTGGAACCGATCATACCTTGGGGCTGTGGACTAAGAAATTGTCTGAACGCATCGGTCAGAAGGCCACCTTCTCCACCGCTCCTTCTTTGACTGACCGAAGCCTCAGCAACACGTTGTCCAGGAACAGGAGTTTGTAACCTCCCAGTCTCTGGGAACGCATTGCACAGACCTTTCTGCAAGGCCTCCCGAAGATGTTTCATCCTCTGTTCCCTCTGCGATGGCAAGATAAGGTCTGCAACCTTACCCTTGTAATGTGGACCAAGGAGGGTTGCCAGTCAGTATTGATCCCTCTCCTTGATACCACGAATACGAGGATCCTTCCGCAGGCTTTGCAGGATCAGGGAGGCCATACAGCGTAGGTTTGCTGAGGCATTCGGTCCGGAGTCCTTTGGGTCACTAAGGACGACATGATGCGCAGCCACCTCCTCCCAGCCACGTACAAGTCCATGGGTTTCTTGGGACTGTAAATGATCCCTTAAAGACTGCTGCTGATGCTGAGTGCCAGGCTCCACCTCCATGCTGACACAATCCTCCTCCTCCTCCTCGTCCTCTCCCCGTATGATCGGCGGGCACGCAGGAACACTGGAAAAAGGGGGTCTTGAGAGCTAAGGAAGTCCTCCTCTTCCTGCCTCTGTTTTGCCTCAAGTGCCCTGTCCATTATTCCACGCAGCGTGTGCTCCAACAGGTGGACAAGGGGGACAGTGTCACTGATGCATACACTGTCACTGCTCACCATCCCTGTGGCCTCCTCAAATGGTGACAGGACAGTGCATGCATCCCTGATCATGGCCCACTAGCGTGGGGAAAAAAAACAAGCTCCCCTGACACTCTCCTGGTGCCATAGTCGCACAGGTACTCATTGATGACCCTCTGCTGCATGTGCAGCCGCTGCAGCATGGCCAACGTTGAGTTCCACCTGGTGGGCATGTCACAGATTAGGCAGTTCTTAGGCAGGTTAAATTCCTTTTGGAGGTCTGTCAGCCGAGCACTGACATTATATGACCGGCGGAAATGCACACAGACTTTCCTGGCCTGCCTCAGGACATCCTGTAAGCCCGAGTACCTGCCCAAGAATCGCTGCACCACCAAGTTAAGGACATGAGCCAAACAGGGCACATGGGTCATTTGTCCCTGTCGGAGGGCAGAGAGGAGATTGGTGCCATTGTCGCAAACCACCATTCCTGCCTTAAGTTGGTGTGGCGTCAACCACCACTGAACCTGCCCCTGCAGAGCTGACAGAACCTTTGCCCCAGTGTGGCTCCTGTCCCCCAAGCACACCAGCTCAAGCACCGCATGGCATCTTTTGGCCTAGCCCCTTGAACGCCTACGGAGCACCACTGGTTCAGAGGACAAAGCACAGGAAGAGGCCATGGAGGAAGAAAAAGGGGAGGGGGTGGAGGAGAGAGGTGTGTCAGAATCACCAGTAGTGGCATTTTGGAGGCATGGTGGTGGAACAACCTCTAACACTACTGCACCTTGTCCTGCATCCTTCCCAGCTGCCAGCAGAGTCACCCAATGCGCCGTGAAACTTAGGTAACGTCCCTGTCCATGCCTGCTGGACCATGAGTCAGTGGTAATATGCACCTTACCGCTGACCGCCCTGTCCAGCGAGGCCAAGACATTGCCTTCCACATGCCGGTAGAGAGCCGGAATCGCCTTCCATGAGAAAAAGTGGCGTTTGGGAACCTGCCACTGAGGGACCGCACATTCCACAAACTCATGGAAGGGGGCAGAGTCTACCAACTGAAAAAGTAGCAGTTGAAGTGCTAGCAATTTTGTCAAGTCAGCATTCAACCGCTGGGCATGTGGATGGCTGTGTCAGACTTACACGTACCTAACTGATGAACCCGGTATAGCAGGGGAGGCCTCCCGTACGTATCTGGTTCCCGGCCCGTGGTAGTGTAAACAGAAGGCACAGGAGCGCAGAGTGGTAAGAGAGCCTGGCAGGTGACTTGCGGAGATAAGGCCCAGGATCCTGATGCGTATGGTCTGGAAGTCCTAGAAAGTAAGGGTCTAGGCAGCTGGTGCAGAGCAGGAGCAGAGTGGGCTGGTCCGGTCACAGGCAGAGTTGGCAACAAACGGTAAGCGAGGTACAGAGGAGCAGGCAGGCTCAAAGTCCGGGTCACAGGCAGGTTTGGCAGCAGGCGGGCAGCGTGGTACAAAGGAGTAGGCAGACTCATAGTCAAGGGAAGCCGTGGTCAGGTGCAGGCGGATAACAAGAAGAGTCCAAAGGCAGGCCGGGGTCACTTAGGCGATCAAACAGGCAAACGGGAAGCAAACAGGAAGCAAACAGGAAACAGGAAGTCAGGAACTGGGAGCTGCAGATCGGACAGCACCGAGCAGAAGATTCCAGCAGACTAAATAGGGCGGCTGGCGCCAAGCGCCGTGCGCGCGCCCGCACTGCGGCGCGGACCGGTGCGAACCGGCGCACACTGGAGCGCCCAATATCCAATCTATTCGGAGAACTCCTCTGACAGCGCCCCCTCTTAAAGGGCGGCCTCCGGACGCCCATCTGGGCCAGTCTATCAGCGTGAGCATTCCAGAAGTCTCTTAAAAGTTCCTTAGTGTGCAGATTGCCTTCTGGTTCCCAGGAGTTATCTTCTGGTCCATACCCCCTCCATTTGATCAAATATTGGACTTGATCATTTCTCTTCCTGCAGTCCAGGATTGCTTCCACCTCAAACTCTGTCTCGTAGTCCACAATTACAGGTTCAGGTGGGCCGGTATTACGACCCGAAAAGGAATTGGGAATAGCAGGATTTAGCAAGGATACATGGAAGACTGGGTGAACTTTTAATGTAATGGGTAGATCCAGTTCATAGGTCACATCATTAATTTTCCTTTTGATTGGAAAGGGACCCATGAATTTGGGACCCAACTTCTTTGAGGGACATGCCAACTTTAAGTTGAGGGTGGACAACCAAACCTGGTTGCCAGGTTCCAGAATGAGTTCTCCACGCTCCTTCCTATCGAACATCCTTTTATTATATTCTTGGGTTTTAGCCATGGTTTCGCGTAGTAATTTATTATTGGTGACAAAGAAGTCCATTGTTTCAGAAGCTGCAGGAATAGAGCACTCGGGTAAGGTTTCAGGCAGGAATGACGGGTGAAAGCCATAATTGGCGAAGAATGGTGTCTGTTTAATAGCTGAGTGCACAGAGTTGTTGCAAACTCAGCAATAGGCAGAAGAGAGACCCAATTGTTCTGTGAGAAGGTGGAAAAGCATCGGAGGTATTGCTCCAGGGTTTGGTTAGTTCTCTCTGTCTGCCCGTTTGTCTGGGGGTGATAGGCAGATGAGAACGCCAACTCAATTTCAAGTGACCCACAGAGAGCCTTCCAGAACCTGGAAGTGAACTGCACACCTCTATCGGAGACTATACTTGATGGTACTCCATGTAATCTTACGATTTCTCTGACAAAAATTTTTGCAGTTTCCACGGCAGAAGGTGTACCTTTAATGGTTAAAAAATTAGCCATCTTAGACAGTCTATCTACAATGACAAAAATGGTGGAAAAACCCTCTGCCAGGGGGAGTTCTAAGATGAAGTCCATCGCAATCATTTTCCAGGGTCTTTCTGGGAGGGGTACAGGTTTTAGTAGACCCCAAGCCTTTGTCCAACTATTCTTGCTCCGAGCACAGGTGGTGCACGACTCCACATAACTTTTACAATCCTTTACCACTTGGGGCCACCAAAATGTACGTTGCACCAGCTCTGTTGTCTTCAGTAAGCCAAAATGCCCCGCCAACTTATGATCATGGCAAAGTTCCAGTACTGCCACTCTTAGACTCTCTGGGACCATGATCTTGTCTTTGTACCGGAACAACCCATTTTGCAAGCTTACGTCGACTTCCATAGGTGGGGACAGATTCCTGGAAGCCTGTTTAATTTGGGATATGGTATCCCCCTGTAGCAACAGAAAATTTCCTGCAGGAAGGATGGTGTCAGAAGGTAAAGGTTCCTCGGAATCCTGGAACATGCGGGATAATGCGTCCGACTTAGTGTTCTTGGAGCCAGATCTGTACGTGATGTGAAACTGGAACCTAGAGAAGAACAGAGCCCACCTTGCCTGCCGAGGTCTCAGTCTCTTGGCTGTTCTCAAGTATTCAAGGTTCTTATGGTCGGTATAGACCAAAATGGGATGTGCAGCACCCTCTAGGAGATAACGCCACTCTTCCAATGCGGCCTTAATAGCTAGAAGCTCTCTGTCTCCAACGTCATAGTTCCTTTCCACAGTGGAGAGTTTCTGAGAAAAAAAAGCCACTGGATAAAGAGACTTGGCACCTTGCCGCTGAGTGAGTACTGCCCCCACTGCAACCTCTGAAGCGTCCACTTCAAGGACTAAAGGTAAGGCAGGGTTTGGATGCTTCAGGATGGAGGCGGAGATGAACAACTTTTTAAGTTTGTCAAAGGCAGATTGCGCCTCGGTAGACCAACAGAAATGGTTCCCTTGCTTGGTTATTTCGGTAATTGGTGTAATAATTGCAGAGAAGCCTTTAATAAATTTGCAATAAAAGTTGGCGAAGCCAATGAAGCGTTGGACCCCTTTTTTATCGGAGGGAGCGGGCCAGTCGAGGATAGCTGCCACTTTTTGCGGATCCATTTTAATGCCGTCACTAGAAATGATTAGGCCGAGGAACTGGATGCATTGGCATTCAAATTCGCACTTTTCTAATTTGGCATAAAGTTCATGCTGCCTGAGCCGGGTTAGTACATTTCGGACATGCCTGCGATGTTCGATGATTGAGGAGGAGAAGATCAAAATATCTAGATATACTATAACGTATAAGTCCAGGAGGTCACGGAAAATATCATTAATGAAGTGCTGAAATGTTGCAGGTGCGTTGCATAGACCAAAGGGCATAACAAGATATTCAAAGTGCCCGAACCGGTTACGGAAGGCAGTTTTCCATTCATCTCCCTCTCTGATGCGGATTAGGTTATAGGCCCCACGGAGATCGAGTTTAGTGAAGATTGTTGCTGAACCCAGTCTTTGGAAGAGTTCAGGTACCGGAGGTAAGGGATAGCGATTCTTAATAGTAATTTTGTTTAACTCTCTATAGTCGATACAAGGCCGAAGGGAGTGGTCCTTCTTTTCCACAAAGAAAATGCCGGCCCCGGCCGGTGACGTGGAAGGACGGATGAATCCTCGCCTTAAGTTCTCGTCAATATAGGTCTTGAGAGTACCCAGCTCCTGCTCTGTTAATGGGAAAATTCGTCAAAAAGGAAATTCAGACCCAAGCAAAAGTTCTATCGGGCAATCATAAGGTCTGTGAGGAGGAAGGGTTTCCGCCCCCTTTTTACTGAAGACATCAAGAAAATCCCGATACGGAGTGGGAATCGCTTGCTGCGATTCGTTGTCTACGTCCAGACACATGAGTTGAGAAGAATCAGTAGGAGTGCTGGGCAAACAGTATTGCTGACAATAGTGGGAGCAGAACTTAATTTCCCAGGACAGACAATCAATACTAGGGTTATGGGCTTGTAGCCACGGCATTCCCAAAATAATTGGAAAAAGTGGAGAAGCAATCGCATTAAAACGAAGGAATTCTTGATGGTGAGTACCCATGATGGCCAACAGAGGAATAGTCTCCTGGGTGATGGGACCAGAGCTGAGAGTGGAACCATCAGCGAGATGGACCGCAAGTCCCTGTGATTTTGCTTGGAGAGGAATGCGGTGGTTAGCGGCAAAGGTTAGGTCTATAAAACAGCTACAAGCTCTGGAGTCAACTATGACCGAGACTGTAAGATCCTGTCCTGGAAGCTGTAGAACAATGGAGAGAGCAAAATGATTAGCAGGATTACACATGACAGGAGCACACTTAGTAGAGGCTGAAAAAGACTTACATGTCTTGTTAGGGCAAGATCGCACGTAGTGACCTGACTCTCCGCAGTACATGCATAGGTTGTTGACCCGTCAACGCTGTCACTCTTCAGACGTGAGGGATGGTCAGAGAAGGCCAAGCTGCATTGGCTCAGGGGCATCAAGGACCGAAGTAGGCAGTACACGAGGGCTTAGGCCGACAGAGCTAGTGGCACTAGGGACCTTTGGGAGGACCCAGGTAGGACGGAACTGACTGGTGGTTCTTTCGGAGCGGCGCTCTCTGAGGCGCCGGTCTATCTGAACGGACAGGTTGATAAGGTCCTCCAATGTTTGTGGTACTCCAACCCATGCCAACTCATCCTTAAGCGGATCGGAAAGACCCATGCGAAATTGGTAACGCAGAGCCGCGTTGTTCCAATCCGTGTCTGATCTCCAACGCTTGAATTCCAGAACGTAATCTTCCGCGGGTCTATGCCCTTGTTGTAGAGCGTGCAAAGTGGACTCAGCGGTGGCTTTCAACTGGGGGTCCTCATACAATTGGGACATGGCAGCAAAGAATGCATCCAGGTTGTCTAGAGATGCTGATTTCTGTTCCAGGAGACGGTGGGCCCAGGTCTGTGGTTCGCCGGATAGGAGAGAAATTACAAAGCCCACCTTCGTTGCTTCCAAGGAGAAGGTTCGTGGTAACAGAGCAAAGTATAATTCGCAGGCATTGCGGAAGGATCGATATTTGCTACGATCACCGGAAAATCTGTCGGGTGTAGGAACCCTTGGCTCAGGAGGAAGCCTGACCATGGAGGGTGGAGATGAGAGTCCGGTAGCAGAAGCAGATAGAGGGCTAGCAGGTGAGGAGAGCACCTGGACTCTTTCTTCCAGCCTAGTGTAGCCTTCCTGAAGGCTCTTTACAGCTTGAGTGAGACCTGCCAGGTGTCTGCATAGCTCCTCCATGGGAGAGGATCCCTGCTCGGGCTCGGACATGGCTGTCCAATACTGTCAGACTTACACGTACCTGACTGACAAACCCGGTATAGCAGGGGAGGCCTCCGGTACGTATCTGGTTCCCAGCCCCTGGTAGTGTAAACAGAAGGCACAGGAGTGCAGAGTGGTAAGAGAGCCTGGCAGGTGACTTGCGGAGATAAGGCCCAGGATCCAAGTAAGGGTCTAGGCAGCTGGTGCAGAGCAGGAGCAGAGTGGGCTGGTCCGGTCACAGGCAGAGTTGGCAACAAACGGTAAGCGAGGTACAGGGGTGCAGGCAGGCTCAAAGTCCGGATCACAGGCAGGGTTGGCAGCAGGCGGGCAGCGTGGTACAAAGGAGTAGGCAGAGTCGTAGTCAAGGGAAGCCGTGGTCAGGTGCAGGCGGATAACAAAAGGAGTCCAAAGGCAGGCCAGGGTCACTTAGGCGATCAAATAGGCAAACAGGAAGCAAACAGGAAACAGGAAGTCAGGAACTGGGAGCTGCAGATCGGACAGCACCGAGCAAGAGGATTCCAGCAGACTAAATAGGGCGGCTGGAGCCAAGAGCCGTGCGCACACTGGAGCGCCCAAAAGCCAATCTATTCGGAGAACTCCTCTGACAGGCTGGGAGCGAACTTCTTTCTGCGGTGCAGCAGCTGGGGCAGGGAAATTTGCCTGGTACAATCTGACGTCGGTGTACCGATAGCAGATTGCCTGCAAGTACTTGTCTGTGACACACCTAATTCTACACCTTCATTCCTCTCAGTGCAGGTCTCAGAGAGGACTGAAGGTATAGTGGGGTTGGAGATCTCAGCTGATGAGGAGCAAGGAGAGGTCCTCTTTGTTCTTTGGTGTGGGTCTTTTAGGTACGATTGCCAACGAACTGCATGGCAGGTCAACATATGTCTGGTCAAGCATGTGGTGCTAAAGCGGGAGATGTTTTGGCCACGCGAGATACGCTTGAGACATATGTTGCAAATAGCAGTGGTGCGATCTGATGCACTCATCCCAAAAAAGGCCCACACCAAAGAACTTTTGGAATAACGTGCAGAGACAGCAGCGCCCTGCACATGCGGAGCTCTGAGGTGTGATGCAGTCAGTGTGCTGCCCTTAGGCTGGCCCCTGGAGGGTATCCTGCCTCGATGGTGATGTGCCTCCTCCTCCTCCTCTCTCCTATCAGGCACCCAAGTTGAGTCAGTTATCTCATCATCCCCTCCCTCCTCATCACTGAAGCAAACCTGGCAGCGTGCTGCAGCAGGGGGAACATGACTGCCAGATTGCTGTCCTTCTTGGGCACCCCCTCTGTCCGAGCTCACGTTACTGCCTTCATCTAGCTCAGTATCATCATCAGAGTCTTCAAAACGCTGGGCATCCTCCTGGAGCATGTACCCAACACTGTGGTCAAACAGTTTGAGGGACTTCTCAGGAGGACATGGTGGGGCTAGGGAAGGAGTCACTGATGCCATTGAGCTGAGGGAAGAGGCCGTGTTGGCAGCTGCTTTGCCAGACAAAGTACCCTGAGCCTGGGTGAGAGAGGATGAGGAGGATGAGGACGGCTTGGTCATCCATTCGACCAAGTCTTCTGCATGTTGCAGCTCAACACGGTCAGCTGCCGAAAAAAAGGCCAAGCGTGTCCCCCGGCCATGTGCTAATGAGGATGCACCGTGTCCACGACCAGCACTGTTGCCTCTAGACACAGAGCCTGCTTGCCCTCTTTTATTGGCTTGTGACTGTCTGCCTCTCCTTGTTGGCCTTCCAGACATACTATTGGCCTCCAGTGAGCTGCACAAAACTGGGATATATATATATATATATATATATATATATATATATATATATATATATATATATATATATATATATATATATATATATACCGATTATACTGCAGCTAGCAGAATCAACTGCCTGCCTGTAGTATTATTAGTATGATAACCCTTGCACTTGTCTTCAGGTAGCTATACTGTAGGTGCAACTGTGCAGGGTACACAGTACAGTAACTGGAAATATGTCAAGAGCCTACACAAGCACCTGGCTGCAGGTAGCTATACTGTAGGTGAGACTGTGCGGAGTACACAGTACAGTAACTGGAAATACTTCAATGAGCCCACACAAGCACCTGGCTGCAGGTTGCTATACTGTAGGTCAGACTGTGCAGGGTACACAGTAAAGTAGCTGGAAATACTTCAATGAGCCTACACAAGCACCTGGCTACAGGTTGCTAAACTGTAGGTGACATTGTGCAGGGTACACAGTAAAGTAGCTGGAAATACTTCAATGAGCCTACACAATCACCTGGCTGCAGGTTGCTATACTGTTAAATCAGACTGTGCAGGGTACACAGTAAAGTAGCTGGAAATACTTCAATGAGCCTACACAAGCACCTGACTGCAGGTTGCTATACTGTAGGTCAGACTGTGCAGGGTACACAGTACAGTAGCTGGAAATACTTCAATGAGCCTACAAAAGCACCTGGCTGCAGGTTGCCATACTGTAGGTCAGACTGCAGGGTACACAGTACAGTAGCTGGAAATACTTTAATGAGCCTACACAAGCACCTGGGATGTATATATATATATATATATATATATATATATATATATATATATATATATATATATATACACAATACATTGTAGCTAACTGACTCGACCTGCCTACTCTGTCTAACTTACATCAAATGACACTTTCTGTCCCACCCTCCATGGGGGTGATGCTTCTTCTCGATGACAGCTGTTATATAGCTGATAGTGGGGCCACCCCGTGACATAACAGGTGACCCCACCTTCCTCTGATGTCACGTCAGAGGGGGGCTTTCGAATTTGCCGCGAACACCGCATAATGTTCCTCGTTCGACAAACGTCTGAGCAACCAAAGTACGGCCCAAACTTACGCTCGGCCCGAACCATTTTCCCATCTCTATCCTAAAGTTGTAGAGGCCCTCATATGCTTAACCCAGAGCCACTTCCATTCTTATTTACACCAACTTCAACCACTCTTGGTGTACTTTTAGGTTCAGTAACCCTTTTGTGGTTACCCTCGACAACCAAAACCTCATTTACATTACCGTACCAAATTGGTCCACACATTTCCCTGTCACAGTTACCAATACTGTTAGTATTTTCTGTCAGAGTGTTTATGGGCACCTTCATTTGTACCTCTTTGAGGGTGATGGACAGAATCCCTGCTACTATAGCATCTGTTCTGTGTCCTTCTTTCTTATGAAGTCTAGCAGGTGAGACAGGATACGTGATATTTACCAACCACTGCTCAGCCGCACCTTGGACTGCACCAACAGGAATGCTGGCTGGGGCATCTTCCTCCTTATCAGTTTCTCCCCTTGCTATTTCTTAAAATTAGAGGTCAAGAGGTTAAAGAAGACTAAAAAGTGTAAGTGTTGGTCATGGCCATGGAGCAGGGAGGAGGAGAGCTGATACAAGTGAGCCCTCCACTTCATTGGCTCCTGCTTCCAGTGCATACTCTGGGAATCAGACTGGGAAACAGATTAACACAGCAGTGTGCCCACTATATTCAGATAACATGGCCCCAAGCCTATAAAACTACATCAGAAGCAGGCAGTGGTGGAGTGGGTATTGAGGACCAGTTCTTCACTGTCCTTAGTTGATTTCAACAGCCAGCATTTCTCCACAGCTGTGGCAGAGCATCCATACAGACAGGATTAGGATATCATACTCCACTACAGGTGGAATGCAGATTCCCCTTCCTTGTTTGAGCAGAGTATGTCCCAAATCTTGGAAGTGGATATGAATCCCCTCAGCAGAGAGGAAGGAGTGGACATGGATGCCCAGAAAATGTTGGTGGCGGAGAGTCCACTAGGTACAGTGGAGAGACCCAAAGTCAAGCCAGGTTAACTTGCAAGAAGCAGTGCAGCTCCGTTAACAGCTCTGTCAACACTTAAGGAATGCGACATGTACACACACACACACACACAGACTATTACTCAAACTGAGAAAAGTTCCTGCAGGTGTACATTGTAATCCCTATGGATGAGAAGGGCCGCGATCACTAGGAAAACTAGGCAGCCACCTACAAGAGTAGGAAAATATGTCAATTTAAATCTCACGCCACGGGTAGAATTTTTGACATTAACACCTTTATTACTTGTACCCCATTAAACGTGGTATACTTATTGATTTGCCCTTGCGGCTTGCAATATGTGGGCTGCACGACACAGGCCATGCACATTAGGGTTAATGTGCATATTACAAATATTAAGAAGGGATTTCTGAAACACACTGTCTCCCGACATTATCTGGAATGTCATAATCAGAATCCCAAGGGAACCACCTTTGTGGCCATCGATAGGTTCAATCCACACTGGCGTGGTAGTTCGTCCAAACGGGAAATTTCCAAACTTGAAACCCGCTGGATATATGATTTAAAATGTTATACCCCGTTTGGCATGAATGTCGACTGGGATATTAATTGTTTTATTAATAATAGCTAAAAACATTTTTTATTCTGTATGAGCACTAGGGGGCGATATTTGTCTATTTTTTATTTTTATATATATTTCTTTATTTTTTACACTTTTTTTATCTTCATTTTATCAGCTTTTTTGAATGATATGTTTAATTTTTATGATCATATATTTTTCTGGGTGGTTAATACTGTTGCATTACTGCATTGTTTGAGAGCCTCCATATCCTCCCTTCAATGCAGTTAATTGCCCTGTAAGATATATTTTTAATATCCTTTTATTTTTAATAATATATGGGTTTAATTAATGTTTTACCTATTTTATATTATACTGTATTTTTTAGGGGTCTGTGCATTAATGAGAGACACCAACATGTTTGGAGTGTGCCTTTGTCATATGAGGGGCTTCCTGTAGTGCTGTTATCACTTTCGACTGGCGCTGCTCTTATGCTGGTTGGTGTCTCCGGTCTCTAACTGTTTGGCCACACTGCGCATGTGCGGTCACGTGATGTTGTTCAATACATGCCTGTCGTGTAGTGTGACCGCGGCGCGCATGCGCGACCGTATTGTTTACCTTATTGAGGAGTGACGTACAGCGTTCCGCTCTTCTGCAAGGATCTGTTGACCTCGCTGGTTATAAGATCCTGTCCTTGTGAACCACACGGCCGTACTGCGCATGTGCGGCCGAGTAAAATTAAGTTTCACTTCCTGCTTCACATACAGGGCACTCGTAATGCGCATGCGCAGCCAGAGGTGTAATCTGAAACAGCTGCTATATGTGTCGCACTGTCCTATCAGAGGGCAGTGTGACCTGAGATGTTTGCTATTTATGTGGGCGTGCTTGCATCATTGGCCACGTCTCTGATTATATCCACATAGGATGAAACATGTCAGGCTGGCCGATGTAAGCATGCTGTGAGCCGCGGATTATTTTCTTTCTGTGATGATGTACATTTTATACTTGTAAGTAGACTACAATAAATGCCTATGCTTTACCTATACGGGCTTCACTATTATTGCTCTCTCCCTACTGGGTTATCCTGCTGGTGACTGCCTAATCCATTCATCTTCCCATGTGAATCTTGATGTCCTGATGATATGTGACTACCTCGTTTTTCCCATTTTCTGGCTGTCTGTGATGGAGTGTGTCATTCGGAGTTACTGTTGAGCCTTGGCATCATATGATTACATCGCATGTTTTTCACATTTTTCTGGTAAGCAGATTGGCAGCACGTGGGTGTGGTGTGCTTTCTTTGTGCACACTGAAGTTTGGTGGAGGCTTCACGTCATCTTTACAATTCAAAAAGTTTTTATGGACTATTATATTCACCTGATAACTTTGTTTCAATTTAGTGCTGCATTTTGACCTTTTTCTATGTGCGTTTGATGAATCAACAAACTATGCTGGCTGCTAATCCTTTTTTTCTAGTTAGTGCAGATATTTGTTCACATTTGTTTTAGCCACCTAGGGCGCCTGGCCACTGGTGTTCCTACTCTCTTCTCTCTGCAGCAAGTAACTAAGTCTCAGCATCAGCAGGCAGCCGCCGCTTTGTTCGCACATAGTGTCAGATGTGCAGTAGCAGTGGAGGCCTGTGTCTGTGTTCCGACTCCAGAATGAATGGAAGCAAACATTCATTGATGGGCACAGGTAGGCTGCGTTGATGGGTGCTGGTGAGGCTGCATTTGATGGGCGTTGGTGGGTTGCATTTTAGGGGGCACTTCATTAAAAAGGTGGGGTATACATGGGCAGGGCAAAGGGGTTGGAGTCAGGGGTGGAGCCAGGGGGGGGCAAAATGAGGTCTCACCTAGGGTGTCAAAAATCCTTGCACCAGCCCTGTGGATGAGCTGGAGCTATCTTGAAGTGACAACATCGTGGAAGTTGGATTTGCCATCGTGCATACCTTGGGTTGGGTACGGTAAGATTGACTCACTCTCCATGCAATGGTTACTACTTTTGTTAACATATTGTTAGCGGACTGAGTTTTTTGGTTGAAATTGTATACTTTATTTTGCAAGAAAATATACAAAAAACAAATACTTCAACAGGGTACATTACACTCTGTACTGTGATGCAGCTTCATAAATAAACTACATAACAATAGAGTTCCAAGCATACAAATAAATTACATTAATCCTGCGGTATGATGCCTGATGTGTTGCGCAGAGTAATAGTATCCCGAAACATCACATCATGCATGACGCTGCATTACCCTGAAAGCATTACTTAAAAACATGTCACAAAATGTCAAGTCATAGCATTCCAATGGGCAACGGGTGTGATGGGGGGTGGGAGAGTTCACAGGCCCAAAGCTTTAATGAACTGCCAAAGGATACACAGGGGAGAGACATGGGGGAGGGGAAATCTTAAGACCTCCTCTTCCTCCTTAAAGTTCATCAAGTTATAGTCTCTGAGCAGACTGTGGAACAGTCTGCGACAGTCCTCGATGGACATCCCCTCCCACTGGTGGATGAGACGCTTTCTGGCGCACCATAAAGCATTTTTAAAGCAGCACAGCACCCGCCAGGCGCTGTCAATGTCCTCCTGTGAATGAGTTCCACAGAAGAGTCCGTTCAATACACCAAAGTGTGTGATAGCAGTCTGTGGTATAAAGTCTTTAAGTTCAGGTTCCAAGGCCCTCAACAGGTCCTGTGCAAAGGGGCACTCCCATAAAACATGAAAAGCAGTTTCCTCCTGGATGATGCAAAAGGGGCAGTGCCTGTATATGCACAGGTTTCTGGCAAGCATGAATGTCCTGAGTGGCAACCCCCCTTGGATTGCCATCAATGCCAGATCTTTTTGCCTGTTGGTGAGTCTCTTTGAAGAAACATTCCTCCATACCACTTTGCAAGTGGCTGAAGGGAGGCCTGGAATGGTCTCAACAATGTCAGATGCTCTAATCAACTTGTGGATAGTTTGTGGCTTCCACAAGTCGGTCTTCACTCCATACAGCCCCTGCTCCCTGATAAACTTAAAAGTATCCAAGTAATACCAAGGAGTGTCCCAGTTGTAGGGGATGGAACTGTCCCATTTGTCTCATCCAAGGGACCTCCAAAGAGGCAGGAGGAAAAAACATGACATGGAGTTACCACCAGAGTCCACAGTTCTGTCAACCAAAGTTCTGCGGATGCAGTTACAAGCAAAGAACACCCTCAGTAGTGTGGCGATGTCAGGCACGCCCTTACTGCCCTTGAGAGGTTCCTTGAACATAACCACCCGCTTCACTCTGTCCATTTTGGAGCTCCAGATGAAGTGAAACACCGCCCTGGTAATGGCTTTGCAGGTGTTGACCCGGGGGGGCAGGCCTGGATGAGGTACTGCAACACGGGGAGAATCTCACTGCGGAGTACTAGTGTTTTATTTTCGATGGTGAGTTCTCTGAGGCTCCAAAGTCCAAACTTTTGTTGCATCTTTGCCAGTCTGTCCTCTCAGGACTTCAGGGCTGCGCCCTCAGCTCCAAACCAGACCCCAAGGATTTTGATGAAGTCCGCTTTTATGCTGAAAGGGATGGGTGCAGAAGAAGACGGGAACTGTCACGGAACGTCCCACACTCCGCTTGAGTGCTTCCGTCATATACCACTTCCTCCCAGTCTGTATACAGATATCATATATTCCAACCTCTCTGAGCACAAAACAAGGCGACACTTGCTTGTTGCTACCATGAACTCACTTTATTTAGAATCAAAATTACAAGACTTTATATGCCGTTGGAACCTCCTCTAACAATACAACTGTAACCTAATTAACCTAATTAACATGAGCTAATTAACTAATCCTTTATACAGCCTAGGTGATTGAGACATGACCTTTTGCCCAGACTGAGTTAATTATCACAGGACACCTTCTCACAATAGCAGCAGCTCCAATAGGAGTCATCCCGTCTCCTACATTATATAGAGGACAATGTGATCAGCTCATTCAATTAACATAAACACAGGTAGTTGGAGTGGATGACACCAGCATCTCCTCACAGGATGTGTCCCAACAGTATAATTCAGTCTTATCATTCTAATATGGCATATAAAGGGTTCCCAGAGTCTGTGTGTTTTGGGGGGACATGGAGCTGAATCCAAAGTAACACCAACCCCAGGGTCCCCAGGCATACAGCTCACAGAGAGCACCATTCCCCCAAATGCTAGGGTCCATAATCAAAAGGCAACAGGCTTGCATTCAGTCCTCTCCAACAGCCTCTGTCCCGGCTAGGTCTGTCACAGGAACCACTTTCCGAAGAGCATGACCTCTGACCACAGTTGACCTTTGCCCCTGAAGCTTGGCCGAAGTCCTCACAGGTCTGGGCGAGTGTGTCGATGGAGCGCCGGTCGGCACAGAACACCGTCACATCATCCATGTAAAGTGAGCACTTGACATCTGTCATCTGTCTGGTCCTGGTGCGGTGATCCCTCTGATCTCTGGGTTCCGTCTGATGTCTTGGGCAAAGAGCTCTATACAGCAAACAAAAAGCAGAGGTGAGAGAGGACAGCCTTGGCTGACCCCAGACCGAATTGGAAAGGGGTCAGTTTTCCAGCCATTTACCAACACCAAACTACAAATGTCATTATACATTACATTCACATATGAACAAAACAGCGGACTGATTATCGAACTCACATGTCAGTGAGGGGATAATTCCTCACTATCCCAGTTGCTTTGATTGTGTCAGCTGCAAGATTGGGATTGTATTACGCTTCAGCAAGCTGAGTGAGATTAACTTCAGCAATCATATACCACTTGTATTGCTGGGAAATCATAGTAACCAGTAGTGGATGCCATTGCAACTATATATTGAAACATATCTACCTTGCTAGTGTTACTAGAAGTGAAATAGGCTGCCTTTTATCGGGGAATATCACCCCAATATCTCTAATTCAACAGCCTATTCTCTATGGGGAGTGTGATTCATGAGCTCAGGGGCTTATGTGATCTTTAGACTCAGCATTATTAACTTTGTTGTTAGCCATAATGCAGGGATTCTGTGCTGATGTATACATTTCACATAAACAATGGCGTCCAGACATTTTAGGTGACTTTTTGTTTGTCTTATGTTTTTTGTTTTCTGTTTTTATGGCACATTGTATATGGTGATAGTACACTGAGTCTGATATACTGTGTTTCTAAATGAGCATTTTTTTTTTTTTTATCCATAAAGATTTCATTGAATATTACAGAAACGTTAACAGGTAAAAGAAGAACTATCTTGTGGACAGAAAGCAAAACTGTGGCTCCAAGTGGAGCACCGCTACATAATGCATAGTAATGGCATGTTACCTGAGGCACTCCCAGCATACAATATAGACAGCTTCCTTAATATAGAAATCCAAAAGGCATTAATTACAATATTATTGCAAAATTAAATCATTACGGGTGGAAACAGCTGCCTAAAGTCTCGTCTAACTTATGGGGTAGCCAGAGCCTTTGTTATGCCAATTTCTGGATTTCTGCCTATTCAGGGGAGAAGAGGGTGAGGACTCAACCTTAGGGCAAATCCCTCATACCCAAATCCCATTCTTCAAAATCATTTATAAGAAGGAAAGTAATAACAGAGAGATGGAAGAAAAGATAGATAGGGGGAGAAAAGGAAATTACAAGCGGGGAGTGAGGGGAGGGGAGGAGGGGGAGAGAATATCTAGAAAGTGAATGTCAGGAGCGGGGGTGGGGGGGAACCACCAACTACCCTCTCCATCTATTTCCAATATTCGAAATGTGTCAGCTCTTGGTTCACTATATCCCGGATCAAGTCTAACCAGTGTTTTTCTGAAGGGTTCCAACTAACCATTATCTTGCACTAGATCTCGGTAGCTTGCAGCTTTTCTAAAATTAAACCAGGCTTCCCATGTATTGGAGAAGCTGGGGATCTTGTCTTGGGCAATATAAATCAGCTCCTCTATTGCTGCAATGTGGTTAATGTGAGTCATCCATTCTTTCGTGGAAGGTGGTGATATGGACCTCCAGTGAACTGGCAGGCATAACCTAGCTGCATTGATCATGTGAAACGCTACAGATTTATGGTATAGTTTTCTGGGTATTTTAGAAAGGTGAAGTAGGTACTGTGCTGGTGAGAATTGCAGTGGGAGCAAGGATACCGCAGTCGTCACCTCGTGCACCCTACGCCAATATGGCTGAATCAGTGGGCAGTCCCACCATATGTGGAGAAAGGTGCCCAGGTCTTGTCCACATCTCCAGAACCAGTCTGAGACCATCGGAAAGAATTTGTGAAGTGGGTCAGGTGTCCTATACCACCGTGTTTTAATCTTGTACCCATTCTCCTGGGTGTTCACATTCATTGTTCCTTTGTGAATATACCAATGTGCTTTCTCCCAGCTTTTTTTCTCTATTGTCCTGTCCAACCGGGTCTCCCAGAAGGCATGTTCCGTGTGCATAAGAGTGTCGGGTTCCCTGAACATTGAGTTGTAAAGCATTGAGATCACATGCCTCTGGGGAGACGAGCTAGAGCAGAGTGATTCAAATACCCTGGGTACTTTGTGAAGGACCCTCTGTTTGCTGGGTTGTCAAGGTAGTGTTTTATCTGAAGATAGGCCAAAAAAGAAAAAGATTTGGTCAGGGATAATGCCGCTAGTTCTGGTGAAGAAACCTATTTCTAGAAAAGAAGTGTTTGGCCTGCATTTCTGCATAAGGCCACTTCATCTCCAGGTAGGACCTAGCCAACCCCAGCGGGAAGTCTGGGTTTCCTTTTTTTTTTTGGGGGAGTAATCGCACAGTCTTTAGCTGACACGCGTGGGCCCTACAGGCCTTTTCAAAAGCCAGAAGAGTCAGGGGATGAGACTGAATGTTGGTCGTCCAGTGCTTCTTAGAGAACCAGGGGACTGATCGAAGTTCAGCTCCAGTAATCAGATTTTCCAGGGGTACCCATCCCTTACAGCGGGCATGTACCCACCAATCCACCACCCGGGCTAAATGTATAGCCCAGTAATACCTCTGTATGTCAGGTAGGCCAAAGCCCCCGTCAGACTTTGGCATTACCAACTTCGCCCAACTGATTCGCGGTGCCTTGGATCTCCACAAAAACGTTCTGCACATTCTTTTATATGTCATAAAGAAAGAGGGTGGAAGATGGATCGGGATCGTTTGTAATCTATACAAAATGCGTGGAAGCACTTAGGATTGAAGCACGTCCAAACCAAGAAATCGTGGGGACGTCCCACCGAAGGAGAGCTTGCTGTATGGCTCTCAACTAAGAAGTTTTTGTCATATAGGTCTGTTAGTTTGCCAGGTATGAGCAACTTTTTAATTACATGTTAGCTCTTTTTTATCTTTTTTGATACTATTAAAGACATGCATTTAGCCAATTATTCAAGCCTTGTTTTGCCATTCATTAACCACAATGTTACTCCCTGGGAGGGCTTTACTCTCTGCTAGGAAGTATCTGAGTTTTCTTCTTTTTTATCAGGAAGACTAGCTCTGCAATTTATCAGAACATTGTGGAAAATATCTAGATGTCACTGGATCGTGCCATCAGTGGCAAAGTGCAGTGGCAAAGTTCTCTCCACCAGAGACACCTGGACCATAAGGCACAAGCAACAGTAAGAGTTTTCTTTATCACCCACTTGGTCACTCTCTTAAACAGAAGTTGCAGAGTCAGGGTTGCTCTAATAGAGCTGGTGGTGGTGCCCAGGGAGAGTTCAAGGTACAGCTGCCACCTCAATCTCCTCCTCTTCTGCTGCCTTAAACCCAGTCCATGTACTTCAGACACCCACCAAATATACCCAAAACTACAAAATACGTTTTAGTGCAGCACAGATGTTCTCAGGCTTTGCTGCAGCTATTAAGTTTGGAGGAGAACAGACATACCGAGCCTTAGATTCTTGCTGCTTTTAGGGCTCATGTAAGAGTTTGATTAGGGCTTTAAGGAATAGAAATGTATCCTTGCTGTTTGTGGATAGACAGGTCTGCTTCTAAGTTAAAATACTACCTGTCACTCTGAAAACCCAGTAGCACACTGTGGAGGCAAGATATGCCAGAACTTCCACATCATAGAAAGCAAACTATGGACAGTTTTTCAACCTAGTAACCCGGAAATCTTTTGGTCATCATTGGGCATTGTATCAAGTGCACCTACAGACTCTATGCAGTCATTCACCTCATGCTGTAGCCAATGCTGGCAGTTGATGCTGGGTTGTTCCATTTGTGAGTTTGAAGATGGTGAAGGAAGTTTCTCAAAACATCCATAAACTTGCCACTACTCCATCTGATGCTGCTGTTGCTGCTGATGTGTTATCCAACTCTGAGATATGTGTGAGAGTGTTGTCACTTCGAAGCAGGCCCAACTGTCGACAGACAATGTAGATAAATTGATGTGGTTAGACTGAACTCTCACTATGTATTGGTGTAATTCAATCTGGCTGCATGTACAATAATAAACATGCCAGACTTTTTACTTGTTTTTAACATGACGTGCTGCAACAATGTTTCAAGCTGAAAGGGGAAAATAGACAAAAGCTACCCTAGTGGTGTCACCCCCCCTTCTTATTGCAAAACTTAAAGGCTTATTTATTCTAGGGGTCCAAGGATAAGGTATATTACTTACCCTATGCCATCAGTACAGCAGGCTCCATTGCTGTTCTAATACATGAAATTCAAGTGTGTGTGTGTGAGCTGTGAGCAGTTCCTTGGCATCATCATATACTGTACAATGCAAGACAAACATGTGACCATGACTGAAAGGGCATTAGAGAGGGGCAGCACTGGACCAGATGCATAGATGGAGGAAGCCTACTGGAGCCAGTAATATATACAGTATCTCACAAAAGTGAGTACACCCCTCACATTTTTGTAAATATTTTATTATACCTTTTCATGTGACAACATTGAAGAAATTATACTTTGCTACGATGTAAAGTAGTGAGTGTACTGCTTGTACAACAGTGTAAATTTGCTGTCCCCTCAAAATAAGTCAACACACAGCCATTAATGTCTAAACTGCTGGCAACAAAAGTGAGTACACCCCTAAGTGAAAATGTCCAAATTGGGCCCAATTAGCCATTTTCCCTCCCCGTTGTCATGTGACTCTTTAGTGTTACAAGATCTTAGGTGTGAATGGGGAGCAGGTGTGTTAAATTTGGTGTTATCGCTCTCACTCTCTCATACTGGTCACTGGAAGTTCAACATGGCACCTCATGGCAAAGAACTCTCTGAGGATCTGAAAAAAAGAATTGTTGTCATGGTTATGCAATATAGTTTTCTCTGTCAGCTTACCTGTCTCCATGTGTTCATCTCTAAAGACCAGCTGCCTCTCACCTGACTGGTTTTATAACCTCTCCTCTAAGCATGGCCCCACCCCAGGCCCTATCAGGGAACCCTATATTAACAAGTGCACTGCAAGCCAGCAGTGCTGATCAACCATTGTGTATTAGCCTCCATGTGTACTTGCTGTGTTTCCTACATCTGATTCCTGTTACCGACTTTGGCCTGTTCTCGACTCTCCCTGTCTGCTTGTTACCCTGACCTTTGGCGTGTTATGTTTATCCTTGTCTGCTAGTCGCCATGACCTTTGGCTTACCCCTTACTTCCCTGTCGTTCCAGCCTGCTGCCTCCTTCCTCTTCTCCTGTAGTCTATGGTGAGCGTGAACTGTGAGACCCTGGGGGCCGCGACCTGGAGCCAGACTGCAGCGCAGTCCATCCTCACCACTAGAGGCTCTGGTGAACACCCGCTGGCTCTTAGACTCCACGCCCTGGGGAATCTATGCTCTAGCTCCCACTGGGATCCATGTTAGTTATCCTGTAGACCTGATTCCTGAACCTTCCAGGGTTCAATCTGTAGCAGTCAGTCCTAGGGTCCATTACCTTAGCGGTGCACTTCCGACTCCTACAGAGTGCATCTGTCACCTGGTCCCAGGTGACCTGACAGTTTAATCAGCCATGGATGTACTGCTACCCGCAGATGATCCGTTGCAGGGCTTAGTTCGCAGACTTGAGTCCCAGGAATCGTGTCGGACCCAAGTGATGCGATTCCTTCATGATTTGGCATCCCGTTTTGAACAGGTTCAGGCCTCATTAGGACCCCCGGTTCAACATCCTCAGCTGCTATCTGCTGCTTCACCTATCGCATCAGTCGCAGCCACACATTCATTACAACTGCCAGCTCCGGCCCGTTTCTCTGGGGAGTCCAAGGCTTGCAGGGGGTTCCTTAGCCAG
The DNA here is from genome assembly GCF_042186555.1 of Aquarana catesbeiana. Lineage (NCBI taxonomy): Eukaryota > Metazoa > Chordata > Amphibia > Anura > Ranidae > Aquarana > Aquarana catesbeiana. Next base: position 455,719,927 of record NC_133326.1, read on the forward strand.
TGCACGATTCATTTTGAACTTCAGTCCCAAAACTTCCTGTCCGATCGGGCGAAAGTAGCCTATATTATATCCCTCCTGTCTGGCGAGGTGCTAGCTTGGGCTGCCCCTCTGTGGGAACTGAATGATCCAGTGGTTTCTAGCCTGTCTGATTTCTTGAAACTTTTTTGGAATATCTTCGTGGAACCGGGTCGTGTCTCCTCAGTGGCTAGCGTTCTTTTACATCTCCGTCATGAGTCCGCTTCTTTGGGACAGTATGCTCTTCAGTTCCGTATCCTCACAGCTGAATTGAGCTGCAATAATGAGGCCCTAGTTGCAACCTTTTTACATGGCCTCTCTGATAGAGTGAAGGATGAATTAGCAGGAAGATCCCTTCTTGCTGATCTGGACGGTGTGATCACCTTGTGTAACCAGATCGATAGTCGCTTTCAGGAGAGGGCCCTGGAAAAGAGGCGCCAGCACTCCCTGTTCCTTAGGCAGCTTGAGCTCCCAGTTCCTTCTCTTCGATCTGAGGAGCTCCCCCTGCCCGCTGAGGAACCTATGCAGCTGGGCTGGACCAAGTTGTCTCCTGAAGAGAACTATGGGCCTGTGCCTCTATTGTGGGGCCAAAGGTCATTTTCGTGACACTTGTTCTCTGCGTCCGGAAAAACGATAGGGGCTAATACATCTGGAAGGTGGAGTATTAGACCCTGAAGTATCACCTTCACCTTCTCATCTTCTTCTTTCTGTGTTCCTTCATGTCGGTGCTTCCTTTCGTTTGGTCTCGGCACATCTGGATTCCGGAGCTGCTGGCAATTTCATGGATTGGGAAACTGCATCTTCCATGAGACTTACCCTTTTGCCCCTTTCAACGCCATTGGGGGTCTTGGCGATTGATGGCACTGTTCTCCCAGGGGGTCCTATCCGCTTCCAGACCCTTCCTGTTAAGATGTCGGTAGGGACACTCCACCGGGAGTGGATATCCTTCCTTGTCTTGCCTAAAGCTTCATCTCCTATCATATTAGGTCTTCCTTGGTTACGGTTCCATTCTCCACACATTGACTGGACTGCTGGACGGATCCTGGCTTGGGGTTCCTCCTGTTCCTCTTCCTGCCTACTCAAGGTTACCCCAAAAGAGAAACTTCCTGTTGCCACCATCCCAGTATCTTCTGCTCTTCCCGCTGCATATAGCGATATCTGGAATGTCTCCTGCAATAGTCGGGCTGAGGCACTCTCTGGGTCATGTGGCACTCTGGATGAGGAGCCCACCTGTGAACTTGAGCCGATCATTCACTCCAGTTTGCATGGTCATTTACCTTTGCCTGTTCCTGGAACACTTGGACGCACACCCAGGCTGACTCATCTACCAGTTCCACAGTCGCTACGCCCTAAGGTGCGATTCTGGTGGTCGCTGCAGCTGGCAATGCTGTTCAGTCGGCCTCTGCACCAGTTCAGCCTATGCCCAGTGAAGCTATCCAGCTTGACTTCTGTGACACATCACTTTCTAATCAACCTGGTCTCAGGGATCCACTGACTTCTGCCCAGTCTGATGATCCTGTGTTGGATGTTCAGCTCATCTTTAAGGGTCTGGGGGACCCTGCTCAGACTCCTGATGGTCTTCTTATGCCTTTACCCATTCCTAAGAAGCCTTTAGCCCTTAATAAGTCCTCTCGTCCTCTCCCTACCTCGGTTTCGGTCTCTGAGGATAATCTTAAGTACGGGGTTAGTCAAGTTCTCGATTCCCGGCGCCGTAGAGGCATTCTTCAGTACCTTGTATATTGGGAAGGGTTTGGTCCTGAGGAGAGGTCTTGGATCACTGCATCTGAGATCTTTGCGCCTCGTCTGTTGAGGAGGTTTCATCTGGAGTTTCCTTTTAAGCCAGGGCCCAGGTGGGGGAGGGGGAGGCCTCATAAGAGGAGGGGTGCTGTCATGGTTATGCAATAGAGTTTTCTCTGTCAGCTTACCTGTCTCCATGAGTTCATCTCTAAAGACCAGCTGCCTCTCACCTGACTGGTTTTATAACCTCTCCTCTAAGCATGGCCCCACCCCAGGCCCTATCAGGGAACCCTATATTAACCTGGGCACTGCAAGCCAGCAGTGCTGATCAACAGACTTTGGTCTGTTCTCGACTCTCCCTGTCTGCTTGTTACCCTGACCTTTGGCGTCTTATGTTTATCCTTGTCTGCTAGTCGCTAGGGATGAGCCGAATACCCCCCCTGTACGGTTCGCACCAAAACATGCGAACAGGCAAAACATTTGTTTAAACACGCGAACACTGTTAAAGTCTATGGGACACAAACATGAATAATCAAAAGTGCTAATTTTAAAGGCTTATATGCAAGTTATTGTCATAAAAAGTGTTTGGGGATCTGGGTCCTGCCCCAGGGGACATGGATCAATGCAAAAAAAAGTTTTAAAAACGTCAGTTTTTTCGGGAGCAGTGATTTTAATAATGCTTAAAGTAAAACAATAAAAGTGTAATATCCCTTTAAATTTCGTACCTGGGGGTGTCTATAGTATGCCTGTAAAGGGGCGCATGTTTCCCGTGTTTAGAACAGCCTGACAGCAAAATGACATTTCAAAGGAAAAAAAGTCATTTAAAACTACTCGCGGCTATTAATGCATTGCCGGTCCGACAATACACATAGAAGTTCATTGATAAAAATGGCATGGGAATTCCCCACAGTGGAACCCCAAACCAAAATTAAAAAAAAAAAAAAAATGACGTGGGGGGTCCCCCTAAATTCCATACCAGGCCTTTCAGGTCTGGTATGGATATTAAGGGGAACCCCGGCCAAAATTTAAAAAAAAAACGGCGTGGGGTCCCCCCAAAAATCCATACCAGACCCTTATCCGAGCACACAACCTGGCAGGCCGCAGGAAAAGAGGGGGGATGAGAGAGCGCCCCCCCTCTTGAACCGTACCAGGCCACATACCCTCAACATTTGGAGGGTGCTTTGGGGTAGCCCCCCAAAACACCTTGTCCCCATGTTGATGAGGACAAGGGCCTCATCCCCACAACCCTGGCAGGTGGTTGTGGGGGTCTGCGGGCGGGGGGCTTATCGGAATCTGAAAGCCCCCTTTAACAAGGGGACCCCCAGATCCCGGCCCTCCCCCCTGTGTGAAATGGTAATGGGTACAAAAGTACTCCTACTATTTCACTAAAAAAACTGTCAAAAATGTTAAAAATGACAAGAGACAGTTTTTGACAATTCCTTTATTTAAATGCTTCTTCTTTCTTCTTTCTTCTATCTTCTATCTTCCTTCGGTTTCTTCCTCCATCTTCGTCTTCTTCTGGTTCTTCTGGCTCTTCTGGTTCTTCCTCTAGTGTTCTCGTCCAGCATCTCCTCCACGGCATCTTCTTCCCTTCTTCTCCTCGGCTGCTCTGCATCCATGGCATGGAGGGAGGCTCCCGCTCTTCTTTTCATCTTCTTCTCTTCTTCATCTTCTTCTCTTCTTCATCTTCTTCTCCGGGCTGCTCCGCATCCATAGTGGCATGGAGGGAGGCTCCCACTGTGTGACACTTCTCCTCTTCTGACGGTTCTTAAATAATGGAGGGCGGGGCCACCCGGTAACCACGCCCCCCCTGATGTACGGGCACATGACTGGACTTCCCTATGGCATTCCCCGTCACGCCACAGGGAAGTCCCATCAAGTCACCGTGCGTCAGAGGGGGGGCGGGGTCACCGAGTGGCCCCTCCCCCCGTTATTTAAGAACCATCAGAAGAGGAGAAGCATCACAAAGCGGGAGCCTCCCTCCATGCCACCATGGATGCAGAGCGGCCCGGAGAAGAAGATGAAGAAGAGAAGAAGATGAAGAAGAGAAGAAGATGAAGAGAAGAGCGGGAGCCTCCCTCCATGCCATGGATGCGGCCTGAGAAGAAGAAGGGAAGAAGACGCCGTGGAGGAGATGCTGGACAAGAACACCGGAGGAAGAACCAGAAGAGCCAGAAGAACCAGAAGAAGAAGATGGAGGAAGAAACCAAAGGAAGATAGAAGATAGAAGAAAGAAGAAAGAAGAAAGAAAAAATTTGATTGAAGTCAAAAACAGAAAATTGTTACAATTCGAACATCAGGTACATCATACAAAAGGTTTTGTGAATTACAAATGTTCTTCAGATCATGTTATGTACCAGAGAGAAGAACAGAATTCAAAACAATCAGGGAATCATATAAACATATTTTCCATTTAGCACATTGGTTACAGACCTAATCATTTCTTTATGCAAATGGTCAACAACCCTGCTACATCAGGTACATTATGATTATCAGAAACCCGATTTCAAGAACGAAAATGGGAAGGAAGGAAGAAGGAAAGAAATGAAGACTGAAAAAAAAGGGGGTGGGGGAGAGAAAAAAGAGAGAGGAGAAGAGAGAAAAAGAAAAAAAAGGAGGGGGGGGGACGAGGGAAACTGTAGGAAAAAGAGTGGGGGAAGAAGACAGGGGAGGGGGGGCACAAGAAAAAGAAGTCAGCGTGGTATGAATTAGCAGGGTAAAAATAACATGTCCTGCCATCTGTGCTGCCCCCTTGCCCCCCCCGTTAATTAATTGTGGGCTGTATACATAATTCACTAGTAATTTTATTATCTAGGAGTTGGCAGTTTGAAAGTATTTGGTCGTCTTGAAGTGGGTCCAGCATGCCCATACGTTCGTAAATTTTTGAATTCGCTCTTGTGAAATATGTATCAGTTCCTCCATCTCTTCTACTTTGGAGAGCCTGGCGAGCCACTCTTTAACAGTTGGAAGTGTACTAGATCGCCAATGTATCGGAACACAAAGTCTTGCCGCATTCACCATATGCATAGCTAGTGATTTGTAGTAGTCCCTTTTAGACATTGTCGTGTGATGCAATAAATATTGCGCTGGGGTATAGTTTAAGATATATGTGGTGACCTTTGTGATGATATCATGTACCTTTTTCCGGAAAGCTTGAATGGAATCACAGTCCCACCACATGTGGAGCATAGTGCCTTCTGCCGTACCACACCTCCAGCATGTGGTAGGTATAGTAGGTGAGAATTTATGGAGGAGAGAGGGAGTTATAGCTACGTTCATGGAGCCCTTATGTGCATATTCGTGTATGGTTTCCCATTCCTCATCGGATAAGAAAGTGTGTAATTCCCTATCCCATGCGCTGCGTGCGGGATCGCTAGTAGTGTAATGCAGCGTACACACGGTCGGACTTTTCGGTCCAAGTCCGGTGGACAATCCGATCGTGTGTGGGCTTCATCGGACCTTCAGCGGACTTTTCCATTCGCAAATCTGACGGACTTTAGATTTGGAACATGCTTCAAATCTTTACGTCATAACTCCGCCGGACCCAGAAATCCACTCGTCTGTATGCTAGTCGGACGGACAAAAAAACGACGCATGTTCAGAAGCAAATACGAAACGGAAGCGCTCGGTCTGGTAAAACTAGTGTTCGTATTGTAGGTAGCACATTCCTCACGCTGCAAATTCTGTGATCGTTGAATGCAGTGCATTAATTGTCTTCTTTATAATGCTGGAAGAACAAAGTTGTTTTGCTGTTCCTATTCACACAGAGTTCACCCAAACTGATTTCTGGATTATTTCTCTTGATCTCATGAATGATATTGTATTTGTTTTAAAAGCCATATCTCCATACTAATGTTTACACAATTGTTTTTTGGAGTCATCTTTTATTTTTTATTTCATCAAGATCTTTTTTTATGATTTTTGCCAAAATTATTTTCTCTTTATCTCCATATATCTCTTTTTTTTTGTTTGTAAAGTTACCACAAAGAACCAATTTATTTATTTATTTATTTTTTGTAAATTTACCACAAAGAACCATTTTTTTTGTTTGTTTTTTTTTTTGTAAAGTTACCACAAAGAACCATTACTTTTGTACATTTTTAATTTTTGTTTTGGTATAAAGTTACCACAAAGAACTTTTTTTTGTAGATTTTTTTTGTTGTAAAGTTACCACAAGAATATTATATTTTTTTTTTGGTTGTTGTCCCTTGTTAATTTGACATTGTCTATAAAAAAATGATGTTAATTAAAACACATAAAGTATTTTAATAAAATAAAATATCCATTTATTTATGGCAAACAAAATAAAGATGAAGTCAACGCTGGATAAACTTTTTGAATTTGTGAATACTTTTGGCCCCAGGGCACACATCAAGTCTGTGGAAAAGAAAATTGTGATCTTGAGGAGTCCATATAAGAGGGAGCACAATCTGGTCCAGGAATCCCAGAGATCAAGAGCAGCAGTAGATGACATATATGTCCCCAGGCTGTGGTACTACACCAGCCTGCGTCTTCTGTCAGATCAGACTGAAGCCAGGTCATCACTTTCTTCTCTTCCCTGCAGCCTTCCCTCCACGCTGCCCCGTACCCTTCCCTGCAGCCTTCCTTGTAGGCTGTGGCTCTGGTGGTTGACTTGTGGCAGGAGGAGAAGGAGGAGGAGGAGGAGGGTCTTGCTCATATATCTGGATATTCTCAGTTAGATGGCCCCTCAGCCCCTTCTGAAGGGCATAAAAAAAAATTCTCTCACAGAGGAGGCGTTGGCCCTTCTCCAATTCGAGCAAGCTGGTGGCTAAATAACAGCAATAGACCTCTTCAGCTTTGGGGGGGGCTCTTGAGAAAATTAGTCGCTTCTCTCATGAGGCGCAATGATGCCTCCTCTGTCACCGTCCCCTTCCTGGCCCTTTTTGTATGAAGGCGGAGGGGAGGCACCTGGTATTCTGTGAGGCTCCTACTGGGCCCGGCCATCTCCTGGCTGACACTGGGCCCAGCCACCTCCTGGCTGACACTGGGCCCGGGCACCTCCTGGCTGACACTGGGCCCGGCCTCCTCCTGGATGACACTGGGCCCAGCCTCCTCCTGGCTGTCCCTGGGCCCGGCCTCCTCCTGCCTGCCACTTTCCACACCTTCCTCCTGGCTGAGCTCATCCTGTGTATAAAAAAGGGACATAGTTTTAGTTTTTAGTTCATTAACCTCCTCAATACAGTGCACTTACACCCCCTTCCTGCCCAGACCAATTTTCAGCTTTCAGCACTCTCACACTTTGAATGACAATTACTCAGTCATGCAACACTGTACCCATATGAAATTTGTGTCCTTTTTTTCACACAAATAGAGCTTTCTTTTGGTGGTATTTAATCACTAGTGGGTTTTTTATTTTTTGTGCTATAAATAAAAAAGACCGTAAATTTTGTGAAAAAAATGCCTTTTTCTTTGTTTCTGTCATAAAATTTTGCAAATTAGTAATTTTTCTTCATAAATTTTGGCCAAAATTTATACTGCTACATATCATTGGTAAAAATAACCCAAATTAGTGTAATTTATTTGGTCTTTGTGAAAGTTATAGAGTCTACAAACTATGGTGCCAATCACTGAAAATTGATCACATCTGATCACACCTGATGTACTGATGGTCTATCTCATTTCTTAGGACACTAACAAGTCAGGAAAGTACAAATACCCCCTAAATGACCCCTTTTTAGAAAGTAGATATTCCAAGGTATTAAGTAAGTAGCATGGTGAATTTTTTTAAGTTGTAATTTTTTCCCACAATTCTTTGCAAAATGAAGATTTTTTTATTTTTATTTTTTTTTACAAAATTGTCATATTAACAGGTTATTTCTCTCTCAGAGCATATGCATACAACAAATTACACCCCAAAATACATTCTGCTACTCTTCCCGAGTATGGCGATACCACATGTGTGAGACTTTTACACAGCCTGGCCACATACAAAGGCCCAACATTGAAGTAGCATCTTCATGCGTTCTACGAGCAAAAATGACACATCTCATTTCTCAACCACCTATTACACTTTTGAAGGCCCTGGAGCACCAGGACAATGGAATTGCCCCAAAAATGACCCCATTTTGCAAAGCAAACACCCCAACGTATAATCTATGAGGCATAATGAATCTTTTGAACGGTTCATTTTTTTCCAGAAGTTTTTGGAAAATGTGGAAAAAAATTAAAACGCATTTTTTTTTTACACAAAGTTGTCCATTTATCAGATATTTCCAACACATAGCATGTACGTAGCAAAGATGACACCCCAAAATACATTCTGCTACTCCTCCTGAATATAATGATACCACATGTGTGAGACTTTTACACAGCCTGGCCACATACAAAGGCCCAACATTGAAGTAGCATCTTCATGCGTTCTACGAGCATAAATGACACATCTCATTTGTCAACCACCGTTTACACTTTTGAAGGCCCTGGAGCACCAGGACAATGGAATTGCCCCCAAAAATGACCCCATTTTGGAAAGCAAACACCCCAACGTATAATCTATGAGGCATAATGAGTCTTTTGAACGGTTCATTTTTTTCCAGAAGTTTTTGGAAAATGTGGGAAAAAATTAAAACGCTTTTTTTTTACACAAAGTTGTCCATTAATCAGATATTTCCAACACATAGGATGTACGTAGCAAAGATGACACCCCAAAATACATTCTGATACTCCTCCTGAGTATAGCGATACCACATGTGTGAGACTTTTACACAGCGTGGCCACATACAAAGGCCCAACATTGAAGTAGCACCATCAGGCGATCTACGAGCATAAATGACACATCTCATTTCTCAACCACCTATTGCATTTTTGAAGGCCCTGGAGCACCAGGACAATGGAATTGCCCCCAAAATGACCCCATTTTGGAAAGCAAACACCCCAACGAATAATCTATGAGGCATAATGAGTCTTTTGAACGTTTCATTTTTTCCAGAAATTTTTGCGCAGTGCGCTCGCGATCCCGCGCATGCGCCATGCACAATGGGGTGGACCTATCTGTGATCGGCCGTGACTTCATCACGGCCGCTCATATGGTAAACAGCCATGTCCAATGACACCTCTCCGTGACACGCCGCCACCGAAGGAACAGGGATGCACACACACGATCGTGCACATTCCCTGTTTAAATGGGAGGCCGTCATATGACGCCCTCCTGCAATGAGAGCCGCACCGCTACGAATAAGCATCCAAATGATGTGAAACGCGTTAGCAGTCTACCACCCTGTACGTCTCTGCTATTGACTGTATGTTTTGGATTTTATTGAAATAAAGATGTCCTTATCCCAGAGTGCGGCTATCCAGGATTTCTTTCTACCTCTCTGCAAACCAGCAAAGCCAGCACCTGGAACCAGTTCTTACTAGGGCGGTGTCATTCCAGAGCAAGAGTGTTTGTGAGCTGCATCTCCTTTTTTCCACCCGCGCCGCCTGGCCGTCAATTGACAGCCGGCGGGCGGCAAGCAGTTAATGACATACGATTTTCTTCTCATGACTTGCAAATTCAATGTTAATACATATATAAGAGTACAGAAATCTGACACCAGCATTTTTTAAAGCAGGTGACAAACATTTTTGGGCACTACTGTCAATTGATATGTATACATTTTTAGGATAAAATCCTTAATAGTTAATCAATTATAACATCTAGTTAACATCATTAATATTAGGACACTAAATATGTCTAAAATTAATTTACCTGACTCCAGATGGTCACATCCAGTTCTTCCAGGATGGAAGACCCAGCTTGGTCCTCATCAGCCTCTGCTGGGGTGGAGCGAAGGGTGGAGGAAAGGGTGCATGGAAGGGTGCATGGAAGGGTGGAGGGAAGGGTGGAGGGAAAGGTTGAAAGTGATGCCCTGGCTTTAGTCTGGTCATCAAGAAAATGTAGTTTATCGTAGTACCACAGCCTGGGTACATATACATCATCTGCTGATGCTCCTGATCTCAGGGAATTCTGGATCTTGTTATGCTCCCTCCTATACATATTTCGCAAGATCCCAATTTTTTTTTCCAAAATCTTCACGGTTGCTTTTGGGATGAAAGTATGCACAAATGCCAGAAGTTTCTCCAGCGTTGACTTCCTTACTGGTTTAATGTATTATTGAGGGTGTTTGACCTCCCACAGATTCCTCATCTCCCTGTACTTCTCAATAAATGCTGTCATAAATTCTGGGTCCTTAAATTTGTCATTCATGTTTTCTGTAAAAGATAATACACAAGACAAAAACACTAATGTTTCAGCTAAACTCTCATCCTCTTATCCAAACAAAGGCCTCATCAATCTTTAAGCAGTATAGGCTGCTACAAAGTTTAATAAAAATTACCTTCGTTTCTGGCGCTAGCAACTTCCGTTCCTCTATCCTCCATGCACAGAACCTACGTACGACACATGCGTAATAACTTTATAAACACCGCGCATGCATGAAACTCTGCCTGCGTCGCCCGTCCCTGACGTTCTTTTTAACGAATATTCTCCACCCCTTCTCTCTACGGTGCGTAGTAGGAGAAACACATCAGGTGTGTACTACCTCAGGTAGCGACAAAAGCCCAGAGCCCAGAACGTCCCGATCCGGGAAGTGGAGATTTAAGGCCTCCAATATGACCTTTGAAGAGATGGTGGAGATGGTGGCAATTTTGAGAAAAAAAGATTATGATGGGAAGTATGGACCGTACACCTGGCCTAATTTCCAAAAAGCCAAAATAATGGCGAAGGTGGTGAAGACCTTGCATCTTCGTTTTGGGGTACGGCGCTCGAAAGATCAGCTGAGGAAATGATGGTCCAACCTCAAACTCCGGGAGCCGGATCAGTACAGACGGATCCATAAAGTGCTTAGAAAAAGTAAGTGTGTTCATATTCTGTTTATTACCTTGCATACTGCTCCATGTGCTTTTCTTTAACGTATGAGTTTAGACCGTTTTAAACGATTATGGTATACACATACACATATACACATATATATATACATATATATATATATATATATATACATATACATATATATATATATATATATATATATATACATATATATATATATATATATATATATATATATATATATATATATATATATATATATATATATATATATATATATATATATATACATATATATATATATATATACACACATATATACTTGTTGTTGGGGTGTCTCTATCTGTGAAACATGGCCAAAAAAAGGTATTCCAGCTTGTTTCAAAGGGAATTTTAATTATGTCTTCAACTAGAAACTCTGAACTCTGCCCAAAGAGACAATTTGTACACCACTTCACTACAATGTTTCATATTACTATTCCTGGACTCAAATATCTGTGTGCTAAGTATAGCTTTTGTTTCATTCACATAGGGGAGAAAAGACAAGCTGAACCCAGTGAACCCCGATCGCAACACCCGAATTGGGAAATCAGCCCAAGCCCCACAGAGGATGTTGAGGAAGAAGAGGTGGGCGACATGGACACCCCACCAGGTGAGTGTCTGACACACCAGCTTATGGTATTCTATGTATGGCTGCATATTTCGAGATACATTTTTTATCATATATTTTAGGTGATCTGGTTGTGGAAGGGGAAGAAACAAGCACCAGAGCCACCCCTGAGGATGTGTACGAAGCAGAGTTGGAGGAAGTAGGCGACATGGGCACCCCACCACGTGAGTGTCTGACACACCAGCTATATATATATATATATATATATATATATATATATATATATATAGGCCTGTTTGTTTTAAAAATAAATAAATAAATAGTTTGTTGTAATATAAATAAATATATATATATATATATAGGCCTGTTTGTTTTAAAAAAAATATATAGATGCCTGTTTGTTTTATACATATATATATATATATATATATATATATATATATATATATATATATATATATATATATATTTAAATAAATACATAAATAAATAATATATAGAGGCCTTTTTGTTTGAGAGAGAGAGAGAGAGAGAGAGATCAGTCCCGATCACGGCGCTCTTCTGATACAGAGCAGTAGGCAGCAGTGCTGCCTACCAGTGCCCACCAGCATCACCCATCAGTGCCCACAGTGCCACCCATCAGTGCCCACAGTGCCACCCATCAGTGCCCACAGTGCCACCCATCAGCACCCACATCAGTGCCACCCATCAGCATCCACATCAGTGCAACCTATCAGTGCCCATCAGTGTCACCTACCAGTGCCCATAAGTGCCCATCAGTGCCGCCCATCACTGCCCATCAGTGCCACCCATCAGTGCCCCCCATCAGTGCCGCCCAACAGTGCCCCCCATCAGTGGTACCTATCAGTGCCCATCTGTGCCACCTATCCGTGCCACCCATCCGTGCCACCCATCAGCGCCCATCAGTGGCCATCAGTGCCGCCTTATCTGTGCCCATCAGTACCGCTTTATCTGTGCCTATCAGTGCGGCCTTAACTGTGCCTATCAGTGCCGCCTCAACTGTGCCTATCAGTGCCGCCTTAACTGTGCCTATCCATGCCCATCAGTGCAGCCTATCAGTGCCCACCAGTGCCGCCTCATCAGCGCATATCAATGAAGGAGAAAAATTACCTGTTTGCAAAACTTTATAACAAACTATTAAACATGATTTTTTTTTTTCAAAAATTTCCATCTTTTTTTGTTTGTTTAGTAAAAAATAAAAACCCCAGCTGTGATTAAATACCACCAAAAGAAAGCTCCATTTGTGGGAAAAAATTATAAAACTTTCATTAGGGTGCAGTGTAACATGACCGCGTAATTGTCATTCAAAGTGCGACAGCGCTGAAAGCTGAAAATTGGTCTGGGCAGGAGGGGGGTTTGTGCCCAGTAAGCAAGTGGTTAAATAATTGTGCGGGATGCAGCACGCTAGGACAATGTGATTTCGTTTGTATTCCGCCATGTGGATAGCTGTCTGAAACAGGCGGAACTGGCTGGCCAGAATCCCAAAAGCATTCTCCACAACTCTTCTCGCTCTGGCCAGCCGGAAGTTAAAAACCCTCCTCTCCGGGGTGAGAGTCTTTTGGGGGAATGGCCTCATGAAGTGCTTGCTCAGACTGAAGGCTTCATCTGCTATGAAGACAAAGGGGAGTCCTTCCACGTTATCGGCATCAGGTGGCAATCCCAGGCAACCACTCTGGAGACGCTGGTAGAACACCATCTGGGCGAAGACTCCTCCATCTGACATCCGGCCATTCTTCCCCATTCCCCATTTTGCTGAATATGAGCAGATAATATTGCCCGAAACACTTCAGAATTCATCCTGATGCTTTTGCCAGCAGTCACATCATCAATAAATACAAGAGAATCAGTTCCATTGGCAGCCATACATGCCCACGCCATGACACTACCACTACCATGCTTCACTGATGAGGTGGTTTGCTTTGGATCATGAGCAGTTCCTTTCCTTCTCCATACTCTTCTCTTCCCATCACTCTGGTACAAGTTGATCTTGGTCTCATCTGTACATAGGATGTTGTTCCAGAACTGTGAAGGCTTTTTTAAATGTTGTTTGGCAAACTCTAATCTGGCCTTCCTGTTTTTGAGGCTCACCAATGGTTTACATCTTGTGGTGAACCCTCTGTATTCACTCTGGTGAAGTCTTCTCTTGATTGTTGACTTTGACACACATCCACCTACCTCCTGGAGAGTGTTCTTGATCTGACCAAATGTTGTGAAGGGTGTTTTCTTCACCAGGGAAAGAATTCTTCGGTCATCCACCACAGTTGTTTTCCATGGTCTTCCGGGTCTTTTGGTGTTGCTAAGTTCACCGGTGCATTCTTTCTTTTTAAGGATGTTCCAAACAGTTGATTTGGCCACACCTAATGTTTTTGCTATCTCTCTGATAGGTTTGTTTTGTTTTTTCAGCCTAATGATGGCTTGCTTCACTGATAGCGACAGCTCTTTGGATCTCATATTGAGAGTTGACAGCAACAGATTCCAAATGGAATGTTTCATTTCAAATCCATTGTGATGGTGTATAGAGCCAAAAAGATTAGAATTGTGTCGATGTCCCAATATTTATGTACCTGACTGTAGATAAAGGATATTAAATGCCTTTGTGGTGTTTTTCTTGTGCAGAGAGATTCAAATGGTGTGAGCTGTCTTGTCCATGTAGATGGTGTTGGTTGTGTAGACAAGAAGTTCCGTATCTGCCTATAGGTCCAAAAGGGATAGGATTTAGTTAGTGAAATGTCTAAATGGTCACAAGAGCAAAGGCACCTTTTGAGAAGAAGTGCTGCACCCCTACATCTTTGTAGGGCTATTCGCGACTTAGAAATGAGCCTATATTTCCTGGTGGGAAGTCAGGGTTTCCTTTTAGTGTGGTTAGGGGCCCTAGAACAGAAGAAAGGGCTGTAGATTTAGCTGCCCAGAGATGGATGAATGAGTGGGTGTGTCAAAGACTCTGTTGGCCAGTGTCTAGGTATGAACCAGGAGAGATCATGAATTGGAAATCGTGAAAAAGAGTTTTCAATGCATACCCATAACTTTTTGTCATAATGAATATTCCAGTCAGCGGTTCTGGTGAGATGGCAAGCTAAATAGTATTTATAAAGGTCAAGCAAGCCTATACCTTCCTTAATTTTGGTTTTGAGTCAACCGAGTATATTTGATACATGGTGGGGAGTCCTTCCAGATAAATCTTGAGCAGGCCTTTCTATACGTCATAAAAAAGGCTGTCGGAAGATGAATTGGTATGGTCTGCAACAAGTATAAAAAGCGTGAATTTTGAGCAAGGCTGAGCGGCCAAACCATGAGACCAGTAAACCTGCCCAGTCTTTTAGATCTGATTTTGTTTTGTTCAGAATTACATGAAAATTATGTTTATATAAGTCGGACAGTTTAGTTTATTCCCAGGTAAGTTATTGAAATGGACTGAATGGAAAAGAATGTTGACAACGGTCTGTGTCCTGTGGGGTAAGCAAAATGTTTAATGCATGCGATTTCTCATAATTAACTTTAAAGTTTGATAGGGTGCCAAAATATTCTATATCTTTCAACAAGTTCAGTAGGGTGATAAGAGGTGACCTCAATGATAACAGAATGTCATCTGCATAGGCGGCTACTTTAAATTCCCTGCCCCTTATCTGGACTCCCGTGACATTAGTGTTCGATCTCAGTTTGTTTAGAAAAGGTTCCAGGGTAAGGACATAAATCAGTGGGGACTAGGGACAACCCTGGCGGGTGCCGTTGCAGGTGGTGACGGCATCCAACAGGTGGCCATTTACCCATACACATAGGGTTAGAGTATAATGCCATGATATGAGTTAACATGCGAGATTGAAGTCGCTATCAGAACCTCACGCATGTAGTCCCAGGCCACTCTGTTGAACACCTTCTCGGCGTCCAACGACAAAAAAACCCCCAGAGTTTTGGATGATGTCAGCCAATGGTGGATGTTTAATGCTCTTATAGTACCTTATAGTCCCTAGCCTCTCTACCCAGGACAAAACCTACCTGGTCTAGGAATATGAGGTTGGGAAGGAGGGGTAGCATTCTATTGGCCAGAATCTTCGCATATAGTTTTATATCTACGTTACGTAGAGAGATGGGTCAATAGTTTGATACTTGACATCTTTACCTTCCTTAGGGAGGACTGTTATGTGCGCATCTAACATGTGGCCTGTAGAAATATTAGGTACGGAGAGGGCATTGAAAGTCGCAATCATCTTAGGAGATAAGACATCCATGAAACATTTATAATATTGTAATGAGAGCCCATCAGGGCCTGGGTTCTTACCAGGTTTCATTTGTTTCACAGAGGTCTGTAACTCCTGTTCAGAAAGGGGGCCTTCCATCTCCTCAGCCTGCTGTTTCTTAATTGTTTGTGTGCCGTACTGGGTTAAAAAATCTGCAATTGCCTCCCTTCTTGATTCCGGGGACATTGGTTTTGTGTTTTCTGAACCTAGCTTATAAAGCTTTGAGTAATATCTCTCAAATTTTTCAGCTATGCCCTCATTAGTCGCGTGTAATGTTCCATGTCAGTTGCACATGTGGTGAATTGTAAGAGAGGTTCTTGAAGTTTGCACTGCCCTTGCCAGAAGTCTACCACTTTTATTGCCGAGCTCCTAGAATATCTTCTGACGGAGCACATGTCGGCGTTTTGTACGCTTTCCCAATTCTTCCAGCAGAAGGGAGCATGTGTGTAGTAGGTCATGCAAAGATCTTTGTGATTGTGAGTGTTTGTGGAGAGTTTCAAGTCTATGAAGTTTGTCTATTATGGTCTCGATCATTTCCTCTCGAGCCAATAATCACTCGCACTTGTGGGCCTCCCATAGTGAGATTGGGGAGACATATGGTGTGTCATTTTCCGCAAAGTATAGCTGAATTTGTGATTTGAGTCTAGAAAGATTGTCTGGGTCCTTCAATAAAGAAGGATTTAATCTCCAAGTTTTGGTTCTGTACTCTGTTTCAGAAAAGGTCAGAGTACAGGAGATTGGATGATGATCAGATAAAAACATTGGCTTTATCATTGCTTGAGTGAGGTGGGTTAAGTCTCTTTGAGAGAGGAAAAAATAACCAATTCTGGAATATTTTTGGAACGGGCGGAATAGAACGTCAAGTCTTTTCCTGTTGGGAATAGAGTGCAAAGTTAGATTCTGTAGTTGCAATCTGATTTGGCGTAAGGTTCGGTATGTCAAAGTAGATGTACCTGATGAGGTGTCTATGTTGGGATTCAGTGGCACAGTAAAGTCCCCTCCCAGGATGAATATTCCCTCTGTAAAGGTGGACAGTAAATCAACTACCCTCCTCATAAATGAAACTTGGTGTTCATTTGGACAATATATGTTAGCTAGTGTTATTGGTTATTGGAAGCGAATTGGCCTTTATGAAAACAAATCTACCCTCTTGGTCTATGAGGGAATCTTTCATATTGAATTGTGCATTTTTGGAGATTAAAATGCATACTCCCTTAGTTTTAGCAGCGGCGTTAGTGGAATGAATCGTTGTCTGGTATAAGTGATTGGAAAGTTTGGGTATAGAGTCCGATTTAAAGTGGGTCACTTGGAGAAAGAGAAATTGAGCTTTATGCTTGGAGAGTGCGGACAAGGCCTGCAATCTTTTTTCTGGGGTGTTTAACCCATTCACGTTAAGCGAAATACATTTTAATGAAAGAGACAGGGTTTTTTTGGTATCTTTTGCATGGTTTACTGAGGCGTAGGCCTAATGAGGTTTGGTGAGTTAATGTACAAGGGGAACTCCAAACCCCATTGGAGGGCCGATCAAAGGGGGAGCAAAAATTAGAAAAGAGAGGAGGAGAAAGAGAGAGGAAGAGAGAGAAAAAAGAAAAGGGGGGGGAGAGAAGGGGAAGAAAGGAGAGGGGGAGAGGAAACGTAAGGACAGAAACAGGGAAAGGAGTTGGAAATGCTTGTGTGAGTGTTACACGCTGCGTGTAAGGGTAGATACCGGAGGTGAAGATAGCTGTTCTATATCACCTAATAGAAGAAAAAAAAGGGGGGGGGGGAAGGAGGGTGGGGGGAGGAAAGTAGAGAAAAATGGGAAGGAAGTAGAGCCAGTGGGTTAGCAGATGTAGTATAAATACTACTGCTTGTGGGGTAATGGTATGTATGAGACCAACAGAATCACGCATCCCCGAGAACTTACATGAGCCTATACTTTAAGGGCGAATCTCGGGATCTTGAGCCTTAAGATAGTAAATCAGCCACATAAAATGTTTGACCATGCAAGCTTTTAAAGATAATGCTCCAAGAGCATCAAGGAGAAAGAAAAAATATTAACCTGCATTGTGTGCTTAAGTTACATATCATGTCTATACTAAGACCAAAAAAAACACTAACATTTTCTTTTTTTTTTTTTTTTTTATATTTAAACCAGAGGGTAGTCAACCGAATGAGCAATACTCCTTAGGAACAGGATATTAGTCGTCAAACATAACGTTAGTGCCCTCCTATAAATGCTAGCGAGAAAACAGATATGAAATATAACACTAGATCAACGTTGATATAAAGTGTACCTTAGTTTGAGTAGGTGTAAAATTCTGAAATTTGCTAGAGGGAGGGGGCCCAGCCCAGCATCCTGCCCGGAGGTGTCAAAGGCCTGCATTCTCCATGACACAAGTGCACAAAAGTGCACAAGTGCCTATTAAACTAAGCTAGCATTTGCTATGTTGTGTCACTGAGAACTTAAATGCCTAATAGTGCCGTACTCTCCAGTCTGGGACTGCGCCACCTCCCAAATTCTCCCCGTCAGAAACAAACACATTATGTTCACTATATTCAATGCGCATTAATAACAAACTGGTTTAAAGAGTATGACCATGTTACTGGGTCTGGAACTTTGGGATCTGGATCCTTAGGGAAAAAAGTAAACATATTAAAATAAAAATAACCAGGTTATATTGAGATCTTTAAACACATTGTTTGTCTTAAGGCACCTCCTACTGGACTTTAGCCATGAGAGCCATGTCTGCGGATATGTTCCAGTTTTGTTCTTGAGACCGCTGAATAGAATGTCTTAATGTGGAGTTTCTGCATGGTCAAATTGACCCTTTCCACTCCATCTCACTGGGTCTGTCTAGTATGCAGATTATGTAGCTGGTAAATCCAAAAGTCATCCATTATAAACCCTGCAATGGTGCAGGAGAGAGTCAGGTTGTGCTGGTAACGTTAATTATGTACAACAGGTACAGCATAAAGAAAATGTTCCAGCTGGCAATAATGGTACACATAGAGTGATACTTGCATGTCTCTGTGTCGGCTTAGGTTTCCAGCCGGTCTCTACGCAGAATTCTTACACTTCCAGGGCTTCGCTGGTTCAGATCCCTATGCAGAGTGTGAGGTTCAGGTGAGATGGGATCCAATCGTTGGTGCCTTGAGCGATGTCTCTGGGCTTTTGGTGATGGTTTAGAGGAGACTTGACACCAGGGTTCATTCAGGAAGTAAAATGCATACCAGTCCGGTAATTCAATTTTAGGGAGGTCGAGTTGGTCACAGAAGGACTGCAGATCTTCCGGTGTGCACAGCAATGCAGAGCGACCCCTGGCAGAGGCTGATAGCCCAAAAGGGAACTTCCATCTATACTGGATATTGCGGGAGCGGAGAGCTTCCAGCAGTGGGCGCAATGCACGTCTGTTTTGAAATGGCATTTGGGATAAGTCTTGGAACAGTTTGATTTCAGTGTCATTGTACATAATGCGCCTTTTTACTCTCACCTTGCGCGGAATCTCTTCTTTAAGTGGGAAGTTCACAATACAACAAATAACATCCCTTGGGGGTTCCGAATCCCTGGGTGGGGGTCGCAATGGATGGTGGGCTCTCTATTTTAATGGGGGAGTCTGCTGGGTGGCCTAGGAGGTCATTGAAAATTGAGCATATGGCCTGTTCTATGGCCGCCAGATCAATCACCTCAGGGACTCCCCTAACTCTTATGTTATACCTGCGGCTGCGGTTATCGAGATCCTCCACATGGCGATGCAGTTCCAGCAAGTGTGGCAGCTGAGTGTCATAAGTGCGCTGCACCTGTTTAATGGCCGTCGCGTGCAGTTGTGAGACCTGTTCCACAGTATCAAGGCAGTGAGCTATCACCTGTACATCTGTTTTTAGGTCAAAAATTGCTGCTGCTAAAGCGTTTTTAATATCCAGGGCCACAGACTGTAATTCAGGGAGGCTCACAGGTGGGAAAGAGCCTGTGTCCCCCCGTCTGTCTGCATTGCTCGGGGAGTGTGGAACTGAGGCCTGTGATGCTTGTGAAGCCGCAGACTTGCCTGAGTTCCGTGACCGAAATATGTCCGAATATTGTGGCTGAGCAGCTTGTCAGTCTGTTTCCCCATGCGGGGGGGGGGTAGATGTGCTTCTGTTTGGCTTACCCATGATGGGATGAGCAGTGTCTGATGCCGGGAAGAAGCTGCTTAGTCCTCGGTCTGCGGGAGAGCTCTGTTCAAGCAGCCATCTCAGGTCCCATCCAGGCCACGCCCCCTGGACATTTTCACTTTGGGGTGTACTCACTTGTGTTGCCAGCAGTTTAGATCATAATGGCTGTGTGTTGAGTTATTTTGAGGGGACAGCAAATTTACACTGTTATACAAGCTGTACACTCACTACATTACTTTGTAGAAAAGTGTATTTTCTTCAATGTTGTCACATGAAAAGATATAATAAAATATTTACAAAAATGTAAGGGGTGTACTCACTTTTGTGAGATACTGTATATACATCTTATACATTCTCCCGTAGACTAAATGAGCATGTAATACTTGCAGGAGGTAGATTTTGTCTATTTCTCAGAGTTCAGCTTTAATTAAAATACATTGTATGGACAGTACTTTATAAACTGTTGCTTTCACAACCCAGTAGCTTGGCTCTCCAGTAGCCCAAAAAAGCTCCCTAAACACGGCTCCAGTAAATAGCACTATTACTCCCTCAGCAATAAGGTCTATCTTTATTCACCTATTGCATTTGTTTGTCAGCCTACTGGCAAACTAGGTGACCCTATGTGTTATGTATGGAAGGTGCATTTCCATTCCTTGATCACATCAATTAGAAAATGAGGTGTAAATGATTTAAGTTGAAAGAAAAAGGCCATCTCTGTTTTTCAATATGTAGTGTCCTGTTTCTTCAAGAGACCTTTTTTGGTATGAGAGCAAAGCAATGGAAGCTTCTGTAATTCTCAGGTGTTATGTCAAGCCCATTTCACCTTTAAAAAGCACCAAAACAACCTTAATTTTGGCTTACACCATTGACCATGTGTTCCTGCAATTTTCTTTTTCTAGCACATCTAGTAAAAGTGTAAAAGCAGCTAATGGATCTTTCCAAACTATTACGTTTCTCATGTACAGTATAACACTCATTTAAATGCATTACTCTTTTGTTTAAAATTTTATTTGTGGTGTTCGCTATTATTATGTAAACTGATTTCTTACTGGAATCTACCAATAATTGATTCCAGGAAATCAATTTTTTTCTTGAAGCTATATGCACATAACATTAGCAACAAAGAAGTTTAGGAAGAACTGATTGCCTTGCGTTCAGGAAGACTGAATACGATGTACGCATAAATACTGTACTGAAGGTTATGTAACCTTTATTATAAATAAATTAGTTCCACACTTACAACCTGAAATAAAGCATTTAACCATCCTCCTAATCAAGGTGCTCTGAAAAGAGCTTTTAATCAAGATTGCATTTCCATGTGATATGATTATGCAGGATATACACCATTACCTGCTGAATACTTCGAGCTTGACATTTGCAAGTTGTTTCAAAATAAAATAAATGCATTTTCTTTGCTGAAAGTCAAAAGAGTAGGGGTTGTTCAAAGTGTCCCATTGATGTCAAGGATTGTGTAATTATCCTGACGTTTTCTAAAAACTGGATATCTAAGAACTTTTCTCTTCTTGGAGAAAGATGCAGTGCACAACATTAAAACTCATTAATAGTTTCATTCAAAAATAAATAGCTACATTTCCTTTTTATCTTAATTTGTAGTGCATATAAAAGGAAATATTTCTTCATTAAAGGGGAATTTAGAGTGGATATTCAGCAAGTAAACATTATTTTAACAGTTACTTTTCTAAATGTAACTGGATTTTTTTTTTTTTTTAATATTACATTTCTGTTTCTATATTTTGACAATTACAACTATTATTGTAATTTTTTAATAATGATTTTATATAAAGAGTTAAAAAAATATTTAAATTATATAAAACAGATAAAATGAAACAAAATTTACTTAAAACGTTTCTTTTCCTTTAAGGAAACCTGCCATAAGAGAAAGTCCTAGTCAAACTCTCCTTTTGGAAAATCAAAAGACAGAGTCCCATGGTGTTCCTGATTTGCATACTTATTCCAGAACACTGAGTTTAAAAGTGCTGAAGCATAAATCCACATAACAGCCAGGAACTTAGCTTTGTCAGAAAAAAGCTAGCGATGGAAGTCACTATAATTTTGCCCTGACAGGTGTATTTTTTTTTTATAGACACATATTATCAAAAATGTATACTGTATGTATGAAAATATATATGTATATACAACATTTTTATTTGGGGTAAAGGTCAGCCCCATGGTCACTTCTATGGGTGTGTATAGTATGTCTCTATGTAAATTAACATATGAGGAGGCTTCTTGGCTTCAAAGTCTTCTAATACTGGCAATACATTGATAGCATTTTATTTTTTTTTTTTTTCATTTTGAGAACATTAGTTCAATTTTATAATCCTTAATGGGGTCAAACTATTACTTGTTTTCCACTGCAGTGACAAGAAAATTTGAATAAGCAGGATGGAATTTTTTTATTGAATGAACACATTTCTAATAGTGTAAGTAGTTTTTGTTTTTATGAAAATACTTATATTTGAAAGTCAAATGTTAAAAGGTAACTACATTTTACCCACTTAAGGACCGAGCCTCTTTTTAACATTTGTTGTTTACAAGTTAAAATAATTTTTTTTTGCTAGAAAATTACTTAGAACCCCCAAACATTATATATTTTTTTCAGACACCCTAGAGAATAAAATGGCGGTCGTTGCAATACTTTATGTCACACCGTATTTGTGGCAGCGGCTGTCGCTGCATCTTCCTCTGTTTTGGCTGCATGAACTGGCCACATTCAGGTACATCACATTTATTAGATTGAGGAAAATATATAACTGTTTATATATAAAAAAGAATATTTACATTATTATACCCCAGCTTGCATATGGGGTTATAATTTAAACTGTCCTCTATTGCAGGGTTTTCCGCTTGGGCCCCAGTATATCCCGCTGGCCAATTTTCTGCTGTGAGAGGAGTGCTCTAGCCCCTCTCCCTGGGGACTTTTTACAACATTTCAGTCCATTCAAAGACTGGTTTTATGCCCAGATGTTGTATATTAGCGAATCCACAGACTCCGCTTTTACTGCCGCATTTCTTCTCTTGTTTTTAAACGTTACATGATTGAAATTCTTTTTGCTATCAAGTACTATGTAAGTGTATAAGGTAAACTTTCTATAAAATTTGTTTACTTGACTATAGATTTGTTACTATTAGAAATGTATTGCTCTTTAACTATGTTATAGATGCATTTTTCTCTTCACACACACATGAAGAAGGAGAAAGACTGTACTCTGAAGCACGTTGGGTGCAAAGAGGACTTCATATGTGTTGTAAATATGTTGACAACATCAAAAATTGTTTAAACATTCCATTGCTTTATATTCATATATGTACAATTTTTAGTGATCATGTTTAATCAATAATAAATATTTTTTGTACTACAAATACTCTGTACACTCTTTTAACTATACCTCTATGTGCCTTTAAGGTCCACCCTAAGGGATATTTTCTTTTTGCTTTCAATATTGGATGTGGCACTGACTGGCATAGCATTACCATTCTTCCTCTCTTCTGTATGGAACTACTCTGGGGAAAAGGAACTAGAGACTCCATCTTGCTGATCTGAGGGGATTTTAAGTTACCACAAGGTAGGAGGAAAGACTGGACTCAGGGGAGAGGTGTTGCCTCATGGGTCAGTCCATAGTTAGTTTACAAGCTCCACAGCCAGTCGGGGACATCCAGCCTGAGGGAGGGGGATCCCAGGTGCACATCCCAGCGCACCTGCATGGACCGTGGTGAAGTGTTCCAGTGTGAGGTGACCAGTCAGGACACCAGAAGAGCCTGCCCATTTCCAGGACATTTGTTTGGGCCTGACTGCAGGATTTGTTGAGGGGGCACTTGCCCATCTGCAGAAAACAAGGACACTGCATACAGAGTTGTTTTACTTTGCCCATCCAGCTTTATGAACACTGTATACAGCCAGCATTAATCTTAGTCACCTTGCTGACATCTGTAGTGCCACAGAACACAAGGTTATTAAGATATAGAGACACTGTGTATAGACACCATTGTCCTTTCACCTTGCTGAGGAAGATCCTGCATTAATGCCTTGATAAACCAGGCCAGTTGTGTTGTTTAGCCCTGCTACTCACGAGTTTAAGTGCACGAATGAGAGTGGATAGCTAAAGATACAAAGCCCTTCTTCAAAGGGACTGACGTTATTGGCGCCATATGGGCACATGCATACATATCCAGGGATCTGTATGTAGTGGGTGTGCAGAATAGTTGATCTAGGAAGCTAATCCATTAACTATTGATTTTAATACAATGTTTGTTGTTGGGCTTGTGGTGTCAGGAGTCAGAAGGAAGAGGTCTGACATAAGAAAGGGTCATTCTTCTGCTCTTCTCCTGCCTGGACTCACAGAGCCAATTTATATAGAGGTAACCAATCTGCTATAGGATTGTCATTGCTAAGTGTTTGCCTCTGCTCTTGGGGTTATTCTCAAGTTGGGAAATCCCCTGATAGCAGTCTGAATACAGTATTGAGCTATATTGCTCTGGGTTTTAGTTATTATTATTCAACTGATTCACTTGACATATGTTCATTGTTACTGTTTATTACTTTTTCACAGAAACCTCACAGTAAAGACAATTTCTGTGTTTTATCATAACGCGTGTGTTTCTCATTGGTCCTTGCACTTACACTATTACCAGGTGTGCCAGAGGGGCCTGAGACTGTTATTGGGGTTGAGAGGCAGAGTATGCAACCAAACATACTTAAGCGGCTCCTGCGGGGGTAGCGCTACATTCATATGAATGTTTATACACATTTTTGCACAAACATTCATTTGAAAATCTACTAGTGTAGATTGTGGCAAAGTTTAACTGCAACCAACATATTTATTCCAAGAGAACAAGACCCAGTAAAGGAAATATGTTGTTAGTGACAAAAGTTATTACCAAAAGTTATTTGCATAGGTCTAAGATGATTACTCAGATTGTCCTTGAGTGATAACTATAATAACGAGTTCTGAAATTGTGGTGGGAAGGCTTGAACAGAGGATTCTTGAAAAACCAGGAAGATTTCTTGGCAGGAACTTTGAGGAATATTAAAGGAAATAGGCTTGGTGTCCAGTTACGTACAGTAATCATATCTGTATATCAGATTCAGAATACTTTATATCATTTGTCTCTTTCACATAGATTTGGCCTTGTATTGTAATTATTTGTTATTAGAGTTTTATGTAGATGTGTCATTCAACAGTTTTGAATTTGTGTCTTTGTGTACGATATCCTTTTTAATATCCAATTTCTGTGTGTTTTTCCTGGTTATTACCGATTACAACCTTGGAACTGTAATGCCCTGTACACACGGTCGGATTTTCCGACGGAAAATGTGTGATAGAACCTTGTTGTCGGAAATTCCGACCGTGTGTGGGCTCCATCACACATTTTCCATCGGATTTTCCGACACACAAAGTTTGAGAGCAGGCTATAAAATTTTCCGACAACAAAATCCATTGTCGGAATTTCCGACATAAGTGTACACAAAGTGCCACGCATGCTCAGAATAAATAAAGAGATGAAAGCTATTGGCTACTGCCCCGTTTATAGTCCCAACATACGCGTTTTACGTCACCGCGTTCAGAACGATTGTATTTTCCGACAACTTTGTGTGACCGTGTGTATGCAAGACAAGTTTGAGCCAACATCCATCAGAAAAAATCCTAGGATGTTGTTGTCGGAATGTCCGATCAATGTCCGACCGTGTGTATGGGGCATTAGATTATTATTGAAAATTCATAATCCGGCACTTATAGAAGTTATATTATATTCATGGCAAGCTTGCAAACTATATTTGTTTTTTTTGATTAATCATAATATTAATATGTGTGAATGACCTTGATCAGGTGATTAGTGATACATTTCTTTGTCTGAGTCAGTAATATGTCAGATGTTTCTGGAAGTAAAGTAGCTAGGTGGAGGATGGGCAGATCTTGGAATAGAATGTCATAGAAGTCAAGAATAGACAGGATCACTGTAATTAGAGGAATAATACATATATTTGTTTAAATAATGTTAGGATTTGTGTATTATCAGTCATAATTAATAGAATCTGTGTGTAGTTACTTAATTTATGTAGCATAAGTTGGCAATATGTGTTACATAAGTAGATTTTTGGTGATATATCATAAAATGAAGATAGTCACGTTACAGGACAAGCATAGAGTGTTATATGTGGGCTTGTCAATCAAAGTCCATATATGACTCTGAATTTAGTACCTCCTCTTGTATAGCAAATTGCTGAAGTTAACATTAATGCTTGCCATACAAGGTTTTGAGAGTTGTGACATTATGTCGTCTACATGTAACATATATAGCCAAGAGATCCATATTCAAGGGGACACCCACAAGGAGAGATCACACAGACAATACACACACAAAGACTTTCCATATACTCTTTGACAAGCTTAAACAGGTGCTTTCTCTCAGAAACCTAAAGACGTAATTTCCTGCTTCTTCTTGAACATGCTGCTTAGAGTAGAAGGACCTGGAAGGACATGTATGCCTGTACAGCCATGATTTCAAGCTTTACACATTTTTCTTAACTATTGCTTTTATTTCTTATATTTTTACCTACATTGAACTGTTATACTTTTTACACATTTATGATGCAAACTGTGTGACAATAAATTCACTTTGTCAGTTTGGCTAGCAATACTAATCATCCAGAAATGCCTAGAGATACTAAAATATTGGATATCTTCAATATTTTTCAAAAACCTACAGAAGAACTTAAAGCCCAGAACAACCTAATAGTTTTTTTTTTGCTCAACCCAGCAGCTGAACGAAAAAACTGATGATCCAAAGTTAGTACAGCGATCTCCCCCATTGAGCTATTATGACAGGGGGACGCCCCCCCCCCCCCCCCCCACCAGAACATTCTGGTCAGTGCTCTCAACCATTGGCTGAGAGAACTGATTGGGAGCCGGTTGGCTGATGGTTTTCCAGTATGCTCGTCAGAAATCAGCCTAACAGCCATCTTCTGTCGGACTGGCTGACATACACATTTTTATTGAATCGGCCGTCATCTTCCGACATTCAGTCTGTGTGTGCTAGGCATTATTGTTGACATTTATTCATGGTTTTTTTTATGTGCATACTGTATTATCAATGATCCTTTCTTACACGGGGTTTACTTTAAAGTGGATGTAAACCCTCACATATACCTAGTGATGTGAACAGCCTCAGATGATACATAGAGATTAAATAAATCGCCCTACATTAGTTTTACATGTATATCCACTGTTGTGACAGACCTAGCCGGGAGAGAGACTTTTGGAGGGGACTGAATGCTAGCCTCTTGCCGATCGATCGTGGGCCCTGGCATTTGGGGGAACAGTGCTCTTTGTGAGCTGTATGTCTGAGGATCCTTGAGGTGGTGTTACTTTGGATTCAGGTCCATATCCCCCCAAGAGACACAGACTCTGGGGACCCTGGATTTGCCATATTAGAAATAGTGGCTGATTCATAATGCTGGGACAAATACTGTTAGGAGATGCTGATGTCAATTCCAGCCACCTGTCTATCTGTTGTCTGCTATGATGTGTATTGTAAATAAGTCTAGTATAGTATCTAAGAGTCATTAGATCCCCATTGTTGTTTGTGTTAATTAACTCTGCTATTGTGTGAAGAAGAGTTCTGTGTTGATTTGTGATAATGTTGATTGTGTTTTCTGAGCTACAAGACGGCCAGTCTGGCCTAAAGGTCATGACTGAGTCATCTAGGCTGTCTAAAGGGATTAGTTAATTAGGTTTCTGGTCACAGGTGTATGTTCAGAGTAATATGAGCAGGAGGTATGCACCTCCTCTTTTACTGTATAAAAGAGCCTGCATTCCTTTCAATAAAAGAGATTCCTGTTTGAATTTACATACAGCCTGCCAGGTGTTTGTTCTGAGCTATCACAACTTAGAATTAGAACGGCACATAGCTGTAATTTGAATCCCGGAGCATCGGATGACCAAAACCATCAGATGTTGCGATCTGCAATCTGATTCAATAGCTGCAGAGAAGTGCTGGGAGAGTGGAACCGAATGAGCAGGGGCTTGTTACAGCTGTCTTCAGCGGTCTACATTCTACATTAATTTTTCTTCCTGTTTCAGCAGTGGAAGAGGACTCTGGGCATACACCGTGTGTGAGCTGATTGGAGGAAAGGCACACGACCCCCTCCACATAGGCAAAGGAACTAAGAAAGTTTCAGAACTGTGCTGTGAGTAGACAAGCTCTCTACTTATCTGTCTCTAAGTTACCTCCCCGACAAAAATTTCCAGCTGCTTTTATCTCCTGTGTGGGAAAGCTTATCAGAAGTTATCATGCTGATAACAGAGGAACAGAGCAGCAGAAAGAAACTGGATTTAGGGCTTTGGAGAGAGAGATAAGTAAACTCTACAGATATATGTACCCAGGTCAGATTTCATGCATGGGGTTTACATCCACTTTAAAGACTTCCACAAGAAAACCACATCTGCTTATAGAGCGTAAAATATTTCCAGTAAAGCTTACCTAACTTAGTGGCAAAGAAGATCAGTAGAGTACAGTCATTATGCAGTAAAATTCCAAAGCAAATAGAAACTGCACACAGTCCACGTAAATCTTCGCCCCAACATGTTTCACTCATAGGTAATCAAAAATTGAACTCCTCCGGGCTCATTTACTAAGGGCAAATAAGCTGTTTGCTTTGCAAGGGAATTTTTACTTTGCAAAAGAAATTCACTTAGTCTAGATAAATGTTTTGACAATTTGCTTTGGAGAAAAATACCCAATCACATACAAGGAAAAAACAGTATTTTTGCTTGCACGTGGTTGGATGATGAAAGTCAGGAGAGCTTCACCTCATTTGCCAAGCACAGGGAGAATCTCTTGATGAAGTTACAGCCTATGTATCTTTGGTAGATCAATGCCCATGTAAGTAAAATACACAAAAAGGAGGAGCTCTTGTGGTTGTGCATGGACTCTGAGGTTCAATAAAGGATTGTAAACCAAGATACTCCAGTGTATGGTACTATATTATAATATGGGAGAGATTCAAGGGTTGAATCCATACTTGTTCATGAAAGTGTTAGGGATACATGTGACCTGGTGTAGATCAATGAGTTTCTGCTGATCAGTCATGTGGCACATCTAAGCAAACTAGACCCTGTGTCTGCACAGTGGCTAAGTGGTTAACACTTCTGCCTAGCAGAACTAGGATTGTTTGTTCAAATCCCAACCACAGCATTACCTGCATGGAGTGTGCATGTTCTCCCTGTGACTGTGTGGGTTTCCTTACACACTCAAAATAATAGTAGGTTAATTGACCTAATTGAAATATTGGGACATCAACACAATTCTAATCTTTTTGGCTCTATACACCACCACAATGGATTTGAAATCAAACAAACAAGATGCTTTAACTGGAGACGTTCAGCTTTAATTTGAGGGTAGTTACATCTAAATTAGGTGAACGGTGTAGGAATTACAACAGTTTATATATGTGCCTCCCACTATTTAAGGGACCAAAAGTAATGGGACAATTGGCTGCTCAGCTGTTCCATGGCCAGGTATGTGTTATTCCCTCATTATCCCATTTACAGATAAAAGGTCCAGAGTTCATTTCAAGTGTACTATTTGCATTTGGAATCTGTTGCTGTCAACTCTCAATATGAGATCCAAAGAGCTGTCACTATCAGTGAAGCAAGCCATCATTAGGCTGAAAACAAAAAACAAACCCATCAGAGAGATAGCAAAAACATTAGGTGTGGCCAAATCAACTGTTTGGAACATCCTTAACCACTTGTCGACCGCCTCACGCAGAAATACTGCAGCAGAATGGCACAGGCAGGCAAAATCACGTACCTGTATGTGATCTGCCGACTGGACCCCCCCGGTGCCCGAGGCGGTCGGCTTCTGTCCGGGAGCGATCAGAGGTGAGGGGGAGGCCATCCATTTGTGGCCCCCCCTCGCGATCGCTCCCAGCCAATGAAATCCTTCCTCTGCTGCGGTATAGTAAACAGCGACGGAGGAAGTGATGTCATCTCTCCTCGGCTCTGTATTTTCCGTTCCGGCGCCGAGGAGAGAAGACATCGATGTGAGTGCACAACACACACACAGTAGAACATGCCAGGCATACTTTTCACCCCTGATCACCCCCCAATCACCCCCCCGTCACAGTGACCAAGTTTTTTTTTTCTGATTACTGCATTGGTGTCAGTTTGTGACAGTTAGTGTGGTAGGGCAGTTAGGGTTAGCCCCCTTTAGGTCTAGGGTACCCCCTAACCCCCCCTAATAAAATTTTAACCCCTTGATCACCCCCCATTGCCAGTGTCACTAAGCGATCATTTTTCTGATCGCTGTATTAGTGTCACTGGTGGCACTAGTTAGGGTGGTAAATATATAGGTTCGCCGTCAGCGTTTTATAGCATCAGGGACTCCTATATACTACCTAATAAAGGTTTTAACCCCTTGATTGCCCCCTAGTTAACCCTTTCACCAGTGATCACCGTATAACTGTTACGGGTGATGCTGGTTAGTTCGTTTATTTTTTATAGTGTCAGGGCACCCGCCGTTTATTACCTAATAAAGGTTTAGCCCCCTGATCGCCCGGCGGTGATATAAGTTAGGTTTTAGGGTCAGATAGGTTCTGCGTCACCCCAGGCAGTGTCAGGTTAGCGCCAGTACCGCTAACACCCACGCACGCAGCATACACCTCCCTTAGTGGTATAGTATCTGAACGGATCAATATCTGATCTGATCAGATCTATATTAGCGTCCCCAGCAGTTTAGGGTTCCCAAAAAAACAGTGTTAGCGGTATCAGCCCAGATACCTGCTAGCACCTGCGTTTTGCCCCTCTGCCCGGCCCAGCCCAGCCCACCCAAGTGCAGTATTGATCGATCACTGTCACTTACAAAACACTAAACGCATAACTGCAGCGTTCGCAGAGTCAGGCCTGATCCCTGCAATCCCTAACAGTTTTTTTGGTAGCATTTTGGTGAACTGGCA
Source organism: Aquarana catesbeiana (assembly GCF_042186555.1). Lineage (NCBI taxonomy): Eukaryota > Metazoa > Chordata > Amphibia > Anura > Ranidae > Aquarana > Aquarana catesbeiana. The sequence continues at coordinate 455,750,481 of NC_133326.1, forward strand.
AGCACCAGCCCCAGGCAGCATCAGGTTAGTGCCAGTAGCACTAACACCCACGCATGCACCGTACATCTCCCTTAGTGGTATAGTATCTGAACGGATCAAATATCTGATCCGATCAGATCTATACTAGTGTCCCCAGCAGCTTAGGGTTCCCAAAAACGCAGTGTTAGCGGGATCAGCCCAGATACCTGCTAGCACCTGCTTTTTGCCCCTCCACCCAGCCCAGCTCACCCAAGTGCAGTATCGATTGATCACTGTCACTTACAAAACACTAAACGCATAACTACAGCGTTTGCAGAGTCAGGCCTGATCCCTGCGATCGCTAACAGTTTTTTTGGTAGTGTTTTGGTGAACTGGCAAGCACCAGTGGCATAGTACACCCCGGTCGTAGTCAAACCAGCACTGCAGTAACACTTGGTGTTGTGCCGAGTCCCATAAGTGCAGTTCAAGCTGGTGAGGTGGCAAGCACAAGTAGTGTCCCGCTGCCACCAAGAAGAAGACAAACACAGGCCCGCCGTGCCCATAGTGCCCTTCCTGCTGCATTCGCCAATCCTATTTGGGAACCCACCACTTCTGCAGCACCCGTACTTCCCCCATTCACATCCCCAACCAAATGCAGTCGACTGCATGAGAGGCATTTTCTTTATGTCCTCTCGAGTACCCCTACCCAATGAACTCCCCCAAAAAAGATGTTGTGTCTGCAGCAAGCGCGGATGTAGACGTGACACCCGCTATTATTGTCCCTCCTGTCCTGACAATCCTGGTCTTTGCATTGGTGAATGGTTTAAATGCTACCATACACTAGTTGAGTATTAGTGTACAGCATTGCACAGACTAGGCACACTTTCACAGGGTCTCCCAAGATGCCATTGCATTTTGAGAGACACGAACCTGGAACCGGTTACAGTTACAAAGTTACAATTACAAAAAAAGTGTAAAAAAAAAAAAAAAAAACACAATTAAATATATATAATAAAAAAATTGTTGTAGTTTTATTGTTCTCTCTCTCTCTCTCGATTCTCTCTCTATTGTTCTGCTCTTTTTTACTGCATTCTATTCTGCAATGTTTTATTGTTATTATGTTTTATCATGTTTGCTTTTCAGGTATGCAATTTTTTATACTTTACTGTTTACTGTGTTTTATTGTTAACCATTTTTTTTTGTCTTCAGGTACGCCATTCAGCTGCAGCGTGGATTTATTTATCTTGACAGCAACAGCGTTTTCTCCCAAGATATATAAAGCCGTGACTCCAGCGGAGGTGATATATGCCGAAGCATGGGGGCAGCAGGGGCGGAGGAGCGATTTGCTCCTACCTTTTGCGGGAGGATGCCCCCATGCTTCGGCATATATAAATGGTGCATGTATGCCCATCATTAGAAGTGGGTGGATGAAGGGAGGTATTCTAATGGTGGGCATACCCACCGATCAATCTCTTTTTTTCTTTCAGCCCACAGGCTGCATGAAAAAAAAAAGATTACAATATATGCCCAACAAGGACCAGCAACGTACTGGTATGTTGCTGGACTTTGAGTGGTTATACCAGAATGATGCCTGCAGGTTTAGGTATCATCTTGGTATCATTCTTTTCAGCCAGCGGTCGGCTTTCATGTAAAAGCAATCCTAGTGGCTAATTAGCCTCTAGACTGCTTTTACAAGCAGTGGGAGGGAATGCCCCCCCACCATCTTCCATGTTTTTCTCTGGCTCTCCTGTCCCAACAGGGAACCTGAGAATGCAGCCGGTGATTCAGCCAGCTGACCATAGAGCTGATCAGAGACCAGAGTGGCTCCAAACATCTCTATGGCCTAAGAAACCGGAAGCTACGAGAATTTCATGACTTAGATTTCGCCGGATGTAAACAGCGCCATTGGGAAATTGGGAAAGCATTTTATCACACCGATCTTGGTGGGGTCAGATGATTTGAGGGCAGAGGAGAGATCTAGGGTCTAATAGACCCCAATTTTTTCAAAAAAGAGTACCTGTAACTACCTATTGCTATCATAGGGGATATTTACATTCCCTGAGATAACAATAAAAATGATTAAAAAATAAATAAAATGAAAGGAACAGTTTAAAAATAAGATAAAAAAGAAAAAAAAAAAAGAAAAAAAAAAAAAGCATCCCTGACCCCCCCTGCTCTCGCGCAAAGTCGAACGCAAGCTTCGGTCTGGCTTCAAATGTAAACAGCAATTGCACCATGCATGTGAGGTATCACCGCGAAGGTCAGATCGAGGGCAGTAATTTTAGTAATAGACCTCCTCTGTAAATCTAAAGTGGTAACCTGTAAAGGCTTTTAAAGGCTTTTAAAAATGTATTTAGTTTGTCGCCACTGCACGTTTGTGCGCAATTTTAAAGCATGTCATGTTTGGTATCCATGTACTCGGCCTAAGATCATCTTTTTTATTTCAGCAAATATTTGGGCAATATAGTGTGTTTTAGTGCATTAAAATTTAAAAAAGTGTGTTTTTTCCCCAAAAAAATGCGTTTGAAAAATCGCTGTGCAAATACTGTGTGAAAAAAAAAAAATGAAACACCCACCATTTTAATCTGTAGGGCATTTGCTTAAAAAAAAATTTGGGGGTTCAAAGTAATTTTCTTGCAAAAAAAAATTATTTTTTCATGTAAACAAAAACTGTCAGAAAGGGCTTTGTCTTCAAGTGGTTAGAAGAGTGGGTGATGTGTGACATAAGCTTCTAAATGTTGTGCATAAAATGCCAGGACAGTTCAAAACCCCCCCAAATGACCCCATTTTGGAAAGTAGACACCCCAAGCTATGTGCTAAGAGGCACGTCGAGTCCATGGAATATTTTATATTGTGACACAAGTTGCGGGAAAAAGACAATTTTTTTTTTTTGCACAAAGTTGTCACTAAATGAAATATTACTCAAACATGCCATGGGAATATGTGAAATTACACCCCAAAATACATTCTGTTGCTTCTCCTGAGTATGGGGATACCACATGTGTGAGACTTTTTGGGAGCCTAGCTACGTACAGGACCCTGAAAACCAAGCACCGCCTTCAGACTTTCTAAGGGCGTACAGTTTTGATTTCACTCTTCACTGCCTATCACAGTTTCGGAGGCCATGGAATGCCCAGGTGGCACAAAACCCCCCCAAATGACCCTATTTTGAAAGTAGACACCCCAAGCTACTTGCTGAGAGGTATAGTGAGTATTTTGCAGACCTCACTTTTTGTCACAAAGTTTTGATAATTGAAAAAAAAAAAAAAATTTCTGGTCGTTCTTCATTTTCAAAAACAAATGAGAGCTGCAAAATACTCACCATGCCTCTCAGCAAATAGCTTGGGGTGTCTACTTTCCAAAATGGGGTCATGGGGGGGGGGGGTTGTGCCACCTGGGCATTCCATGGCCTCCGAAACTGTGATAGGCAGTGAAGAGTGAAATCAAAAATTTACGCCCTTAGAAATCCTGGGGTGATTGGTTTTCAGGGCCCCGTATGCAGCTAGGCTCCCAGAAAGTCCCACACATGTGGTATCCCCGTACTCAGGAGAAGCAGCTAAATGTATTTTGAGTGCAATTCCACATATGCCCATGGCCTGTGTGAGCAATATATCATTTAGTGACAACTTTATGCAAAAAAAAAAATTTGTCACTTTCCCGCAACTTGTGTCAAAATATAAAATATTCCATGGACTCAACATGCCTCTCAGCAAATAACTTGGGGTGTCTACTTTCCAAAATAGGGTCATTTGGGGGGGGGGGGTTGTGCCATCTGGGCATTTTATGGCCTTCAAAACTGTGATAGGTAGTGAGGAGTGAAATCAAAAATTTACGCCCTTCAAAATCCTGAAGGCGGTGATTGGTTTTCGGGGCTAGGCTCCCAAAAAGTCCCACACATGTGGTATCCCCGTACTCAGGAGAAGCAGCTGAATGTATTTTGGGGTGCAATTCCACATATGCCCATGGCCTGTGTGAGCAATATATCATTTAGTGACAACTTTTTGTAATTTTTTTTTTTTGTCATTATTCAATCACTTGGGACAAAAAAATGAATATTCAATGGGCTCAACATGCCTCTCATCAATTTCCTTGGGGTGTCTACTTTCCAAAATGGGGTCATTTGGGGGGGTTGTACTGCCCTGCCATTTTGGCACCTCAAGAAATGACATAGGCAGTCATAAACTAAAAGCTGTGTAAATTCCAGAAAATGTACCCTAGTTTGTAGACGCTATAACTTTTGCGCAAACCAATAAATATATGCTTATTGACATTTTTTTTACCAAAGACATGTGGCCGAATACATTTTGGCCTAAATGTATGACTAAAATTGAGTTTATTGGATTTTTTTATAACAAATAGTAGAAAATATCATTTTTTTTCAAAATATTCGGTCTTTTTCCGTTTATAGCGCAAAAAATAAGAAAAAAGAAAGCTCTATTTGTGGGAAGAAAATGACGCAAATTTCGTTTGGGTACAGCATTGCATGACCGCGCAATTAGTAGTTAAAGCGACGCGGTGCCAAATTGTAAAAAGTGCTCTGGTCAGGAAGGGGGTAAATCCTTGCGGGGCTGAAGTGGTTAAAAAGAAAGAACGCACCGCTGAGCTCAGCAACACCAAAAGACCCGGAAGACCACGGAAAACAACTGTGGTGGATGACCGAAGAATTCTTTCCCTGGTGAAGAAAACACCCTTCACAACAGTTGGGCAGATTAAGAACACTCACCAGGAGGTAGGTGTATGTGTGTCAAAGTCAACAATCAAGAGAAGACTTCACCAGAGTGAATACAGAGGGTTCACCACAAGATGTAAACCATTGGTGAGCCTCAAAAACAGGAAGGCCAGATTAGAGTTTGCCAAACAACATCTAAAAAAGCCTTCACAGTTCTGGAACAACATTCAATGGACAGATGAGACCAAGATCAACTTGTACCAGAGTGATGGGAAGAGAAGTGTATGGAGAAGGAAAGGAACTGCTCATGATCCAAAGCATACCACCTCATCAGTGATGCATGGTGGTGTTAGTGTCATGGCGTGGGCATGTATGGCTGCCAATGGAACTGGTTCTCTTGTATTCATTGATGATGTGACTGCTGACAAAAGCAGCAGGATGAATTCTGAAGTGTTTCGGGCAATATTATCTGCTCATATTCAGCAAAATGCTTCAGAACTCATTGAACAGCGCTTCACAGTGCAGATGGACAATGACCCGAAGCATACTGCAAAAGCAACCAAAGAGTTTTTTAAGGGAAAGAAGTGGAATGTTATGCAATGGCTAAGTCAATCACCTGACCTGAATCTGATTGAGCATGCATTTCACTTGCTAAAGACAAAACTGAAGGGAAAATGCCCCAAGAACAAGCAGGAACTGAAGACAGTTGCAGTAGAGGCCTGGCAGAGCATCACCAGGGATGAAACCCAGCGCCTGGTAATGTCTATGCGTTCCAGACTTCAGGCTGTAATTGACTGCAAAGGATTTGTAACCAAGTATTAAAAAGTGAAAGTTTGATGGATGATTGTTAATCTGTCCCATTACTTTTGGTCCCTTATAAAGTGGGAGGCACATATACAAACTGTTGTAATTCCTACACCGTTCACCTGATTTGGATGTAAATACCCTCAAATTAAAGCTGAAAGTCTGTAGTTAAAGCACATCCTGTTCGTTTCATTTCAAACCCTTTGTGGTGGTGTATACTGCCAAAAAGATTAGAATTGTGTTGATGTCCCATGGACCTGACTGTACACATTGCTGCTAGAAGAGCCTAATGCCGTGTACACATGGTCGGACTTTTCAGCAACAAAAGTCCGACGGCCGTCCGACAGACTTTTGACAGACTTTTGGCGTACTTCGGACGGACTTTCTAACGAACGGACTTGCCAACATACGATCACACAAAAGTCCGACAGCCTAGTACGCGGTGACGTACAACAAGTTAGACGAGACTATAAAACAGAAGTTCAATAGCTCGTACGACACCCTTTGGGCTCCTTCTGCTAATCTATCTGCTATTTATCTCGTGTTAGTAGAAGTTTGGTGAGAGACAATTCGCGCTTGTGAGACTCGTATTTTTCAGATCGTTTTAACTGTTGTTCAGTTTGTGCTTGTGAGGTTTGTATCTGCTTTTCAGTGCATGTGGTCAGTTCGCATTGAGTTATTCAGTGTCTTATTGTCCGCTCGTTGCTGATTTCATTTCAAATCTATTGTGGTTGTGTATAGAGCCAAAAAGATTAGAATTGTGTCGATGTCCCAATATTTATGGACCTGACTGTATGTATGATTGTGAGTTAAGGCTCCTAACTCCTTGAGGGCAGGGACTGAAGTGAATGTACAATATGTGTGTAAATTGTTTTTTGCTATATAAATACCTGTAATAAAATATATCAGATATGGTTGCTTCCATGTACATTTCAAAGTACATACATAAAATACGCTTTTAATACATTACCATATGTTAGAATAATATGTACAGAGAAGTATTGGCAAAGATTTTTTAGACATACCTCTTGCGGGTCACAGGAGTACACAAGTGTATGATATTAATGATTCTCTTTATGTTGCATTCCACTTTATTCCATTTTTAAATCTCAAAAGACCTATATGTATCAATTTGTTGCATGTTTACTGAAGTAATTTTCCATATCTATTACCTATGGTGGGAAGGAAGCAGGCTATTAATAATGTAAATTAATGCATTCCACACAGTCAGGAGAAGTTGCACTCAAGACAAAGCAACATAAGAAAATTGAGCTGTTGTAACCATTTTAAATCAATAAATATTTATTTATTTTATTCATACAAAACTACTGTATTCATCACAGTGAACTTAGTGCTTTACTAGATGCATACATTGACTACTCAAGTGCTCAGGAAAGCCACTGTAATCATTTCCAATGCATTTCACAGATTAACTTTTCTTGAATATCTAAGCAGGAATTTTACTTGCATAGAAACAAAGACTACAGGAATCACAGGTAGTAGCTATGCAGCTAGTACAGTATATGACTATAATTGACTATACAGCAGTAACACTGCAGTGGCTACTGTGCAGGTAACCCATGGGGTATACAGTGTGTATCAGTTCAAAACACGTTAGGATTTTTTTTTTTCGCATTTTTAAATATGAACTAAGGAAATGCTTATGCCACGTACACACGAGCGGAATGTCCGACAGAAAAAGTCAGACGGAAGGTTTTCATCGCATATTCCGATCGTGTGTATGCCTCATCGGACTTTTTGTTTAGAAGATTATGACGGACCTAGAAATAGAACTTGTTCTAAATATTTCCGACGGAACCAATTCCTATCGGGAAAACCGCTCATCTGTATGCTGTTCCGACGTACCAAAAACGACGCATGCTCTGAAGCAAGTACAAGACGGAAGCTATTGGCTACTGAACTTTTGTTTTCTAGTCCCGTCATACATGTTGTACATCACTGTGTTCTGGACGGTCAGAATTTGGTCGGACTTTGGTTTGACCATGTTGTAGGCAAGACCGTTTGAATGGAACTCCGTTGGAGTTCCATCGGAGAAACCTTCGGAGTTTATTCCGACGGCAAAACCAGCCGTGTGTACAGGGCATTAGGGAGAACTAGATCCACTCACTGCTCATCGAAAAGAAAAGTCAGAAGAAAAATAAAAAAATATATGAAGATGCTTTGATTGCACAATTCAACATATAACAAATTAAATAAACTTTATTAAATTTATTAAAATGAAAAGCAGTTATTCATGAAAAGAACAAATATAGATACCAAAGCAGCACTGTAATGTTATGATTCTTGCATTTCTCCACTAGATACCTACATGATGGTAGAGTTTACAAATATATAGTATATATTGTAATATTGGGGGTTTTTAGCTTAAGGGTAGAGCTACCCAGTGAGCTGAGTCAATGCCAGGTATGCAGTTTAAGGGCTTTTTGGCACCACTTTTAGGTCCATCCAGGATTGCCCTCGTAGGGGTTTCAACTTCACAGTAATAATCACACACAGAAAATACCGAGCCTCCTGGCTCTTTAGCAGCACTACTGCTCAGGTTTTAGACTTTAACCCTCTTTGCCATAAAACAGAGTTCCTGTACAAATACTGTACCTTTTTTTTCTGCTTTCGTGCTGCTCAGCCCACAGGCTTGGGCCCTCTGTCTAACTATACCATGCAGAAATGCATGCTTCTTCCTTGCACTCCTGGACTCCTGAGGAAGGTGGAGCCCAGAACCCTGGTCCTGACTCTACTATCAGGCCCACACACACCTGAAAAGCTCTAAATCCTGGTCCCAGGATTGGAGATTTCCTCCCACCCAGATCTCTGCAAAATCACCAGGCCCCAGGTCCCCAACTGGACTTTACAAACCTCAGAGAAAACTGACACACAGTTTCCTCCAAAACGATATAATTGTTCTGGAGCCCCTCAACCTGCCTGGTTGACAATCTTGGGCGACATACCAGCTCACCGCTAACTGCACTGTCACATATCACCCCCCTTGTTTCGACCCGGGGGGAGAAACACACAGGTTCCTTTTGGCACCTATGTGCCAATTACTATTTACAGGAGTCCAATCCTATCCAACCTCACTTCTCCTAAAGGGGAACTGTACCCACCACTTCCATTGGTGTCTCTCTCTTTGCCCCCCTGTCACTCTGCTATGAGCTCGAATGAGTCCTTCCCAACCTTTTTACTGGGTTCTCTTCCAAAAGCACTTTCTCTCCTGAAATTTTAACGGGGTCCCTCTGGCCTTTCAATCAACTCTTCTGCCTCCACGCTTCAGGTTCCCAGGTTTCCCAACACCTCTCTCAGCATTACTGTCCTGAGACTGTAGGGGGCATATTTCTACAGTATTTAAAACAGGACCACCCCTCTTGTTTCTGATACCAGACAGCAGACATTAATTCTTTACCATGTTTACCCATACCTTCCTGGGTACCTTTGAACACCACATCATCATGTACCCATAACACATTACTTGATTCATCATGCACAGACAAAGTCAGACCAATATGACACCTCTTTTTCTTGCTAAATGTCCTCAACTCGCCTTTTTCCAGCATTTGTTAGGGCAGTGCCTGCAGAGGGCACACACAATGGAGGGTGGCTATCACCCATGGGAACCTTACAAGATGCCACCTCCCCTGGTGTCACCCACTCAGCAGGCAGCTGTCCTACCACCTGACCTTTTTTAATACCACTTAAATTTCTATTCGGAACAGGCGAGCTCTCGTCTGATCCGCATACACATTTTACTGCACTTCTTACCCATTTCCCTGTCTCAGGGACCTGATCAGGTTTGTTACATAAATCTATTATTGGACTGGTGACCCCAGTCTCTTTAACCACCTATGTCTGAGCTCCGGTCAGGATTTCTACCATTTTCTGGTCCACACTTGCCGCTTCCATCTCACGTGGTTTAGCCACTGGTACCGTATATGCGCCCTTCACTTACACTGACAACTGACCAGCACCACCCTGGACCATAGCAGCAGAAATGCATACCCAACTTCCCTGGCTCAGCATCAGTGAACTGCTCCAAAACATTACCAGCGACGTCACTTGGACACACCATACCAACATCACTTTTGTGGGTCACGGACAAGGTTTCTGCTGTGTGCTCGTCCTTATTTGGCCCATCTTTCTTATGAGGGGTTAACCCCTGCAGCAGCCACCATGCCCTCCGGTACAAGCTGTTCTGCAGTCTCTCCTGCTGGAACAGTAGAAACAGTGTCCACCTTATTTTTGTGCATAAAAACCTTATCTATCATTAGATTTTAGATGTTTACCCAAACTATGCCAATCTATTGTATGTGCTCTCCATTCACCGATGCTCCTCAGCACCGATCCATCCGCCCAAGGAGACACATAAGAACAGACAAGCTTAGTTGCAGACTCATTACACAAGTCATTGTGAACCATGTCATGCTTTGGTAATACATGACTTCCCACAGCAGGTTGCAATACACCACATCCATCACCTTCCTTGTGTGATGCTTTATAAACCTCATACAGCTTTGCATTTTCCACAGGTGGTATTAACCCACTATTTACCTGCACACTTTCAGTATTAGCAGATTGCACTTCCCGTTAAAAGGTGCAGTTCCACTCTGCCCCACCAGAGTGACATCACAGTTGTCTAGGACAACCTCCGGCTCAAATCTATGGAGTTCCCTGGAGATTTCTAGGGACAACTGTGCTGTCTTACCACCAGTTGCTATGGGCAATAGCCCATCTTTTTTTCGTTCAAATGTTTTTATTGAAATTTTTTATATAAGTACAATAAAGAGTAGTAATAATATGCATGAACTCTACATACAAATACCATGTACCATGTAAAGGAGATGACAGTATTTAGTGAGCCATCATTTAAATATATATTATATATATATATATATATTAAATATATATGTGAACGTTTAACATAATGTGGGGCAGTTATGCCTCTATATCTTTAATGATGGTAGCGGAAACGCTTCCCCTCACCCCTAACGGGATCAAACTGTGAGTGGGATAGCCAACTTCAGGATACAGAAACATAACATATTGCTCTAAGGCTGGATTCTGTAATGTGAGCATAAAGGTGAAAATATAAGTATGTGGAACACTAACAACAGAATCTGAACAAAGGGAGGGAATAAAGAAAAAAAAATTGTTATCAATGCTTTTCACTCAAGTATAATGCCCCATACACACGGTCGGACATTGATCGGACATTCCGACAACAAAATCCTAGGATTTTTTCCGACGGATGTTGGCTCAAACTTGTTTTGCGTACACACGGTCGCACAAAGTTGTTGGAATTTCCGATCGCCAAGAACGTGGTGACGTCAACCACGTACAACAAGACTAGAAAAGGCCAGTTCAGAACCAAACGCGGCACCCTTTGGGCTCCTTTTGCTAATCTCGTGTTAGTAAAAGTTTGGTGAGAGACGATTTGCGCTTTTTCAGACTCGTGGTTTTCAGATCGTTTTCTGCTGTTCAGTTTGTGCTTGTGGGTTTGTATCTGCTCTTCAGTGCGTGCAAGCAAGATACGCGTGACTTTGATTAGTCATTGTGTTCTTGTTCATTCGTTACTGTTTTTCAGGTTGCTCTTCACAGGCCTTGCTGTTCTTCAGTGCGTTCTGTTACTTCGTTCTGAGCAGCCGACCGTTTTCTAGCCATGTTGCATATACGTACTTCTCGTAGAGTTCGTGCTGTGCGGGGGCTTGGTGTTGGGGTCCTGACCTTGACACAAGTCTAGTCCATGAACAGGGTGGGGAGGAGTCATTGGACCAAGAATTGGTTGCTTCAGCGTGACCAGTTCTGTCATATGCCTTTGCTCCGTGAGATCCGTGAGAATAATCCCGATGATTTCAGGAACTTTCTCCGGATGACGGACCCCGTATTTCACCGTTTGTTGGCTGTGCTGACCCCTTATATTAGCAGGCAGGATACCTGCATGAGGCAAGCCATCACTCCGGAGCAGAGGCTCATTGCCACCCTGCGGTACTTGGCGACGGGGAGAAGTCTGCAGGACCTCAAGTTCTCAACAGGCATCTCCCCCCAGGATCTGGGTATCATTATCCCAGAGACCTGTTCTTCCATCATACAGGTCCTGCAGAAGGAGTATATTAAGGTAAGATTTTTATCCTTTAATATCACATTTTATTGTATTTAATGTTTGATAATATATTGTATTTCTTTCCTCATTCCCTAATTACCATGATTGTAATATGCTGTGAATGTCCCCTTTGTCCTCATTCATGCTGGATTTTTATGTAATTATTTTTTTTGTCCTTCATGCATATTTGCCTTCACTTACCTCCCCAGCAAGCTCTCCTGCCCCTATATTCACCTCATGTAGTCACTTAACAATGTATTTTATCAGCTCCATAGTAGTGCTTCACCCCAAACACCCCCTAAAATGTTTAGAAATGTGATTTGTGCTTTAAATTCAGGCAGAGTACCAGAGGCTTTTTTGGGGGGTCCACAAATCATTTGGAACCCTCCCTCCCCCCAACTGCTAAGTCAGCTGATACCAATTCTCTATCTATCCTCAATCATCTATCTGCTGACTTTGCCAAACCCATACACACTATACCAATCTCTTTTGTGGTCAGATGTATGGATGAATTCCCCAAATCATGTAGTGCAAGGGCCTGCCTGAATACTTTCAAATGGTACTGTTTAAAGTTTTTTTATCCTATTATTATCTTGATAGGTAATAGCAGAATTTCCAAATGTGCTCAAATGTGTACAGTGTGTATTTATATCTTTGTATTATGACACTTCTTACCTGTCCAGTGGGCTGTCAATAGTGTAACTAAGGAGGGGCTGTTCAAAGTAATACCCATTATTTAGGCATTTATATCTCAATGAAGTGGAAAGGGTTACCTGTCCAAGAGCTCCCCCCCTATAATGTTAGAAAGGGCCCAGGAGAGGGAGGGGGAATATGATAGGTGTACCCTATACTTTGGCGTTTAAAAATTCCCATTAATAAATGTTATCTGGATGTTGGCCAAGAATGTTGGTGTCTAATCAGCTTTCCCTGTTTATGTGCAAAATGACTAATTTTTTTTTGGTTTTCCTCAACTGTTTCCTTCCACGCCACAGGAATGGCAGACTGTGGCCTCCCACTTTGCCCAGTGGTGGGACTTTCCTAACTGCAGAGGGGCAATTGATGGGAAACACGTCCACATCGTCCCACCACCCAACTCGGGGTCGTACTATTATAATTATAAGGGGTTCAATAGTATTGTGATGTTGGCGGTGGTGTCGGCTAATTAAGAGTTCCTGTATGTGGATGTGGGGAAGAATGGCCGGATGTCCCATGGTGGAGTCATCGCCCAGACGGAGTTTTACAGGCATCTCCAGAATGGCAGCTTGGACTTGCCACCTCCAGAAGACAATGTGGAAAGACTCCCATTCGTCTTCATTGCGGATGAAGCTTTTGCACTGGGGGACCATCTTATGCGGCCATTCCCTATGAGGACCCTCACCCCGGACCAGAGGGTTTTTAATTACCGGCTGGCCAGAGCCAGAAGAGTGGTGGAGACAGGTTTGGAATCATGGCCAGCCTATTTCTTATACCCATACATATGGCGGAGTACAAACTGAATCACATTATCCTGGCATGCTGTGTTCTACACAACTTTTTACGGAAACATTCTGCAAACTATGCTGGCTCAGTTGGGCCTGAGGCCGGAATTCAAAATGAACCAACACTGACGGCGCTTGAAAGTGGCCGTCCTGGCTTGCCCTCCCTGAGTGCCCGTGATGTCCGGCTAAGATACCTTGAGTTCTTTGCGGGTAGGGGGGCTATCAATATGTCAGACAATGTGTGAAACCTTTACCAAATAAAAAAAAATAAGGAAATCTTTGGTGACATTTACTGCTTGTGTTTGTTTTAGCTGACCGTGACAGAAAAGTGGTGAGTCCTGAAAATGGCGTGATTGTGTAACCTTATACAAAGCACTGTTGGGTGTTATTTACTAAAGGCAAAGACACTTTGCACTACAAGTGCACTTGAAACTGCACTTGTAGTGCAAAGTGGATTTGCCCTTATGAAATAACACCCATTGTCACAGAAAGCAGCAATTAGAGCACCACAAAAGTGTTGTAGCGTTGAGACAATTATCCACACATTCTTGATTAATAATCTTTTTAATACCTGCACAATCACATGTGCATTTTGTCAAGGTTTTTAAAACAAACCAACATGTTTGTTGTATAACAATTTTTGGGGTGGCATTAGAAAAAGTAGAAATGTCCATTTAAGATAAAACAGGCATGTTTAAAACCAACAAGAAAGACACAAATCTTGAACTTACAAAGTTCACATTAGATAGAACTTGAAGGCAATATCAGACATGAGTATTTAGGAACTGTGTTTGATATTGCGTTCAGATGGGGTGAAGTCACCCCAGGAAATGCCAAATTTTGAAGATGCACACCAATTTACGAACGTCAACATGTGCTAGCTGCCCATGCCAAAACACGTCCATTGATCTCCTGTGATGGCAGATAGCACATGTTGACACACTGTGTGCCTCTTCAAAATTTGGCTTTTCTACAATTTGCAAAAAAATGTTAACATTGTAGCACACCATAAAAGAAAGGGCTTTGGAGGGGTTTTAAACTCTCCCCAAAACATCAATGATGTTGTTTTTTTTTTAATAACATCATTGATGTTTTTCGTGATGTTTTCCAATGCAACATTACACCCCATGATCTCCCCAATCAGGATCTGGGCACTTTCCGAGGTGAAAGGATCTGGATCCACAACATCACGATCACCTAAAAAGAGAGAAACCAAAAAAAAAAAAGCAGGTATTATAAATATGCCGGCATCCATCTCTTACCCGAGCCTGTGGTCACAGACACTCACCTGTTGTGGTGACTAGTTCCAGCACGTCTTCTTCCTCCTCCTGCTCTTCTTGTGTTTGGGGTATTTCCCCTTCTTCCAGAGGTGGGGGGGTCTCTGGTCTCCTCGGATGAGGGGTGTCCTCCGAGTCTTTTCTCCCCTATGTGGAAAAAAAGGGTATACTTAGCACACAGATATTTGATGGCAGAACTATAAATATGAAACATTGCTTAGAAGTGGGGTACAATTGTCTATTTTGGCAGAGTTCCAAGATGTAGAATTTTTAGTGTCCTTTGTCAAGCTTGAATACTTACCTGTCTTGTACAAGCTTCACAGATGGAGACCCCCCCTATAGTATACACTGGAGCACCTGTGTGGGCCCCCTAATAAAAATGGTATTCTTGTGTCCCACACTAGTGCTCCACGTCCAGATGTGTAAACAGCTGCTGAGTGTCCTCTCCTTACACAGAATCTAGTTTGCATTTCATTCTAGTAACAAACCCATCTACACAACCAAATTATTTTCAGACAAGTAGGCCCTAAAAAATGTGGTCAAATGCATATGGCCAAAACAATGGTGTTTTATAGGCTGAAATAAAAATGTTTTACACGAACGAATATTGTGCCCATGCCATTTTAAACTGTACAACAGTTCCTAAAAGCACATGGAGCAGCACGAACGTAATAAACATAAAAAGAATAGGAACACAGGACAACTACTTACTTTTTTGCAGCACTCTCCGGATCTTTCTGTACTGCTCGTGTTCTCTTAATTTCAGGTCCGACCACTGCTTCCTGAGCTGATCTTTCGATCGTCGTACCCCGAAATTCCGGTGCAGACTTTTGACCACTTTCGCCATTATCTTGGCCTTTCGGACATTGGGGTTGGGGTAAGGTCCATACTTTCCATCATAGTCGGCCCTCTTCAGGATGTCGACCATCTCCAACACCTCCTCAAAGGACATATTTGAGGCCTTAAATCGTCTCCTTCTGGATCCAGACGTTTCAGGCTCCGGGCTTGTCTCCTCCTCCTCCTCCTCGTTGCTATAATTAGCACACACCTGCTGTGTCTCCACCATGTGCTCTTCCCCCACTGCGCGAACGAAAAGGGGCAGGGAATAGACTAGAAAGAACATCAGGGGCGGGCGGAGTTACACGCATGCACAGTGTGTATAAAGCGTAACACGCGTGCATAGTACGTAAGATCTGTGAGCGGAGGAAGGAGTATCGGAGGCGCCGATCATGATAACGAAGGTAAGATTTAACATTGGGCCTATACTGCTTCTAGACTGAGACCTGTATTTGCACAAGTTTAGAAGACTTTAGGCTGACATTAGGGTTTGTCTTGTGTTGTGTCTTGCAGTGAAAATGGATATCTTGAAAGATAACGACTTTATGGCAAGCTTCCTTGATATGTTCAGGGAGCTGCCTTGTCTGTGGCAGATAAACCACCCACATTATAAGAACCAAAAAGGAAGGCAGCACTGGATCAATTGCTGGAATTTGTGAAGACGGTGGTCCCCACGGCAGACATCACCTATTTGAAGATCCTAATTGGTGGCCTGAGGAGCACTTATCTAAGGGAGCACAAGAAGGTCCAGGATTCCCAGAGATCCGGAGCTGCAGATGACATCTATGTCCCCAGACTGTGGTACTATGACAGGCTGCATTTTCTGGCAGGTCAGACTGAACCCAGGCCAGCACTCTCCAGTCTTCCTTCCACACTTCCTTCCACCCCAGCTGAGGCTTCTGACGACCAACCTGGGCCTTCCAGGCAGCAACATGTGGAGGAGCCCAGCTTGAGCCAGGTATAGCATTCCTATAAATATTTCTGGTTGTCCAATCAATTATGTTAAATAGATGTTAGTTTGGAGCACTAAGTTATGATTGTGATTGATGAAGCAAAAACTTAAACCATGTCCCTTTTTCATACACAGGGAAGTCTCAGCCAGTAGGTGGCCGGGCCAAGCAGGCTGCCTGATATCCAGGTCCCTCCCCTACACCCGCAAAGACAAAGTGGCAGGAAGAGGAGTACCCTGGAGGAGGCTGCCATTGGCCTCTTTTGGAAGGCTACAGAGGCCCTGAGAAGCCCCCACACTGTGGAGGAGGACTTTGCTTGCATAACTGCCTGCAAAATGCTGCAGATGGAGGAGGGCCAACAACTCCTGTGTGAGTCCTTAATGTTGGAAGCTCTCAATAAGGGGTTGAGGGGCCAAATAACATCTGCTACCCACATTTGTAACCTCACACATGGTCCTCCTCCTCCTCCAGGTCCTACTAGTCCTCCTCCTCCAGGTCCTCCTCCTCCTTCTCTTCCAGGTTCTACTCCTCCTCCTCCTCCTCCTCCAGGTCCTACTCCTCCTCCTTCCACATCTCCAACACCAGAGCCACAGCCGGGAAGGAAGCGTGGAAAGAAGACCAGAAAGTGATGACCCTGGGTCCAGTCTGGTCTGGCAAAAGATGCAGCCTCTTGTATTACCACAGCCTGGGGACACAGATGTCATCTGCTGCTTTCATGATCTCTGGGACTTCGGGACCAGACTGCGCTCCCTTAGATATGGACTCCTCAGGTCACCAATTTTGATGTTAGAGAATTGATGTCTGCCCTGGGGGTCCAAGGCTTCGCCAATTTCTGCTGTTTATCCAGCGTTGCCTCCCTCTTTGTTTGGTTCTGAGCCCTTAATAAAGGATTTTTTGTTTCAATTATACTCTCCTATGTGTTTTTTCCTTCAAAAAGGGCAGTTTGTTTGTGAGGATTCAGGTACATTTCTAAAGTTCAATGTGAAATTAACAATGGACACCAACACCAAACAATCTCCTTGAGATTAAATAATATTAGATATCAATGGTGTTGTGGTAACTTGACACACAAAACACACACAAAAATATTATGGAGTAAAACTAAAAATAAAATAAAACAAAGATCAGCCTTGAAAAAAATACAAACCTAAAAAAAAAAAAAAAAAAACAGCCCTTAAAAAAAAAAAAAAAAAAAGAAAAGAAAACAACCCAAAAATAATTTTGTCAGATGTGACAAATCCAAATATATTGAGGGAGTCCCGATAAATAATAAAGAAAGAAGTTTGTGAGAAGTCTGTGTGAATATGAGCAGCCAAACTACTTCATTCTTCTCACATTATAAAGAAGAAGAGAGTGCGCTGTATTAAACCATTTTTTACATTGCACCGTGACGAAAGTGCTGTATCCATTGCGAACGCTAATTTACCAGACCGAGCTGTTCCGTCTCGGAATTTCTTCTGAGCATGCGTGGCACTTTGTGCATCGGAACTGGCCACACGGTCGGAATTGACGCGATCGGATTTTGTTGTCGGAAAATTTTATAGCCTGCTCTCAAACTTTGTGTGTCGGAAAATGTCCGATGGAGCACACACACGGTCGGAATGTCCGACAACACGCTCCGATTGGACATTTTCCGATCATTACAGTATTCAGTATGAGTTGTGATACCAATATTTAGCTGCAACTACTATAGTATTAAGGTGTTAGGTCTTTAGCTGCTCCTGGGTGAAGGAACCAGGCTTGCCATTTTATTTTAAATTGGGGTGCTTTAAGTTTTTTGAATGCCAGTAATTTTTCGTATTGACATTGTATATTGATCCTCGTGCATATTTCTCTTCTAGTTGGTAGGTCAGAAGTTTTCCATTTACTCGCTAAAGCCATCCTGGCTGCGAATAATACATGAGCGATCACTGTTTTAACTGTGAAAGGGTAGGAATCTAGGCCTATGTTCAATAGTGCTAGCTCCGGGGTGAGTGATTTGTACTGGCCTGTGATTTCGCTGATGATTCTAGCTATGATTTCCCAGAATGACACTATGTGAGGGCAGTTCCATAGAACATGGAATATGTTCCCTATATAGTTACAATTTCTCCAACAATATTTCGAGGAATCCTTAACTGTTTTTGACAGTCTGTACGGTGTCAAATACCACCTATGATATATTTTTTGAAAATTTTCCCAATGTTGCACACAAGCAGTCATACTAAAGCTCATTTGTATAGCTTTCAGCCATTGTTGTAGGGAGAATTCTTTCTGAATATCTTTTTCCCATTTGTACATGGAGTTTTAGTCACTAATAAGGGGCCTGATAGTGAGTTATAGAAGAAAGAAATTCCATGTGTCGACTTGTTCGACTTCCCTTGGAGGAAATCCCAAATAGAGCTTGGAATTTCTATGCATTCCATACATTTGGTAGTTGAGTGGTAGTTTCTAATCTGCATTGACCTATAGGTATCAGTAGGTAGGCTGCTGAGGTGTAAGGTATTTGTGAAGTTTATACCTTGTTTAAGGCAGTCTCTCGCAGCAAAGTCTTTAATTAGCCATTCGTATGTTTTAACCAGGATATGTACTTTTTGCGGGAGAGTAAAGTACGCCATGCTTTCAAATGGCTACAATTGTGGGGTGGCAAACAAAAGAGAGTACTTGCGGGAACATAAGAGAAGCTGATAAAATTGCAAGGGCGTCCTGATGTTTCATAAAGCTTAATTCCATGTCAACCCATAGTATGTCCTCAGTCGGTTTCAGACAATTTTTAGCTTGGTCTACTAAGAACACATTATAGTAGCCCTGCAAATCTGGTAAACCAATACCACTGTTCGCTCTTATCAGTTGTAGTGATGAAAGAGCAATTCTCAGATTTTTACCTTGCCAAATAAAGTTCCTTAAGAGGGAGTTGCATTTTGTGAAGAATATGATAGGAATAGGGATTGGGAGTGTTCTAAACAGGTAGAGTATCTTGGGAAGTACCTGCATTTTAAAGGCAGCTGTTCTTCCCACCCAAGACATTTGAGACTTACTCATCCGTTTCATATCTTCAGAGATGTTGGACAATAGAGGATTAAAGTTGGTTTCATAGAGCAGGCCAGTGGGATAAGTAAGCTGGATGCCTAAATATGTGATTCTTACTGTGAAGGCCAGTTATGGGTGTGGGCGGTGGCCTTTTTTTTTTTTGTTACTGTTTTTATATATGGGGGTCGGGGACACACTGGACACCTTTGCTGCCATTGTGCTCTCGCTGGGTGTCCAGTGTGCTCCTGTTCCTTTAAGGGGGCTAGGGCGGCCTCCAGGCTCACCTGTCTCACACCTATCCATTCAATGCATGTGCTTCCACTGTGGAGACACTTATAAATGTTGTAGTGTTAGGACTGCAAGTAATACAGGGTGCCTTGATGAGGCCTTGCAGCTTTCACATGCGTTTGCAAATGTGTGCTAACTAAACCCCTGCTTTTAACAGACGGTTAGACAGGCTAATTTGGTTGGTCAGCAGACTGGTTGGTGAGTTGAGCAATGGAATTGTCTTTGTCTTACATGTATATGCCCTCCATATGCTCCTTACTGTGAAGGCCAGTTATGGGTGTGGGCGGTGGCCATTTTTTTGTTACTGTTCGTATATATGGGGGTCGGGGACACACTGGACACCTTTGCTGCCATTGTGCTCTCGCTGGGTGTCCAGTGTGCTCCTGTTCCTTTAAGGGGGCTAGGGCGGCCTCCAGGCTCACCTGTCTTACACCTATCCATTCAATGCATGTGCTTCCACTGTGGAGACACTTATAAATGTTGTAGTGTTAGGACTGCAAGTAATACAGGGTGCCTTGACGAGGCCTTGCAGCTTTCACATGCGTTTGCAAATGTGTGCTAACTAAACCCCTGCTTTTAACATACGGTTAGACAGGCTAATTTGGTTGGTCAGCAGACTGGTTGGTGAGTTGAGCAATGGAATTGTCTTTGTCTTATATGTGATTGATTTAGCTCCCCCATGTACAGTGGGGACGGAAAGTATTCAGACCCCCTTAAATTTTTCACTCTTTTCACTTGTTATATTGCAGCCATTTGCTAAAATCATTTAGGTTAATTTTTTTTCCTCATTAATGTACACACAGCACCCCGTATTGACAGAAAAACACAGAATTGTTGACATTTTTGCAGAGTAAAAAAAAAAAGAAAAACTGAAACATCACATGGTCCTAAGTATTCAGACCCTTTGCTCAGTATTTAGTAGAAGCACCCTTTTGATCTAATACAGCCATGTGTCTTTTTGGGAGAGATGCAACAAGTTTTTCACCCCTGGATTTGGGGATCCTCTGCCATTCCTCCTTGCAGATCCTCTCCGGTTCTGTCAGGTTGTATGGTAAACGTTGGTGGACAGCCATTTTTAGATCTCTCCAGAGATGCTCAATTGGGTTTAAAGCGGAGTTCTACCCAAAAGTGGAACTTCTGCTCATCTGATTCCCCCCCCACTCCTGTGCCACAATTGGAACCTTTTAAGGGGGAGGGGGGTGCAGATACCTGTATTAGACAGGTATCTGCACCCACTTCTGGGAATAGACTCCCGCGGGATTCACGCCCCCTCCCGCACCCCCCGCTGTCTCCTGGGAAACACACAGGTCCCAGGAGATAGCGTGGACTACTTCGGACGCACAGCGCGACTCGCGCATGCACAGTATGGAACCGGGAAGTGAAGCCGCAACGCTTCACTTCCTTATTCTCTCACCGAGAATGGCGGTGGCAGCAGCTGAGAGCCGAGCTACTGCTCGGCTTCGGCTGCCGACATCGCTGGACTCCAGGACAGGTAAGTATCCGTTTATTAAAAGTCAGCAGCTGCAGTATTTGTAGCTGCTGGCTTTTAATAATTTTTTTTCAGGTGGACTCCCTCTTTAAGTCAGGGCTCTGGATGGGCCATTCAAGAACAGTCACAGAGTTGTTGTGAAGCCACTCCTTTGTTATTTTAGCTGTGTGCTTAGGGTCATTGTCTTGTTGGAAGGTAAACTTTTGGCCCAGTCTTAGGTCCTGAGCACTCTGGAGAAGGTTTTTGTCCAGGATATCCCTGTACTTGGCCGCATTCATCTTTCCCTCGATTGCAACCAGTCATCCTGTCCCTGCAGCTGAAAAACACCCCCACAGCATGATGCTGCCACCACCATGCTTCACTGTTGGGACTGTATTGGACAGGTGATGAGCAGTGCCTGGTTTTCTCCACACATACCGCTTAGAATTAAGGCCAAAAACTTCTATCTTGGTCTCATCAGACCAGAGAATCTTATTTCTCACCATCTTGGAGTCCTTCAGGTGTTTTTTTAGCAAACTCCATGCGGGCTTTCATGTGTCTTGCACTGAGGAGAGGCTTCCATTGGGCCACTCTGCCATAAAGCTCCAACTGGTGGAGGGCTGCAGTGATGGTTGACTTTCTACAACTTTCTCCCATCTCCCGACTGCATCTCTGGAGCTTAGCCACAGTGATCTTTGGGTTCTTCTTTATCTCTCTCACCAAGGCTCTTCTCCCCCGACAGCTCAGTTTGGCCGGACGGCCAGCTTTAAGAAGGGTTCTGGTCATCCCAAACGGGATGAGGATTATGGAGGTCACTGGGAACCTTAAATGCAGCAGAAATTTTTTTGTAACCTTGGCCAGATCTGTGCCTTGCCACAATTCTGTCTCTGAGCTCTTCAGGCAGTTCCTTTGACCTCATAATTCTCATTTGCTCTGACATGCACTGTGAGCTGTAAGGTCTTATATAGACAGGTGTGTGGCTTTCCTAATCAAGTCCAATCAGTATAATCAAACACAGCTGGACTCAAATGAAGGTGTAGAACCATCTCAAGGATGATCAGAAGAAATGGACAGCACCTGAGTTAAATATATGGGTGTCACAGCAAAGGGTCTGAATACTTAGGACCATGTGATATTTCAGTTTTTCTTTTTTAATAAATCTGCAAAAATGTCAACAATTCTGTGTTTTTCTGTCCATATGGGGTGCTGTGTGTACATTCATGAGGAAAAAAATGAACTTAAATGATTGATGAAGAGTGAAAAATTTAAGGGGGTCTGAATACTTTCCATCCCAATGTATATGAGAACTCACTTTTTATTTGATTTATTTGGCATTGAGACAATCCCATGGCCAGTATTTGACACTTATTAGAATTGATCTTTTAGTAGGAGGCTTTCCCAAATTCCTCAATTAGTTGCTGGGTTCTATGTAGGGAGTTGAGGGAATTTGCAAGAGAAAAAATATTGTCTGCGAATAGGCCTATTTTGTGTTCATTGTGGCCTACTTGCAGGCCCTGAATCAGAGGATCGCTCCTGATGGCTTCAGCAAAGGGTTTGATGGCAAGGGAGAATATAATTGGAGAGGGGGGGCACCCCTGCCTTGTTCCATTTGAAAGATCAAATGATCCAGACAGGGTACCGTCGACATATACTCTCGCTGAAGGATTTTTGTATAATGTCATAATAGTGGAAAATATGGACCCAGACAGCCCGAATTTAGTTAGCACTTGCGACAGATATTCCCAATGAACTCTGTCGAAAGCCTTCTCCGCCTCCAAAGCAAGGAGAAGAGAAGGCACTCGACAAGTCTCAGCGTGGTGTATTAGGTTGATCATTCTTCGTGTACCATCTGGAGCCTGCCTCCCCCTCACAAACCCTACTTGCTCTGGTCCTAGTAGGAGTGGAGTTAAATCCAAGAGTCTGTTAGTAAGCAGTTTGGAGTATATTTTCTGTTTAAATCTTTTTTTTTTGAAAAGCTTCATTAAAAAAAAAAAATGCCATCATCTATCCAGACATTATATTTACGTCATTTATACACAAGGCCAAAGCATCCGTAAACAGAATATACTATCTTTTCCTTTTCTTCCCTTTTTCCTTTCTTCTTTATTTAATCCCCCATTCCCCTACCCTCCCCCCCCCTTCCCCCCCACCTCTTCTCTCACTATACCCCCTCCCCCCAACTCTCTGCACCCCTCCCCCTTCCACACACACATCCACCCTCCATCCCCCCCACTTTCACTATTATCCTACCCATTTTCCACTCTGGCCTCATCCAAATTCAACCATAATTTCCATATTTTTTCAAATTTCTTGTAATTACCCCTCTTCTCATAAATATATTTCTCTCTACTAATCACCTCCCTTACTTCATTCACCCATTCCGCTACCGTCAGGGGATCTTTTCTCTGCCATTTCTGTGCAATAATTTTTTTGCTCTGAAACAAACATCTAATTATTGCGGTCTGTGTATCCCTTAAAATCCCTTTTTCCTCCATCAAGGCCATTAAGCACATTCTAACCTCCATGCCCAGCAATGTCCCAAACACTGAGTTTATTTTATCCACAATACCCCTCCAATATCTTTATAGCCTGGGGCATCGCCAGAACATATGTACCAAATCCCCTCTCCCCACTCCACATCTTTGGCACTTCGCATCAGGCTTCTTTCCAAACCTAAACAACTTCAATGGTGTATAATATGTCCTGTATAACAAGTACAGATGAGAAACTATCTGTGAGGAAGAGAGGGAGATCCTGGGCCCTAATGCCAGAGCTAGGGATGAGCTTCGAGTTTGAGTCGAACTCATGTTCGACTCGAACATTGGCTGTTCGCAAGTTCACCGAACAGCGAACAATTTGGGGTGTTCGCGGCAAATTCGAATGCCGCGGAACACCCTTTAAAAGTCTATGGGAGAAATCAAAAGTGCTAATTTTAAAGGCTAATATGCAAGTTATTGTCATAAAAAGTGTTTGGGGACCTGGGTCCTGCCCCAGGGGACATGGATCAATGCAAAAAAAAGTTTTAAAAACGGCCGTTTTTTCAGGAGCAGTGATTTTAATAATGCTTAAAGTCAATCAATAAAAGTGTAATATCCCTTTAAATTTCGTACCTGGGGGGTGTCTATAGTGTGCCTGTAAAGGGGCGCATGTTTCCTGTGTTTAGAACAGTCTGACAGCAAAATGACATTTTGAAGGAAAAAACTCATTTAAAACTACTCGCGGCTATTGCATTGCCGACAATACACATAGAAGTTCATTGATAAAAACGGCATGGGAATTCCCCAAAGGGGAACCCCGAACCAAAATTAAAAAAAAAAAATGACGTGGGAGTCCCCCTAAATTCCATACCAGGCCCTTCAGGTCTGGTATGGATATTAAGGGGAACCCCGGCCAAAATTAAAAAAAAAAAATGACGTGGGGTTCCCCCTAAATTCCATACCAGACCCTTCAGGTCTGGTATGGATTTTAAGGGGAACCCCGCGCCAAAAAAAAAAAAAAAACGGCGTGGGGTCCCCCCAAAAATCCATACCAGACCCTTATCCGAGCACGCAACCTGGCAGGCCGCAGGAAAAGAGGGGGGGACGAGAGTGCGGCCCCCCCTCCCTCCTGAACCGTACCAGGCCACATGCCCTCAACATTGGGAGGGTGCTTTGGGGTAGCCCCCCAAAACACCTTGTCCCCATGTTGATGAGGACAAGGGCCTCATCCCCACAACCCTGGCCGGTGGTTGTGGGGGTCTGCGGGCGGAGGGCTTATCGGAATCTGGAAGCCCCCTTTAACAAGGTGACCCCCAGATCCCGGCCTCCCCCCTGTGTGAAATGGTAAGGGGGTACATAAGTACCCCTACCATTTCACGAAAAAAGTGTCAAAAATGTTAAAAATGACAAGAGACAGTTTTTGACAATTCCTTTATTTAAATGCTTCTTCTTTCTTCTATCTTCCTTCATCTTCTGGTTCTTCTGGTTCTTCTGGCTCTTCTGGTTCTTCCTCCGGCGTTCTCGTCCAGCATCTCCTCCGCGGCGTCTTCTATCTTCTTCTCCTCGGGCCGCTCCGCACCCATGGCATGGGGGGGAGGCTCCCGCTCTTCTCTTCTTCTTTTCTTCTCTTCTTCTCTTCTTCTTTTCTTCTTTTCTTCTCCGGGCCGCTCCGCAATCCATGCTGGCATGGAGGGAGGCTCCCGCTGTGTGACGGCGCTCCTCATCTGACAGTTCTTAAATAACGGGGGGGGCGGGGCCACCCGGTGACCCCGCCCCCCTCTGACGCACGGTGACTTGACCGGACTTCCCTGTGACGTCACGGGGAATGCCACAGGGAAGTCCCGTCAAGTCACCGTGCGTCAGAGGGGGGCGGGGTCACCGGGTGGCCCCGCCCCCCCCGTTATTTAAGAACTGTCAGACGAGGAGCGCCGTCACACAGCGGGAGCCTCCCTCCATGCCAGCATGGATTGCGGAGCGGCCCGGAAAAGAAAATGAAGAAGAGAAGAAGAGAAGAAAAGAAGAAGAGAAGAGCGGGAGCCTCCCCCCCATGCCATGGGTGCGGAGCGGCCCGAGGAGAAGAAGACAGAAGACGCAGCGGAGGAGATGCTGGACGAGAACGCCGGAGGAAGAACCAGAAGAGCCAGAAGAACCAGAAGAACCAGAAGATGAAGGAAGATAGAAGAAAGAAGAAGCATTTAAATAAAGGAATTGTCAAAAACTGTCTCTTGTCATTTTTAACATTTTTGACACTTTCTTCGTGAAATGGTAGGGGTACTTATGTACCCCCTTACCATTTCACACAGGGGGGGGGCGGGATCTGGGGGTCACCTTGTTAAAGGGGGCTTCCAGATTCCGATAAGCCCCCCGCCCGCAGACCCCCACAACCACCGGCCAGGGTTGTGGGGATGAGGCCCTTGTCCTCATCAACATGGGGACAAGGTGTTTTGGGGGGCTACCCCAAAGCACCCTCCCAATGTTGAGGGCATGTGGCCTGGTACGGTTCAGGAGGGAGGGGGGGCCGCACTCTCGTCCCCCCCTCTTTTCCTGCGGCCTGCCAGGTTGCGTGCTTGGATAAGGGTCTGGCATGGATTTTTGGGGGGACCCCACGCCGTTTTTTTTTTTTTTTTGGCGCGGGGTTCCCCTTAAAATCCATACCAGACCTGAAGGGTCTGGTATGGAATTTAGGGGGAACCCCACGTCATTTTTTTTTTTTAATTTTGGCCGGGGTTCCCCTTAATATCCATACCAGACCTGAAGGGCCTGGTATGGAATTTAGGGGGACTCCCACGTCATTTTTTTTTTAAATTTTGGTTCGGGGTTCCCCTTTGGGGAATTCCCATGCCGTTTTTATCAATGAACTTCTATGTGTATTGTCGGCAATGCAATAGCCGCGAGTAGTTTTAAATGAGTTTTTTCCTTCAAAATGTCATTTTGCTGTCAGACTGTTCTAAACACAGGAAACATGCGCCCCTTTACAGGCATACTATAGACACCCCCCAGGTACAAAATTTAAAGGGATATTACACTTTTATTGTTTGACTTTAAGCATTATTAAAATCACTGCTCCTGAAAAAACGGCCGTTTTTAAAACTTTTTTTTGCATTGATCCATGTCTCCTGGGGCAGGACCCAGGTCCCCAAACACTTTTTATGACAATAACTTTCATATAAGCCTTTAAAATTAGCACTTTTGATTATTCATGTTCGTGTCCCATAGACTTTAACGGTGTTCACATGTTCGAACGAACTTTTTTCCTGTTCGCATGTTCTGGTGCGAACCGAACAGGGGGGTGTTCGGCTCATCCCTAGCCAGAGCATACTCCCATTGACTATCCGACAATGGCCCAACATCTCCCTCCCATTTAATCCTGTTTTTATTTTCCACCACTCCCTCCTGACCCGACACAATCAAGCTTCCTTATATATTAGAGATTAGTCCCTTTGTATAGTTGGCATTAACCAGCCTCCTCAGAGAAGCCATTTCACACCACTCTGGTTCCTTCCCACTAAATTGTGCCTCTAAGGCATGCCTAATTTGCAGGTACCTGTAAAATGACCGATTAGAAATCGCATATTCTTCCACTAACTCCTGGAATGATTTTAGTCTCCCAGTCTTATATAGTTGCGCCAAACAATGAATACCCTGACGGTCCCATTCTTCAATAATCCCCATTTTTTTAAGTTCATTTAAATTATCATTATCCCATAATGGGGAGAACTCAGAGAAGCCAGTATAACCCAGTATTTTCTTGACATATACCTAGCTTTTGACCATAATCTGAGTGGTAGGACACTTGGTGCCAAAGGAGTCTGCCTCCATCGCCTCTACTATTGTATCATGGCTAGTGTCATTCAATACTACATTACACCCTGCTACCCTGTCCCCTGGCCTATTGCTGCCTCCCACATATTGCATTTGGGATGCTAGGAAGTAACATCTTGGGTCCGGCACTCCCATACCACCCCTCTGTCCCGGCCGCCGCAGCGTCTGCAAGCCAATCCTTGCCACCCCGCTTTTCCAAATTAACTCTCTGAACACACTGTCCATTTTTTTAAACCAGTGCTTAGGAAACCACACTGGAGAGTTATGTAATATATATAAAATTTGTGGCAACCAAACCATCTTAATTAAATTGCAGTGCCCGGCGACCGAGAGAGGCAATCGGCCCCACACCCAACATTTCTGTTTTAATTTTTTCATAAGTGGAGCCAGGTTTCCAGTTATATACTGCCCTGGATCTCAAGTTATAGTAATACCCAGATATTTAATTTGACTTACTACTTTAATTTGGGGTATTTGATGGGGGAGTGGCTCTGTGAGAGGGTCTATTGGCAAAATTACAGATTTTTCCCAATTAATTGTTAATCCAGAGAAACAACCAAATTCCTCAACTATACCCATAGCTGTCTTCAAGGAAGCCTGTGTGTATCCCAAAAACAGCAAAATGTCGTCCGCATACATAGCGACTTTCTCCTCCCCTTCTTTTAAATCCCTGCATCCCTTGGACAGACCTCAAAGCAAAAGCCAATGGTTCCATTGCCAGGGCAAAGAGCAGGGGCGACAAAGGACACCCCTGTCTCGTTCCCCTTCTCAATTGAAACCACTCTGAATAGTCACCATTGACTCTAACCTTGGCCCTTGGGCTATCGTATAATAGACTCAGCCAGTGGACAAAGTTAGGTCCAAGTTGAAATTCGGCTAGTACCTTCCACATATAATACCACTCCAGACAATCAAATGCTTTAGCTGCATCTAATGAGAGGACGGCTCTCTATTGGTAGTTGCATATTTAAATAAACTCGTCTTATGTTCGTACTTGTCGATCTATCCGGGATAAACCCAGTTTGGTCTGAGTGTATTACTTTAGAAATTATTTTATTCAGCCTTGTTGCCAAAGCTTTTGCCAGGATCTTCACATCCGAACATAACAGCGATATAGGCCTATATGAGGTCACATCAAGCGGATTTTTCCCCTCTTTCAGCAAAACAATTATAATAGCTTCTGTCATTTATATGGGTAATTTCCTGTCCTCCATAGCGCCATTAAACACCTCCAAAAGTATAGGAAGTAAAACTTCCCCATACTTTTTAAATATTTCTATGGGTAACCCATCAGGGCCCGGTGCTTTTTGGTTTGCTGTGTCTGCTACCACTCTTTGCAACTGTTCGAGTGTCAATGGGGCATCTAACATTTCCCTGTCTTCTTTTGATAAGGCGGTTATTTTCAATTTCTCAAAAAAGTCCCACATTTCCCCTTCCACATTTGTTAGTTTGGAGTATATTTTAAATCAGAATTTAGAAGCGATATGGGCCTGAAATTTTGTGGGTGGCCTGGCTCTTTTCCAGATTTGGGGAGAGTCACAGTAACAGCTTCTAACATTCCTTCGGGAAGTTACCTGTGAGGACAGCTTGGTTGTATAGTTCCAAATAAGGGTTTAAAATTGGATTAAGGACTCTATAGTATTCTGAGTTGAGTCCATCCATTCCCGGTGATTTACCCAGCGAAAGAGATGTAATAACATTTATAATTTCTTGCCTTTCTATAGGGCAGTTAAGGTGGTTCAGTGAGGCATCATCAAGTACAGGTAAATGTATTTTTTTTAGGAACTTGGATATTACCTCAGTGTTGGGTTGAGGGGTGTCATGATCTTTTTTTAGATTGTACAATGCTGCATAATAATCCCTGAATGTTTGGGCTATATCTGAAGGGTCAAGGACGTATTTACCTGTTTTGTGGTGACACAGTCGGGTAATTTTTTCCCTAGCTCTTTTTTGTTTTAATTGCTTGGCCATTCTTTTCCCTGCTTTATTATTTTGTGAGTAGGCTGTGAGTTTGAGGCCCTTGATATATTTGTCATGTTCAGATATCAAAACTATTCTAAGTTCCTCTCTAAGGATTACAAGGCGGGACAGTAATGTATGATGGGGAGATTGTGTTGAACTTCCACAGAGGCTATATCAGCCAGAAGAGTGGAGATTTGTAAATTCCTCTTTTTCCTTTCCCTGGAGGCCATCTGAATTAGCACTCCCCTAACAAAGGCCTTATGCGTACACTAGAGATTGAAGATACTACTAGAGGATTCTGAGTTGAATGAGAAGAATTCCTCCAATTGTGTCCCCAACTCCCTAACACATTCTGGGTGAGGCAATATGTAAGTGTTATTTCTCCATAGCGGCATATGTTTACCTGTGCCCTCCTCTGCAATTTCAAGTGAAATAGGGGAATGGTCGGACCATGTGATGTTGTAAATATGTGTCCCTGTTACCTTATGGAGAAGAGTTCTATCTGTAATAAAGCAGTCAATTCTTGAGTATGTGTTATGGGAATGGGAGAAAAAAGTCTATTTCTGTGGTATGATGGTAGCGCCATGGGTCATGTAAATCCTCCTGCATCAGGAATTGTTTAAGTCCGGGTTTCCTCGCCGAATTTCTGGTGGTAGTGTCAATGTCGGGGTCCATGGGAATGTTGAAATCACCGCAAAGTAAAAGGTGGCCTTTTTGGAATAGGTGAGCTTTGGCCAAGATCCGTCTGATGAACCGTATTTGGTGCTTGTTGGGAGCGTAGATATAGACGAGGGTGTATAGTAATCCATTGAATTCTGCAACCAGGATTATATATCTACCTTCTTCATCTGTCACCGAAGTATGTAACTTGAAAGATAGTGAATCTTTTATTGCTATCATAACTCCTCTTTTCTTTTTCTTGAAATTAGCTTGGTAAACTTGGGGGAAGAGCTTGTGGGTACAGCTGGGAGGTTTTGCAGACAGGAAGTGAGATTCTTGTACATATAATATAGCGCAGTGATGACGTTCTGCTTCCTCCCAAAGTGCCCGTCTCTTGTAAGGGCTATCAAGACCTTTCTTGTTCAACGATAATAACTTAAGTACCATAGAAGATAGTTGTAATGCAGGCGAATGATTTTTCTTCTGTATGCATATGTTGCAGGCATGAGGTAAAGCAAACATGGTAACGTGAACTTAAAATAAACAAAGCGAGAAGAAGGAATTGGAAACTTGTATTGTTGTAGTCCCATACTCTATGATAAGAGGGAGTATGTTGGGTACAGAGGTCTCCTGTATACATATCCAAAGGGGGGTAAAATGTCCAACCAAGCAGGATCTTAGTATGCAATATGACGGCAGGTACTCAGGGGCTGCTGTTGTGTGGAAATCAGATTAGCACTAATCTGAACAGTCAAGAATGCATTGCTGGGTCCAAGATGTCATCTTCATCTTGTGGAAGGAGACCCCAAGATTTCACCAACTCCAGACCTTTGGTTAGGGTGGTTACTAGCCAGGTTTTGTTGTTCTTTTCAATGGACAGCTTTGTCGGGAATTTCCATTTGTAGATAATATTGTTATTCCTCAAGATTTTGGTAAAGGTGAGGAGATTTTTGTGGGCTTGAATAGTTGCCTGTGACATATATATATATATATATATATATATATATATATATATATATATATATAGCGATATTCCAGAATAAGGTTCCAGTAAGGAGAAGTACACAAGCTGGTCCTTAATATTGAAATAATGGATCCTAGCTATCACATCTCTCGGTACACGTTCAGGTAGGTAGGATGGCTTTGGCAGGTGGTGAGCCCTATCTATCGCCAATTCGTGGGATTTAGTCGCTGGGAGCAGTTCTGCTATCATTTTCTGCAGATAGGGACGGAGTTCCCCTGGGGGGACTGATTCCGGAATGCCTCTAAATTTCACATTGTTCCGGCGGGAACGGTCTTCGCCATTTTGATTTTCAGGTTACGGATTTCTTCTGTTAGATTTTCATGGGCATCGACTACTTCATTGTGTGCTAGGACATAGTCACTCATTTTGTTCTCCAATTGATCCACTCTATCCTCAATAGCTGCTGTGTCCCTGTTTGTTTGCCTCATAAAATTAGCCATATCATGCTGCAGTGCTCCAAGGAGGGTAATTAGCATGTCTTTCAAAGCAGAGTCCAAGATAGGCTGGTCCACTGTGGGGAAAGCATCCAGCTTCTCACTGAAGCCATTACTGTCAGCCTGAGTGACCTTATCTCGGGGGGCATCATTTATTATGTCTCCCTTCTCTGTCAGCTTCCTTCTCTGCTTTACGGGGCTGTTAAACATGGATTGGGGAGAGCGGCTTCCAGTGTCAGCAGATGAAGGGTCGTGCTGATGTGAGGTAATCTGCGCTGCATCATCTGTCCCCGTTCTGCTCTTTGAGAGACCCGGCGCACCGGTGCCATCTTGTGGGGTATGAGCGCCCGCTAGGCTGTAAAAATCTGTTAGCCTACGGGGTCCCTCACACTCCTTCCTCTTTCCCCTCATGTCTCCCCTGCCTCTCTGGCTTTCCATCTTGTGTCGGGTGGCTATTTCAGGGTCCCGCCGTTGCCGTATGTTGCCTGTCAGATCCTGTGAAGCCAGAGCTTGGTCACAGTGTGGCCATCTCCTCAGGCTGCCGGCCACGCCCTCGCATCGGCCCATCTTTAACCACAGCTTTTACTCTGTAAGAACCTGGGGGTTTTCCCAACAGCAGCAAACATTTCATTAACATCAACATTAACAGCATTCTAAGCTTTTGCAGGCTGTCCTAGCCCACTGCCAACTTGGGACTGACAGACAGACACATCACTATTCCCCTCTTGAGAAACACGCACAGGTGCAAGCCTGACTTTAACCCCTGCCTCCCCACTGTATGGGGTAAAGTCACTCTCAAGAGCACATTTAGTGGCCCCACTAACTGGGGTCACTCTCCCATCATCATGGACAGTCTCATAACCAGTCAACATGAACTCAGCAATTCCAGTTTTATCAACGACAGTCTTACCCACCGCAGTAGGAGGGGTCACCATCTTCATTTGAGTACGATGTCTCACGAACCAGTCCTCTGCTGCACTTTCACTGGCCCACTCTCCCTGGTGGCCACATGATAAAATTACAGCAGTCATCTCCAACTGTTTAGCACCCCCTGCTGACAAAACAGGAAACTCCTCCTTGTTGCCAGGGGTGACTGCAAACATATTTGCACAGTAATCTGGGCCTGCAGACACAAACTTTTGCTCAGCAATATTATCTCCAGCTAAATTCCAGAACCTAGGGCAAGAAAACGTGCCGTGCCCTAGCTGGCCACATTCCAGGCATGGTAGTGGACGACTTTTTCCCCGGGCGCTTCTCTCTTGGGCATTCCCAGCTGGCAGAAATGCACAGGCCTCTTTGTGGGGACACTGAGCCAAATCTTCACTGCAGCTTCTCCTTCCAGGCACAACCTTCACTCTCGGTGCCATGGGAGACCGCACTCTCCCAGCAGAACTTTGCTGGCTCTCTCAAACACACTGTATTGGCTCCTTGTGAAGCCACTTGCCATGATCCTTGTTAGACACACCCCATGGTACACAGACAACCCGAATGGCCTCCTCTGTGTTGCTATGTGCAACCACTCTTGGTCCCAGCTTTTGGTCAGCCTCTCTTCTGGCACATAACACAGGCTTCCCTCCATATTTAATGGGAAGGAAGGAAACAGAAGAAAAAGAAAAAAAAGTTTTGTCCTTTTCTCATTTTTATTTTTAATTTTAGCTTCCCTCTTCCTGCATGGTGATGCCATATTTATCTTTGGCATATCTGTGGTGTCATATATGCAGGATACAATCTTTGATTCGTTTCATACAGTTGTTATGTTTATTTTCTTTTCCCCTTTTTTGTCCACAAGATGGAGCCACATTGTTTTATAGTTCATTCATGTTGGCAATACATGTGGGATTTTAGCTTTCAACCCTGTATTGATTCCACATTTAGGGTTAATACTTGCAGCCTTTCTACATGTCTAAAGAAAAAAAATTTTTTAGTCAATACATTTATCTAGTTTATCTTATTCCATTCAGTGTGATTATTGTCTGCTAATGCAGACATTTTCCGCTGCGTGGTGAATTGTTATTCGGACCTTCCTGTTGGTCACGTGGGTTGCATGCCCCTACGAGATCACAGCGAGGCATGGTTCTAACTGGTTATTTAATGGCGATGACTCAGAGCGTCGCCCGTTCCCCAGACGACGTCAGTTGCTAGACGAAACATACGTCGGGAAGGTGATGCTCTGACATCATCGCCTCACAATAGGACGGGCGCTCACCAGCCGGCCGGCCGGTGATTTTTGCTCTCTGTTCACTACAAAATTGTAAGTGTTTTATCTACTTTTTTAATAAATTTATTTACGGAGTCACACTATGGATACCTCTCTTTCATTCCTATGGTGGTAATTGGGGGATTGGTATTTTCCTAAATCCGCCCACGGCCACGCCGCTAGAGGGACATCTTAATGCTAGCTGGGTATCCAGGTCTTCATTCCAGCCAGTCCACCTGCTGTTTGGTACAACACACAGAGTGACGCTGCAGATCCATGTCCATCCAACCTCCGGTTTATTTGATCAAGCTCATTCAGCTTGCTATTTGGTAATTTCAGGTGGTGGTGGATCACTATGATGGGTGTTTTCCTACTCTCTCCCTCCACACATCGATTCCTATGAATGGCGATCAGGGGCTTCTTCCCACTACCTAGTGGACTATCGGTTTATTTGATTTATGGACTTGTTGTTTTTACTTTTATCTCACTATATATTTTGTGGTATTGACTATATGCATTCAGTTTAACACCAGTGTGTTTTTCCACAATTGCACTCAGGTACAGATTTCATATCATTTGCCATATATATTCACATATATGCTTTTAAGGTATTGCACAGTTCTTTTTTCTTTTCTTTATATTTATGTGGATATGGCACATTTGAACTGCAGCTAGTAGTATTTACACTTTTTTGAGAGCTGTGTTTTTTCCTTTTCCCTCCACTGGACCCTGTCTCAAGCTGTGTCACTTTCAAAGTTTTCACAACAGCTGCTGGTTTAACTGCTCTCCATACTCGCAGTCACTCCACTGCACAGATCAACAACAGGAGCACTGTCTCTTTAAGGGGCCTCTCCCTTCCAGGTACACCACCTGCTGCACACACTGCAGAGCACAGGCAGTTTCTGGCAATCGCTCACTGGTATATGCGAGGATCTTCAGTTATGCCTGCATCCGAGCACCACTTGTAATATTGGGGGTTCTTTAGCTTAGAGCTATCCAGTGAGCTGAGTCCACGCCAGGTATGCAGGTTAAGGGATTTTTGGCCCATTTTTATTGAAGGAAAAGAAAAACAAGTCCATCCAGTATTACCCTCACAGGGCTTTCAACTTCACAGTAATAATCACACATGGAAAATATTGAACCTCCTGGCACCGCTGCTCAGGCTTTAGGCTTCAGCCCTCTTGGCCATATAACAGATATATATATAAACACTGTACCTTTTTTTTTCAGCTTTTGTGCTGCTCAGCCCACAGGCTTGGGCCCTCTGTTTAACTATGCCATGCAGACATGCATGCTTCTATAGTATAGATTTAAAAATTTTAGGGCCACTTTTTTGCATGTAGGTGGAACCTTGCTATAATTAGGGAGTGGGGCATTTGTTTGTAGGCGTGACATAGCAAAATAGTAAAATGCAGCGCGCAAAGGGCGCCGTGGTGAGAAATGGGCATGGTTTACAGGGAATAGTGGGTGTGGCTCAAATGGGCATGGCTCAAAAGAGGTGTGGTTAGAGTATGAGATAAATGAGGGAAGAAAGAAAGAAAGAAAGAAAGAAAGAAAGAAAGAAAGAAAGAAAGAAAGAAAGAAAGAAAGAAAAAGATCCTACACCACAATAGAAATATGTGTATTCCAGAAAGTTTAACAAATCAGCAGATAAAGATACTCCAAACACCTGGGGTTAGCGCTTCAATCATCCCGGCACCATGGTTGTTATGGTGCCCCCAGCAGAGTCTGTCCTTGCATCAGGTGCCCCCAGCAGAGTCTGTCCTTGCATTAGGTGCCCCCAGCAGAGTCTGTCCTTGCATCAGGTGCCCCCAGCAGAGTCTGTCCTTGCATCAGGTGCCCCCAGCAGCAGTGGCGTAGTGTGGGTTGTCAGAGCCCGGTGCAAGGCAAGAAATTTGCACCCCCTAACCTATGAAAGCACTCCCCGAGTCCCTTACCTTCCTACAATAGTACTTACCAGCCTGATTCCTACACTGACCTACCTATCCACTACACTGACCTACATGATTCCTAGACTGACCATTACACTTACCTACCTGTCCACTGCACTGACCTACCTGATTCTTATACTGACCAGTACATTGACCTACCGGTCCATTACACACTGTCCACTACATTGACCACTACACTACACTGATTACCACTACACTACACTACACTGATTACCACTACACTACACTACACTGATTACCACTACACTACACTGATTACTACACTACTCTATCCACTACACAGCCCACTACACTACACTACAATACACAGCAGAGCTGTGTCCAGAAGATGGTACCTGCGGTGCGTGAGGATGTGGGGCCGACCTAGGCCAAGCTGGGGGTCCAAGGAGTCTTCCAAATGGAGTCTTGTGAAAGGGGGAGCCAGGATCATCAGTGTCCCCAGCCAGCGGAGCCCCGGTCCTTCCATCAGTGTCCCCACTCGTCGGACACACTGGGCGGAGGGTTGGCGGCTGCGACGGGTGGAAGCTGATCACTTCCTTGTGTTCAGTGGAGAGCGGGGAGGGGTCGCCAATCCCTGCAGCCAATAGGCTTCAGTGTACAATAGAATTTTCTATTTGTACACTGAAAAGAGAAGCCACCCCTCTGCACTGAACGCAAGGGGAAACAACACTCGTGGCAGCGGCCATTTTTGTATAGCAGCTGTCGTTTTTAGCCAAAAACATTCCCAATTTTCCTGGGACAAAAGCAAAATCCTGGGAAAATATTCAGGACAAGCTTAAATTGGGATGAGGGTCCCAAAATCGGGATTGTCCTGGTAAAATTGGACTGTTGGCAACTATCTGCTTCTCCCTTGCACGCCTGGACTCCTCGGGAGGGTGGAGCCCAGAACCCTGGTTCTGACTCTACTATCAGTCCCACACACACCTGAACAATCAGTATGTCGGCTAGCCCTAAATTCTGGTCCCAGGATTGGAGATTTCCTCCCACCCACATCATTGCGAAATTTCCAGGCTCCAGGTCCCCAACTGGACTTTACCAACCTCAGAGATAACTGACACACAGTTTCCTCCAAAAATATATAATCGTCCTGGAGCCCCTCAACCTGCCTGGTTGACAATCCTGGGCGACATACCAGCTCACTGCTAACTGTACTGTCACAATATATATATATATATATATATATATATATATATATATATATATATATATATATATATATATATATACACAGTATAGCATATAAATACAGTATATACATACACCATCCATCATACTTTATGTAGCTTTAAAGTTGAGCATTAAACAGATAAACACCAATTCAGAAATTCAGACATGTGTTCATTAAAGGAAAAAATCATGAAATATATTTTTTCATAGTTTATTTTTTCACTGGGTGTAAGCAGCTTAGAGTTTGGTTTCTGGGCATGAAAGGTATTTTTTGTAAGTTTGTGGCAATAGGTATTTGTTATGGCTCATATGAACTTTAACATATTAACATAATTTCAGAAGTAGTTTTCAATATTTTTAAAAGTGCAGTTTTATTAAAATATTAAAGCAAAGCAAAGATTTGTATATGGCAAACCAACTATCCAACTATGGTCTATTTTGTGATAAAAGACTTTACTGA
The DNA here is from genome assembly GCF_042186555.1 of Aquarana catesbeiana. NCBI lineage: Eukaryota > Metazoa > Chordata > Amphibia > Anura > Ranidae > Aquarana > Aquarana catesbeiana. The sequence continues at coordinate 455,787,483 of NC_133326.1, forward strand.
AGCAAATGTACAAACTACTGATTTAAAGGCGAATTCGTCCACTCTACCAGACACCAGTAAAAAATGGTTTAAAAAAAAACAGCAGGATCCCAAACACTTCTGCAAAGTACGTATCTATATAAGACTACACACTTCCTCGTGTTTAGCGCCAAGGAGGTTAAAGTAGGGGTACTGGGTTGCTAAAGCACTACTTGTCCCGAATAGGGCCAACAAAAAATTAGTTTCTCCTGGCTAGCAACACATGAATTGAAAGTGCAAATAAACCACACCGTCAGCTGTAGTCTGACACATAGGACTAATATATCAGGTAGAGGGTGATTATAAATTTCCAGCAGGCAGGGTGATTTTTCCTGCTCAATACAATATGCATCCAAAGATCCTAATGGAATTGGAGCAAAGATCATGGAGAGTTCTGTTTCACAGTTTGCATAGAAGATTCTTGAACATGTATGCAGGATAGAGATTGGTTATGGAGTGAAAAATCTGCTGCTAACATCACTGTCATTATTCATACAAACGATGGCTGATAAATAACAAACACACCTGCTTAGTTTATGCAGGTCACCTGCATAGCAAAGACTGACAATGTTCAGACTGGCATGGGTACACATAGGGCTAATGTATAAGGTGGAGAGTGATGATATATTTCCAGCTGGCAGGGTGATATTTCCTGCTCAATACAAGACACATCTAAAGATCCTAATGGAATTGGAGCAAGGATCATGGAGAGTTCTGTTTCACAGCTTGCATAGAAGATCATTGAACATGTGTGCAGGATAGACAGATTGATTATGGAGTAAAAACTCTGTTGCTAACATCACTGTCATTATTCATACAAATGATAGCTGATAAATCAAAAACACCTGCTTGGTTTCTGCAGATCACTTGCATAGCAGAAACTGACAATGTTGGCCTATATGTGGTCATGGTCAAGTGTAGCAGGCTGGGGTGGGTAGCAGGATCCGCACCAAAGGAGAGTACAGGGAGAAGGTAAATACCATGGCCTTCGGGCTCTCACCCTTCTTTGATAGAGATTTAGGCAATGTATCCCTCCTCCATTCGAGACAGATGTCTATGACCCGGCTCCAACACACTGGTTTCAAATGCTGTCTCCAGTAGAGCACTCCAAATGCCTCACAATGACACAGATCCACTGTAAAATGGGAGTGCCTATCCTGCTGAAGCTGTGGCAGTCCTCCAAGGCCCTCCAGAGCCATGTTCTAATGAAGGCTGGGTTGATGGTTTACAGGGTGTGATTAGAAGTCCCACAGCGCCCTGTTATGTCTATGTACTTTCCATACTGACCATATGCTTCCTCAGGACGTAATGACGCTTCTATTTAAAGAAGAGAAAAGACCACTTCTAATTACATCATCCATGTGCGTCCTTCTGGGGCCATCTATTGGCCATTCATTAAAAACCTAAAAACACTGTTTGAATATCACAAAGCATTTTGTAAAGCCATTCATGGATCTTAATTCACAGCTAAGAAACAGCTGAAAATCATAGAATTTTCACAATGCATAGTTTCCAGTGTGGTATTTGTGCTAATGGCTGGGCAACAGTACATCCCTGGGTTTCAAATTTAATCAACCTCCCCCCCCCCCCATTGCCTAGTTTAAGTTAGGTTAATTGCATGCTTCCAAAAATACTTTTAGACTCATTTAGTTGTTCAGGCCAGCCAGAATCATAGAGCCTATCCCGAAAATCCAAGATTAAAAAATCCCTTCATTTTGCCATTATGCAATTCAGCGAAATGTTATCCAATGGGATTTTACTCTTTCAAATTAGTACTTTTGATGTGTTCTCCGATCCTAACATGCAACTGATGTTTAGTCTTGCCCACATATATTTTCTTACAGGGGCACTCCAGGATATATAATACCTGGGTAGTAGCGCAGTTAATAAAATGCCTAATACTATATTGATTTTTGCCACCAGAATTGGAGAGCACATCTGAGTAATCTACAAATCTACAAACACGCCCATATCCATCACCCGGGTTCCTTGATTCGGGGATACTGATTGGACAGTTCCAGAGAATCAGGAGTAACTGTACCAGGGAGATGGACTACTGACGTGAGGCAGACGAAATGTACATTAAGTTTAGTGAGAGTGAGTATTCCCACCATAGTTTAAGAAGAGCAAAGAGAATTGCTAATAACAAAAGAATAAATGATCTCCTTGAGCCCCGTTGTATGAAATAACAGGCCCTTGAGTGCCCAGTGAGAATTATAACAAAGTTTGGTGCACAATGGAGTGAGCTAGGTAGGATCCTTAAAGATCACTGGCACATACTGACAAGATGCAGTGATCTGCAACAGGTAGTATGTTGTAGACCATACCTTGTGTAAAAAAAGAGCCAGTAATTTGAGCGATGTTTTGGTTCAATCTGAATTTTCCAGGTCACATAATAAGAACTGGTGGATGGACCTTCCAGCCCTGAGGGGGATGTATCCTTATGGCCACTGTGTGATCTGCAAGTTTGTAGATCACTCAGATGTGTTCTCTGATTCTGGCGGCAAAAATCAATATAGTATTAAACAGTTTATTAAATGCGCTACTACAGGGTATTATATATCCTGGAGTGCCCCTGTAAGAAAATATATGTGGATCGGAACACATCAAAAGTAATAATTTGAAAGAGTAAAATCCTATTGGACAACATTTTTCACTGAATTGCATGATGGCAAAACGAGGGGCCTGAAGGTTAAGGGCTTGTTTGCCCTTAAACTTTCAGACCAAGGAGCGGATTTTGACACAGTCCTCTTACACAAAGAAAAATCTTGGATTTTCCAGTTAGGCTCTATGATTCTGGCTGGCCTGAACAAAGAAATGAATCTAAAAGTGTTTTTGGAAAAGTGTGATTGACCTAACTTAACCTGGGCAATGGGGGTTGATTAAATTTGAAACCCTGGGATGTACTGTTGCCCAGCCATTAGCACAAATTCCACACTGGAAACTATGCGTTGTGAAAATGCTATGATTTTAAGCTATTTCTTAGATGTGAATTAAGATCCATTAATGCTTTACAAAATGCTTTGTGATGTTTAGGTTTTCATGAATGGCCACTAGATGGCCGAAGAAGGACACACATGGATGATGTAATTAGAAGTGGACTTTTCTCTGCTTTAAATAGCATGTCCAAACAGCGTCATTATGTCCTGAGGAAGCATATGGTCAGTATGCGAAATGCATAGACGTAACAGGGCGCAGCAGGACTTCTAATCACACATTGCAAACCATCAACCCAGCCTTTGTTAGACACATGGCTCTGGAGGGCCTTGGAGGACTGCCACAGCTTTAGCAGGATTGGCACTCCCATTTCACAGTGGATGTGTGTTATTGTGAGGCATTTGGAGTACTCTACTGGAGACAGCATTTGAAACCAGTGTGTTGGAGCCACGTCATAGACGTCTGCCTTGAATGGAGGAGGGATCCATTGCCTAAATCTCTATTACCGAAGGGTGAGAGTCTGAAGGCCATGGTTTTTACCTTTTAACCAAGCAGCTGTGTCCCATTGTCTGTATGAATAATGACAGTGATGTTAGCAGCAGAGTTTTCACTCCATAATCAATCTGTCTACCCTGCATACATGTTCAAAGATCTTCTATGCAAACTGTTCAGAACTCTCCATGATCTTTGCTCCAATTCCATTAGGGTGTGGTTTATTTGCACTTCCAATTCATGTGTTGCTAGCCAGGAGAAAATCATTTTTTGTTGGAAGATTGGGAGGTATCAGTGTTGCAATTAGCCTACCATTAGCTCTATTCAGGACGGGTAGTGTTTTAGCAAACCAGTACCCCTACTTTAACCTCCTGGGAGCTAAACACGAGGAAGTGTGTAGTCTTATATAGATACCTACTTTGCAGAAGTGTTTGGGATCCTGCTGTGCTTATCTGTATGACAATTGTTTTTTTTTTTTTAAACCATTTTTTACTGGTGTCTGGTAGGGTGGGCGAATTCGCCTTTAGATCAATAGTTTGTACATTTACATCAATAAAGTATTTTACCACAAAATATACCATAGTCAGTTGTCCATATACCACTCTGCTTTACTTTTATACTTTAACCCTTATGCCGCTTACACACAATCGCACATTCCGACAACAAAGTCCATGTTTTTTTTCCGACGGATGTTGGCTCAAACTTGTCTTGCATACACACGGTCACACAAATGTTGTTGGAAATTCCAAACGTCAAGAACGCGGTACGACGGCACAATAAAAGGGAAGTTCAGTACCAAGTGCACCACCCTTTGGGCTCCTTCTGCTAATCTCTTGTTTATCTTGAGTTAATAGAAGTTTGATGAGAGACGATTTGTGGTTTTCAGCCTCGTGCTTTTTTGATCGTCACTGCTCTTCAGTTTGTGCTTGTGGGTTCCTATCTGGTTTTCAGTGCATGTAGTCAGTTCGCATTTGTTTTCCAGTGCGTATTTTATAGTACGTATTTGATTTCCAGTGCATTCTTGTCACTCGTTTCTGATTTTCAGCTCGCTCTTCTCAGTGCTTTCTGTTAGTTTGTTCTGACCAGCCAACCATTTTGAAGCCATGTTGCGGGTACATACTCTTCGTAGAGTTCGTGCTATGCAGAGGCTTGGTGTTGGGGTTCTTACTTTGACCCAAGCCCAGTCCATGAACAGGGGGGGAGGAGTTCATGGACAAAGAATTGGTTACTCCAGCAAAATCAATTCTCTCACATGCCTTTGTTGCTGGAGATCCGTGAGAATAATCCTGATGATTTCAGGAATTATCTCCGGGTGATGGACCCCGTTTTTCACCGTTTGTTGACTTTGCTGTCCCCTTATATTATGAAGCAGGACACCTGCATGCGGCAAGCCATCACTCCCGAACAGAGGCTCCTCGCCACGTTGCGGTACTTGGTGATGGGGAAAAGTCTGCAGGACTGCACATCGAGTTATCGACAGGCATCTCCCCCCAGGCTCTGGGAATCATTATTCCAGAGACCTGTTCTGCCATCATACAGGTCCTGCGGAAGGACTATATTAAGGTAAGATTTCTCCTTTAACATCACATTATATGTATTTAATGTTTGCTAATGTATTGTATTTATTTCATCATTCCCTAATTACAATGATTGTAATATGCTATGAATGTCCCCTTTGTTCTCATGCATGCTGGAAGTTTTTAAACTTCCTTTTTTGTCCTTCATGCATATTTGCCTTCACTAACCTCCCCAGCATGCTATCCTGGGCCCATACACTCCTAGCCTAGTAATAATGTATTTTGTCAGCTCCATAGTAGTGCTTTACCCTAAACACCCCCTAAAATGTGTACAAATGTTATTTGTGTCCTTAAATTCATGCAAAGTGCCAGAGGATTTTTTTTGGAGTCCCAAAATCATTTGGAACCCTCCCTCCCCCCAACCGCTAAGTCAACTGGTACCAATCCTCTATCTGCTGACTTTGCCAAACCCATACACACTATACCTACCTCTTTTGTGGTCATATTTATGGATGAACTCACCAAAGCATGTAGTGCAAGGGCCTGCCTGAATACTTTCAAATGGTACTGTTTAAAGTTTTGTTCTCCTATTATCTTGATAGGTACCGTATATATAAGCCGAGTTTTTCAGCACATTTTTTGTGTGCTGAAAATGCCCCCCTCGGCTTATACTCGAGTCTCACTGTCCATCTGCAGCCTCATGCGCCTGATCTCCTGGTGCTGTGACATGCACTCAGTCTAGTTGAGGGCCATGCAGTGTAACAAAGCCCCGCCTCCTCCTCCTCCTCGCCTGTGATGGGGGGACACTGACTTACTGCTTGGAAGAACTGAATCAGTGTTCCATCATAGACGAGGGATGAGGAGGAGGCGGAGGTGGGGCTTTGTTACACTGGCCGCTGACTAGTCTGACTGCATGTCACAGCGCTGAAGATCAAGGTACATGAGGCAGCAGGCAAATGGGCACAGTGAGGCAGCAGGCAGATGGGCACAGTGAGGAGGCACACAGATGGGCACAGAGTGGAGGCACGCAGATGGGCACAGTGAGGAGACATGCAGATGGGCACAGTAAGGAGGCATGCAGATGGGCTCAGTGAGGAGGCATGCAGAAGGGCACAGTGAGGAGACATGTATATGGGCACAGTGAGGAGACATGTATATGGGCACAGTGAGGAGGTAGGCAAATGGGCACAGTGAGGCGGCTGACAAATGGGCACAGTGAGGCGGCATGCAGATGGGCACAGTGAGGAGTTATGCAGATGGGCACAGTGAGGAGGCATGCAGATGGGCACTGTAATGAGACAGGCAAATGGGCACAGTGAGGAGGCATGCAGATGGGCACAGTGAGGAGGCATGCAGATGGGCACAGTGAGGAGGCATGCAGATGGGCACAGTGAGGCATGCAGATGGGCATTGTTAACGCTCTTTTCCACTTACAGTAGCTGCTGCATTTCTCACCCTAGGCTTATACTTGAGTCAATAAGTTTTCCCAGTTGTTTGTGGTAAAATTAGGTGCCTTGGCTTATATTCGGGTCGGCTTATACCTGAGTATATACGGTAATTGCAGAATGTAAAAAAGTGCTTCAATTTGTACAGTGTGTATTCATACTTTTGTATTATGACACTTCTTAGCTGTCCAGTGGGCTGCCAATAGTGTAAGTAAAGAGGGGCTGGCCAAAGTTAAACACATTATTTATGCATTCAGCTCTCAATGCAGTGGAGAGGGTTACCTGTCCAAAACATCCCCCCCTAAAATGTTTACAATGGGCCATAAGAGAGGGTGAGGAATCTGATAAGTGTACTTTATATATTTGTCTTTAAATACTCCTTCAAATAAATGTTAATACTGATGTTGCCCAAAAATGTTTGTGTCTAATCTGCTTGCAATGCTTATTTGCAAAATTACTATTTTTTTTTCTTGTTTGACTTCACAGTTTCCTTCAATGCCACAGGAAAGGCAGACTGTGGCTTCCAAATTTTCCCAGTGGTGGGACTTTTCCAACTACAAAGGGGCAATTGATGGGAAACACATCCACATAGTCCCACCCCCCAACTCGGGGTCATACTATTACAACTATAAGGGGTTTAATAGTATTGTGATGTTGGCGGTGGTGTCGGCGACATATGAGTTTCTCCATGTGGACATGGGGAAAAATGGCCGGATGTCAGATGGTGGAGTCATCGCCCAGACCGAGTTCTACAGACGGCTCCAAAATGGTGGCTTGGGATTGCCACCTGCTGAAGATAACATGGAAGGACTCCCATTTGTCTTTGTTGCTGATGAAGCATTTGGGCTGGGTGATCACCTGTTGCGGCTGTTCCCGATGAGGACCCTCACCCCGGACCAGAGGATTTTTAACTACCAACCGCTGGCCAGAGCCAGAAGAGTGGTGGACAATGCTTTCGGGATAATGGCCAGCCAGTTCTGCCTATTCCTTACTGAAATCAGCATGGCGGAATATAAACTTAACCATATAATTCTTGCATGTTGCATTCGCCACAACTATTTAAGGAGAAATTCAATGAACTATGTTGCTTCAGTTGGGCCTGAGGCTGGACTTCAAGAAGAAACCCTTGAAGCTGGCCGTCCTGGCTTGCCCCCCGAAAGCGCCCACGAGGTCCGTATCAAATATATGGAGTACTTTGCAGGTAGGGGGGCCATTTATATGCCAGAAAATGTTTAACAAACATTTAAAAAAAATGTTTTTAGTTAAACTGAAATAAGATTTCCTTTGATTTACTGCTTGTGTTTCTTTTAGCTGTCTCCTAGGTTGGGCCAATGGGCTTTTCTTTTCGGCCACTTTCTTCAATAGTGCAAACGTAATTTATTTTAAACATGAGGTGACAATCTTTTCTTCAGCGAACTATTATGTTGTGGGTCTGCTACACATACACCTTGTGTTTGTTGTTAATGAATGTAATGCATTACTGATAAAAATATTCATCATTTTCAGCACCATGAGTGAATTTTTGTGGGTCACGAAAAAGTCTGCACAGGAATTTTGGGGTTTGTAACTAGAATGAAATGTAAACTTGATTCAGTGTAAGGATAGGACACTCAGCAGCTGTTTACAAATCTGGACACGAAAATGGCATGATTGTGGCAAATTATAAAGCACTGTGGGAGTTATTTACTGAAGGAAAATCCACCTTGCACTCCAAGTGCACTGCAAAAGTGTACTTGAAACGGTACTAAAAGTGCACTAAAAGTGCACTTGTAGTGCAAAGTGGATTTGCCTTCAGTAAATAACTCCCACAGTGCTTTATAATTTGCCACAATCATGCCATTTTCGTGTCCAGATGTGTAAACAGCTGCTGAGTGTCCTATCCTTACACTGAATCAAGTTTACATTTCATTCTAGTTACAAACCCCAAAATTCCTGTGCAGACTTTTCACAACTTTAATCTCGATCTTGGCCTTTCTCACATTTGGGTTTGGGTAAGGTCCATACTTCCCATCATAGTAGTCCCTCTTCAAGATGTCCACCATCTCCACCATCTCTACAAAGGACATATTTGAGGCCTTAAATCTCCTCTGGGATCAGGACATTCGTTGCACTTCTTCTTTCTCCGCCATGTGCTCTCCCACTGCACCGAAAGAGAAGGGGCGGGAAATATACTAGATAGAATGTCAGGGGCGGACGGAGTTTCATACATGAGCAGTGTATAAAAAGTGGAAAACGCATGCGTCATACATACGATCTGTGAGCGGAGGAAGGAGTAGCGGAAGCGGCAATCGTGATAATGAAGGTACAATTTAAACTTGGTGCATCAGTGGCCTATACTGCTTATAGATTGAGGCCTATATTGGGACAAGATTAGAAGAGTTTAGCCTGACATTAGGGTTTGTCTTGTGTTGTGTCTTGCAGAGAAAATGGATCCATTCAATAATAGGGAATTTCTACCAATATTCATTGACATGTTCAGGGAGCTGCCCTGTCTGTGGCAGGTGAACCACCCATTTTTTAATATGCTAAGAAAGGGGAAGGCAGCGCTGGAGAAACTGCTTGAATTTGTGAAGCCGATGATCCCCACGGCAGACATTGGTGGCATGAGGAGTACTTATCTTAGGGAGCGAAAGAAGATCCAGAATTCCCAGAGATCAGGAGCAGAAGATGACGTTTATGTACCCAGGCTGAGGTACTATGACAGACTGCGTTTTCTGTCAGACCAGAGTAAACCTAGGCCAGCACTCTCCACTCTTCCTTCAAGGCTTACCTCCACCTCAGCTGAGGCTTCCGATGTACTACCTGGGCCTTCCAGGCAGGAAGATGTGATGGAGCCCAGCTTGAGTCAGGTAGAGCATTGTTCAACATATTTCTTGTTGTAAAATTAATGATGTTAACTAGATGTTATTATTGATCACTCATTTCTGATTTAACAAAGTGGTTTACATATGAATAGACAGTAGTGGCCAAAAAGGATTGGGACAAGAATGAAAAATGCTGGGCTCAGAATGATAGTCTTTTCTATTTGTTAACATTCAATTTGCAGCAGTCATGAGCTCAAAATTGTGTCTGATTAATGAACAAAAAACTAAAACTATGTCCTTTTTCATACACAGGAAAGCCTCAGCCAGGAGGTGGCAGGGGTAGGTGGCAGCCAGGAGGTCGACCATCGTCCTCCTCCTCCACCTCCTGCCACAACTCCAACACCAGAGCCACAGCCTGGAAGGAAGCGTCTAAAGAAAGACAAGAGAGTGATAGCCTGGGTTCAGTCTGGTCTGGCAAAAGATGCAGGCTGCTGTATGACCACAGCCTGGGGACATATATGTCATCTGCTGCTGTTCCTGATCTCTTGGACTCCTGGACCGGATTGTGCTCACTATTATATGGACTCCTCAGGCCACCAATTTTGCCTGTAAAATAGTTTTGATGTGTGCCCTGGGGTACAAAGGCTTCACAAATTTAATCAGTTTATCCAGATTTGCCTTCCTCTTTATTTTGTTATGACCCATAATAAAGGTTTATTTTTTTTGACAAATACTTGCCTATGTGCTTTACTTCAAAAAGGACAGTTTGTGAGTAGGCAGGTACATTTCAAAAATACAATGTCAAATTAACAAGGGACACCAACCAACATCCTTGAGGTTAAAAAATACAAGATAATAATGGTGTTGTGGTAACTTGACACACAAAATGAAAAAAATAGTACGGAAATCACTATAAAAAAAAAAACAGGAGATCTTGATAAAAACAAAAAAAACAAAAACAGGAGATCTTGATAAAAAAAACAAAAAAAATCACTATAAAAATAAATAAAAAACATTATTATGGAGATCTGACGTAAAAAATAACTAATATTATTCAGGAGATCACGAGAAATAATAAAGAAATCAGTTTGTCAGAACTCTGTGTGAATATCAGCAGCAAAACAACTTCATTATTCTAGCATTATAAAGAAGAAGAGAATGCTCTGCATTAAAAGATTTTAAAATTTGCAGCATGATGAATGTGCTATCTCCATTACGAACGCTAGTACGTACTTCCATCTCGTACTTGATTCAGAGTATGCGTGGAATTTTGTGCGTCAGTATTGTCTACACACACTCGGAATTTACGAGAACGGATATTGTTGTCGGAAAATTTGAGATCCAGATCTTGATTTGATTGTAGCCGTATTAGTGCAATTGTGACAGAGAAAATTGAGTACTGTCCGTGATACTTTTTTTATTTGCACTAACATACAATTTTTCACGACAAGCTTTCGGGGTATGTCCCCTTCTTCAAGGTCCAAGCAGTACTGATTCACAAATTTTTAAGCAGAATGTTAAAGAAGAAGAAAAAAACAAAAACAAAAAAAAAAAACAAAAAAAACAAAAAAAAAAACAAAAAGAGAAAACCAAACACATACAAATCAATGGTAATAAAGATAGCAGCAGAGTTAGTGAGATAAGACAGAGGGAGAGCTAGGGGGGAATGCAGGGGGGGGGGATACTAGTCACAGAGCGGTCGTAAAGCTTTAGCATAATGTGTAAGGAAACCAATATCTAAATTCAGGCCATTATTCTTCGTGTCAAAAAGAAGAATCATTCTTAGTTCAAACGTTTTCCTTTCCTGGATAGTTCTGAAATTCCCTTTAAGAACTAAGACATTGAAGTCTTCTATAGTGTGGTCCGATTGTGAGAAATGATGTCCCACAGGTGTGCATAAACTGTCTTCTCTATGTTCTTTGATGGTATGTCTGTGCAAATTCATCCTCGCTTGCAACTTCTGTCCTGTTTCACCAACATAAGATCCTTTGCTGCACCTTTTGCATTGGATGAGGTACACAACATTACTTGAGGTACAGCTGTAAGATCCCATGATATTGAAGGTCCCATTTGTGTGTGTAACACTTTTGGATAGATTTATCTGGTTGCATAGTTTGCAGCGTTTTTTATTGCAGGGTTTGCTACCATTATTTGTGACTTCATAATCAGAGTGAAGTTTCCTGCTGATTAGTTTGTGTCTGAGGTTGGGTGGTTGTCTGAAAGCCAATAATGGGGGTTGTTGGAATATTCCTTTCAGAGTTTCATCCTCTGTTATAATGGGTTGTAAATCTTTGATTATCTTTTTGATCCCTTCAAGTGCTGGGTTGTATGTGGTGACTAGAGGTACTCGGTTATTTGTTTTTTTCTCTGTGTATTGGAGGAGATTTTCTCTTCGGGTTTTCAAGGCTGTGTTTATGCTGTTGTTGATGGTTTTGTCTTTGTAACCTTTCTTATGGAAGGAGTCTGCCAGTGTTCTGAGATGTTTATCTCTGTCTTCTGGGTTTGAACAAATTCGGTGGTATCTGATGGCCTGGCTGTGTATGATGGCCCGTTTGGTGTGTTGGGGGTGAAAACTGGAACTATGAAGATAGCTGCATCGGTCAGTCGGTTTTCTGTATATCGACGTGTGTAGCTTGTCATCCCTGATGTATACTGTAGTGTCCAGGAAGTTGACATGTGTGTTCGAATAGTCCATTTTTAGTTTGATAGATGGGTGAAAAGTGTTGATCAATGAGAAGAATTGGTTTAGATTTTCTTCACCTTCAGTCCATATCATGAATATATCATCAATATAGCGATAATATCTGTATGGCTTTTGTTGTATGCTGTTCAGAAATTTGTCCTCCAGGTCAGCCATAAATAAATTTGCATATTGGGGTGCCATTTTGCTTCCCATAGCAGTACCCATACACTGGAGATAGATGTCATTATTGAAAGTGAAGTAGTTGTGTGTAAGAATGAATTCAATGAGCCGTGTCACATCCTCAGCAGTGTATTTGTGGTCTGGTGAGGATGATAAGAATCTGTGACATGCCTCCAACCTATCCTTGTGAGGGATGTTACTGTACAGAGATTCTACATCCATAGTGACTAGAAGTGTATTAAGTGGTAATTGTTGTATATTGTTAAGCTTGTTCAGAAAATCAGTGGTGTCTTGCAGGAAACTTGCAGTGTTCATGACTAAAGGTTTTAACATGTTTTCTACAAGGCCTGAGATATGTTCGGTAAGTGTATTCATACCTGTTATAATGGGTCTGCCTGGCTTGTGGATCTTGGGCAGCATGTAGAAGTCTCCAATTTCTGGATTATCCGGAATCGCATTGATGAGTTCTGAATGTAGGTGGCTTGGTATTGCCGCAATGAGACCTTTTAATTGCTGAGTAAAATCCTGGGTCGGATTATAATCCAGTTTTTTGTAGTAAGTAGTATTTGCCAGCTGTCTCTGGCCCTCTTGTATATATTTGTCTGTATCCATCACAACGACTGCTCCCCCTTTATCTGCTGGTTTGATGGTTATGGCCTGATTATTGCGCAGGTCATGTACAGCTCTTCGCTCCAGTGGTGAAAGGTTGTATAATATTTTCTTTTGCTGGGTGGATATCAGGGATGTAACTCGCAGCCTGAAGCTGTCAATATAGGTATCCAGTTTGGGGTTGCATCCTTGTGGAGGTGTGAAGTTACTGTTCTTTTTCCTTTTGTAACCTCAGATCCAGATCTCAAATTTTGTTTGTCGGAAAGTCTGACAGAAAATGTCTGATGGAGCCTATACATGGTCGGAATTTCCGACAACAAGCTCCCATCGAACATTTGTTGTCGGAAATTCTGACCGCGTGTATGCGGCATTACTGTGGTGGAGGTACCCTATCTATTGAAGACATATTGGTCAACACTGTGATTTTGACTTTATGGTCACAGCCAGAGCTCCTCCTTTGATTCTTATGTTTATTAAAATATTGCCTGGTGATCTTGCCATGAAGGTAACTGTATCCTGAGAAAGGCCATGTAATAATTGCTGTAATAGCAATTAGGCAGGAAGATGCACGTCATAACATATGATGATGTGTTAAGATGCAAGTAGATTCATTAAGATGTCTGCTAATGAGTGCCTTGACATTGAATATAAAGTACATTGATATGTCTAGAGGGATGAGCCAGTAGGAATCATTTGGTTCACTGCCAACAGATCACCATAATGTGGATGAATGATCTCCACCCAGCCTGGAGAAACACACTACATATAAGTAAATGACAACAGTGTAGCACATTTTTAAAACTGAACTAATTTCTACTGCCTACAGTATATTGTGTCAAAAAAATATTTTCATGTCTCTTTAAAAAAAAAAAAAAACAATTCTAGTTCTAATTGTAGCAGTAATCCATGAAATACTCCAGCATGAGAATATAATAATGCAGCATACAAGCTGTCCAATGATATGGCCATTCTTTAAATGGATATTGGATTTCTTGCAGAAGCTTGTATCTAGTTATTGATTTTCTTTGGTAACAAAGGCAGCCAAGATGGTATTTGTGAATTCCTGTAACTACTGTGGGAAAAGCAAAGGGTCTATAAAGAAATACTGAATTTAATTTAACTGTAATTTTCAGCAGAAACTGAAAGTCAGAATATTTATTTGACTTACCTTTTGGAAAGATAGTCTTACAAATATAATATTTATTTCATATGGGTGCTGCTAATATTTTGTAGTATAACATAAACTACTATTACTTTATGTCTTTATTAGGCTGAACCTGACAAGTTGAGGGGCTATATAGCATGTACAGTAATTGGCAGATACATTTATTATAAGCTTGTTCCCTTTACATAAAAAACATAGGGTTTGGGGATCACAGTAGCTTTATCCAACTTTTCTTGGTTTGAGAACATAAGATTATTCTTCCCTCCTCTCAGAGAGTTTTTTTTTTTTAAGTGGAAAGAGCTGCATAACTCACAGTGGTAGTCATGTCAGGAGATCTGTATGTCTATTAGATGGTCAATGTCTACACTGCATCAAGCCAGTGCATATCATTGATAAGTCATGGACTGCATCTGCAGTCTGCAGCCTAGCTAGAACAGTGCTGACATAATAAACCAAACTATTGCAATACACAGAACATAGATACAGTTCCCTAAATCACCTACACCAATCTCTTCCTATTGAACAAACTCCCTTGTCCTGTCACCAAATCCATCACACTGACACAATGGGTGCTCTTAACCCCCACTCATAAAGTAAGGGACTGGGATATCTAGCTCTAACACTTTTAAGCTGCTGTGTGCAGCTGATTAGGGTCAAAAAGGTGCACAGGGCATTATGGTTCACCACCAAATTTCAAATTCAAGTCCAGAAGTTAAGGACAAAATCAAGTTCAACACATGCCTTTCCTTTTTTGTATTTTCATCAAACTTGCTAAAATATAATATTTACAAGAATATCCTTAAAATGACTCTAATATTACAATATTTAATATGCAATTGTGGGAAAATCATAAAAGGACATGATGATGTTGTTTTTATCATAGTTGTATTATGTGGTGATCTTGTCAGTAGATATGTTATTTTTTTGACAATCTGTAACAGGTCCAACATATATTATGCTGGTGGGGTGCTTACAAATGGTTCAAACTTTGTTTACAAAAAAACAAGAAGCAAAAAAAATCTGTTGCGCCAACTGCTTAAAAAGTATTAGTTGAAGGGTGTGGCAACCATGCTTACAGATGGCTGCTTGATCAGCAGCTCCACTCCTCATGAGGGAAATATAGCAGCAGCAGGGCTTCACTGTCAGTGGTTATCTGCCAATCTGACTCCCAACACGTTGCTGAGCCAGAAGAGATGTCCCACAAATAGAAAGAATGGGCTGTCAGTTTTTTTTTCTCCAGCGATTTTAGAGGCGTCAAAAAAATGGTAGTGGCTGCCACCCTTCAACAACTAGCAATAACAACTACACAGCTTGAAGGCCAAAACGGGCAACAAAAAGCCCAGTCTAATCCATCTTCAGGGTCTTCAACTCCTTCTACTAGAAGCCTTGCTAAATCCAAAGCTCAGCTAGAACTGGCCTCAGGTGACATGCAGCACACAGCAGATATTATTGAGGTGAGCAATTCTTCTGACCCTTCAGGTCTGGTATGGATTTTAAGGGGAACCACGTGCCAATTTTTTTTTTTTAAATAGTGTGGGGTCCCCCCTAAAAATCCATACCAGACCCTTATCTGAGCACGCAACCTGGCAGGCCGCAGGAAAAGAGGGGGGACGAGAGAGGGCCCCCCCTCCTGAACCGTACCAGGCCACATGCCCTCATCATTGGGAGGGTGCTTTTAGGTCCCCCCAAAGCACCTTGTCCCCATGTTGATGGGGACAAGGGCCTCATCCCCACAACCCTTGCCTGGTGGTTGTGGGGGTCTGCGGACGGGGGGCTTATCTGAATCTGAAAGCCCCCTTTAACAAGGGGACCCCCAAGATCCCGCCCCCCTGTGTGAAATGGTAAGGGGGTACTTTGTGCCCCTACCATTTCACAAAAAAAGTGTCAAAAATGTTAAAAATGACAAGAGACAGTTTTTGACAATTCCTTTATTTAAAGTCTTCTTCTTTCCATCTTCTTTCTTCTATCTGCTTTCTTCTATCTTCCTTCGGTTTCTTCCTCCATCGTCTTCTTCCTCTGGTCCTTCCTCTGATCCTCTGCTTCTTGCTCAGGTGTTCTCGTCCGGCATCTTCCTCCGCCGCATCTTCTTCCCTTCTCCGTTCTTGGGCCACTCCGCATCCATGATGGGAGGCTCCCGCTGTGTGACGCTTCTCGTCTTCTGACACTTCTTAAATAACGGAGGGTGGGGCCACCCGGTGACTCCACCTATAGGCCTATAGGGAAGTCTCCGCCCCCCCTCTGATGTCACTGGGAAACCCATAGGGAAGTCCCCGTCAAGTCCCCGTGCATTAGAGGGGGGCGGGGTCACCCGGTGCCCCCGGCTTGCAGACCCCCACAACCACCGGGCAAGGGTTGTGGGGATGAGGCCCTTGTCCCCATCAACATGGGGACAAGGTGCTTTGGGGACGACCCCAAAGCACCCTCCCAATGTTGAGAGCATGTGGCCTGGTACGGTTCAGGAAGGGGGGGCGCTCTCTCATCCCCCCACTTTTCCTGCTGCCTGCCAGGTTGCGTGCTCAGATAAGGGTCTGGTTTGGATTTTGAGGGGGACCCCCACACCATTTTTTTTTAATTCTGGCGCAGGGTTCCCCTTAATATCCATACCAGACCTGAAGGGCCTGGTATGGAATTTAGGGGGACCCCCATGCCATTTTTTTTTTTAATTTTGGTTCGGGGTTCCCCTGTGGGGAAATCCCATGCCGTTTTTATCAATGAACTTTTATGTGTGACGGACCGACAATTCATTAATAGCTGCGAGTAGTTTTATAGGCATACTATAGACACCCCCAGGTACAAAATTTAAAGGAATATTACACTTTTATTGTTTCACTTTAAGCATTATTAAAATCGCTGCTCCCGATAAAACGGCCGTTTTTAAAACTTTTTTTGCATTGATCCATGTCCCCTTGGGCAGGACCCAGGTCCCCAAACACTTTTTATGACAATACCATGCATATAAGCCTTTAAAATTAGCACGTTTGATTTCTCCCATAGACTTTTAAAGGGTGTTCCGCGGCTTTCGAATTTGCCGCGAACACCCCAAATTGTTCACTGTTCGGCGAACAGCCGATGTTCTAGTCGAACATGAGTTCTACTCGAACTCGAAGCTCATCCCTAATGGGCATTCTTAGTGAACTAGAGCTGTTCCATCTCTGCTGTTTTCCCCCATGGATTATTAACCATGGACCATTGATTTGGTATTGTCATATAAAATAAATCCAATCTATCTCTCGATATATAACTATATATCAACTCCTTGACATGCCTCATATAAAGTCCTGTTCCAATTTCTATCCTTTTTTTCACACAAATTAGGGATGGAGGCATGTCATTGTTATACTTAGGCTGGGACAGGTCACAACCCCCTTTCAATCTCCAATATATGGGTGGAACACACCCGCTTTAGTGACCTGACCAACCCAACATAATTTTCAATTATTTATTCTTATACCATCCTCCTGATTATTTTTAAATCAATCAGTTTTCCACTGACCAATATATGCTTTAAAATTTAATCAAATTATATTATTTCCAATTTCATCTGCCCTAGCGATCTATATGATCCTCTGAGAGTATCCCCCTATCCACCTCTTAGTTTTTCCATCATGTGGGTGGTGGGGCTGGCTTTCCTTGGTCTTAGTTCCGGGGTTGCGATGCGCCCAGCTCGCTACCCCCTGCCCATCTCTATTACATGATGGGGGCGGGCTGTGACCTCGGCGCATCGGCGACATGGTTTCACATTCCGCATGTGGCGCCATCTGACGCCGTGTTGTGGGAGTCAGTGTTTGTTCCATCCTGCGTTGCAGCAGTAGGCGGGCGGGCACCCACCGTGAACGGTGTATCGCGGAGGGGAGGTCCCCTCGTTCCTACACACTGCTCTGACGCCCCCAACCCAGGATATTTCAGCGGCGGCCACTTGCCGGTTCACTCCACACACCATCACAATGGGGTAGTGATCAACTTGCGCCACACATTGACAAGACAGGTAACTACTTCACCATTCATCCTTCCTTCACATCCACTAGTTTGTTGTTTGTTGTTTGTTTTTGCTGCATCCCCTTATGGTATACATAAATTTGATTTCTTGATTGTTTTGTTTTTTCACATATTCACACATATCAGGTCCATGTTCCTTAGTGGGCCCTAGTGCATAATACATATTTTACACTTACACATACTCATCCCCTGGTGTGAACCTATGGATGCAACATTCACTCCCACCACCCACACCAACTCACCCCTTCCCTGTCCAACCTCACTTAATTATCTACACCTCCCTTTTTTATAGAACTGGGTGCGCATTGCAGCATGTTTGCCCACTCCCACGTGGCAGTGTGTTGGGGTGTTCCGGTATCTTTGGCAGCTGCTTTCCTTGGGTCAGAAGTCCATCTTCCTGGGGGATGTTTTCTGCCTCAACCCCGGGTGAGACTTTTTAACCCAGACCACCGATAAATCCCACTATAGGAGTTTTGATCAATCTGTGGTGATTCGTAAGTACCATTGAAACTGGTGTTTCCTTCCTACTTACCTTTTTACCTATGTAGAGGGCTTCTTATATTAACAGACGTTTTATTATCTTATCATTTAGTTATATATGCATCTGACTCCTGATGATTGGTTGAAAGCCATAAAACGCGTTGAGTTACCAACTAATGGATGCCCAAAAACGTTTTATATTCATAAATTCCTTTATGTTTTGACCTTTGTATCTACTGTATCAATTATATTTATTGTCCAATATATTCTGTACCAACTCCATCATGTCTAGTGATTAATTATATTAAATATTTTTATATGAATATTATTATGTAAATCCTTTGTGATTACCCTATTCAGTCTATATTATTGCTTATTGATATATTTTTAATACCATGAACCATTGATTTGGTATTGTCACATAAAATAAATCCAATCTATCTCTTGATAAATAACTATATATCAACTCCTTGACATGCCTCATATAAAGTCCCATTTGAATTTCTATCCTTATTTTCATTACAAAACTTGTCTTGCATACACACAGTCACACAAATCTTGTCAGAAATTCTGAACGTCAAGAACACGGTGAAGTACAACACGTACGACGAGCCAAGAAAAATGAAGTTCAATAGCCAGTGTGGCTCTTCTGCTTGATTCCGAGCATGCGTGGAAATTTGTACACGCGATCGGAATTTACGACAACAGATTTTGATGTTGGAAATTTTGAGATCCAGATCCCAAATTTTGTTTGTTGGAAATTCCGATAGAAAATGTCCGATGGAGCCCACACACGGTCGGAATTTCTGACAACAAGCTCCCATTGAACATTTCCCATCAGAAAATCTGACCGTGTGTATGCGGCATTAGGCTGGGACAGGTCACAACCCCCCTTTCTATCTTTGGCTCCTATGTTATAAACATTCTGCATAATACCCCTATCCTCTAGAAGCATCTGAATGATTATTTTGAGGCTAAGAAAAGTTCTGTTTCAGACCCTTTCCCTTTATTAAATGCCCATTAAGGCCCATATGAGGGGCACAATTCTCCGATTATGTGCCAGAACCAAAAGGCTGTAGTATCATAAAACACAGAACCTTCCAACCCATATACACACATAAGACACCAGAAACAAAAATTCTCCAGACCAGAAATCCTGAGAGTTCCTTTCCCACCTCAGACATGATCTATGTAGGCTTTTATGTGAATAATATGACAAATATGCCCGTGCTTTGAAACCTAACTATGGTATCAGAGCGGGGAAATTACTAGTACATTACAAGTCATGACACAATGCACTAAGACCAAAATTACTCACCTCTTACACCCAGTTGGCAAACATAAAAATCTCAACCCACAATGCATTGCAGTTGCTATAATCTTCATAATGACCTATGTACCCCTCAACCCCCTGAGCCAGATATATCAAATTTCTTGCATAAGATGCACCTTCCCCAATTATCTGCAACTCAAAGTCTTAATGCAACATTTACCTCTTTGTAGATAGCGAAAATGATTACATTTCTATCTAAGAGTAAATAACCTGGCCCAGATTGGTTCTTTAATGAGTACTATAAATTGTTCCAGAATATCCTTACCCCATATTTTAGTGACCTATTTATTAAAGCGGCCACATTATCATCCTTAGCTCCTCCCCATAGCTATGATTAAGCACTATTGAGAGTGTGAAACGCATCAGTATTTCCTGCTGTTATTATGAACTTTTGATACTTTTCACAATAAAGGTGTTTTTATTGGAGTGCGGCTGTTTAGATTTTCTCCTTCTACTACTACATGCTAAGCCTGCATCTGCTACTTCCACCTTAAGGAGGGTATTACCTTCAGTTCACCACCTGGAGCAGTAATACATTTTTCCCCATGTAATCATCCTTCCCACAGAAAACATTGAAGGCTTACATTACCATTATTCCAAAGCTAGGCAAAGAACCAACATCCCCACAAAATTCGGTCCTATTTCCTTACTAAATAGGGACGTTAAACTCTATGCAAAGATCTTAGTAACATGCCTACTCAATATTCTCCCTACTTTAGTAAAATCAGAACAATCAGGATTCACTTAAGGAAGGCAATCTTCAGATCCCATGAGAAGAAAACTAAACATATTTAATTTCAAGTCCGCATATCTGCCTTTTCTGCTTCTTTCAATAGGCGCCGGGAAGGCATTCAACTGCATTCACTGGATGTACATGTTTCAAGTTTGGTTTTGTGGGTCATATTCATACAGCCATTTTGGTCATATACTTATATTCATCTGTTTAGGTGGAACATCACCACTGATGCCCATTATGGAGTCTATAAGATTTCCACCCAAAATAACAGGTTTCACTCTTCAACAGAAAACACATACAAACCAACTTTTTAATGATGTTATTCTCTTGCTTATTAACCCAATTATCTCCCTACTGAGTGTTTACCAAACCTTATCTGCCTTTAGTTCTCTGTCATATTATAAATTGAACTTCTCCCTTTATATGATAAAACCAGTCTTTGGCTGACACTAAGTGTGGAAGCAAGGCTGCCTGCTGTGGCGGGCTGGGGACCTGAACACTGTAACAGAAGAAGGGATTGGGAAGAAGAGGTGCCAAGCTTCCAATAGTGTAGCACAGTTTATTAAAAAATAAACAATAACTCAGAATGATAATACACTCACAAACATCTGGGGAAACAGACATGTAAGGCTCTGTGTGGGGCCAACTGAGAGATTCCAGTCTGTGCTGGAGCCGAAGGCACCACAGGGAGAGGAGCAGGGAAGTGGACAAGTGCCAGGGAACCACCATGGTGACACTGAGCCATCAATGGAGCTGTCAAACTACGAAACGTTGTGGCCAATAGCAAGCATTTCAGAGGCTTGCCCAGGCCTCCTTTATCAGCCTATTGACATGGCTCACCTCGGAGAGTTATAAGCCGGCCACAATTACCCACATAATACCCAGAGATAGGGCTGGGAGGGAGATGGCAGACAGACAGTGAATGCCATTAATGCAGTAAAAACAGTTAAAATCACACGTGTAAAAGACATGTAAGAAAACAAGTAAAAACACAGTTAGGTTTGTAGAAACCTAAAGAATATGGGGGTATATAAATGATGAAAAAAGTATAAAAAAAGTAGTATATCTCTCAGTTTTATAGCTCAATTGTCTTTATGGTGGGTCCCTGATGCTAGTCTAGTTCCCTGCTCCTCTCCCCATTGTGGCTGTGGTTTCCAGTAGCTCCAGCAAAGCTCTGAATCTCTCAGGTGGCCCCACACAGAGCCTTACATGCGTGTTTCCCCAGATGTTTTTGATCTTTTGATAAACTGTGTTACACTATTGGAGGCTTGGCGCTTTTTCTTCCCCATCCCTTCTTCTGTTATAGTGTTCGGGTTCCCAGCCCACCACAGTAGGCAACCTTGTTTCCACGCTTAGTGTCAGCCAGAGATTGGTTTAATCATATAAAGCTTCCATCTCACCTTCGGGACTGTATAATTCACTAAATTATACTATTCTATTTATTCTATTCTACAATTCTGTGTTTATTCATGTATATATCTTTTTAATATCAGAGAGTCATATGCATACTTTGGCAATCCAAGTTACATCTGTTCCCGCAACATCAAATCTTGACTGTACACTATCACCCATTAGCAGCAACAAGTGCAGTGCTGGGGGATTTTCTTGTTGTATGTTTGTCTTACTTTGGGATTCTCAGCTTCCCCTTGTTTAACTGCTTTTTATATTTCTTATATGACCAGTTTTATTGTTACGATCATTTGTGCTGTTACCCCCCAGCGCTATTACTATTATAATTGCGTAACATCATATACACTCTATTCTTGCAAGGAATTTCTACCCCTTTCACCTAGATTTAACTTCTCTACATCTATACTGAACAGAGGCGGCTCTCTAATTAGGCTAATTAGGCCACCGCCTAAGGCCTCGCACTCAAAGGGGCCCCGGGGGCATCTAATTTGCATAATTGAAGAGCTGACTCTGTAGCAGAGCTCCCTGCTCTATTGCACTGGCTGCTATGTTTCTCATGCCCTGTCCTTGTCCTTGGTCAGCTCCTCCAGGTTCCTCTCTCCTGCTTAATGCAGTGCCACTCAGCTCAGTGCCCTCTCCAGCCAGAGTCCCGCCCCCCCAAATCGGCTGCATCCATTCCTTTCTGCAGTGCTCCAGTGATGCTCTGCACACTTCCCCTGCGCTAAGGACGTCTAAGTACATATGTGCAGCAGCACTATGAGAGCCGGAGGACACTGCAGGCTTGTCTGCCAGCCCCCACATCCTCCCCCATCATACACAGATCTCTCTCGCCTTGGAGATATGCTGATCACCCTGTCTGTGCTGCTGCTGGAGAGAGCCCAGGCAACAATGGATGAGTGCTCTGCAGCTTGGTTATTGTGAGTGACCTGACTCCATATCATCCTCACACCATCCCATACCCCACCCCTCCTACCCTGGGGACAGGGGCCCCCATCATCTTCCCTGGGGTCAGGACCCCCATCATCTTCCCTGGGGACAGGGCCCCCCATCATCTTCCCTGGGGACAGGGGCCCCATCATCTCCCCTTGAGTCAGGGCCCCCTCCATCTTCCCTGGGGAGGGGAACCCCATCTCCCCTAGGGACAGGGGCCCCATCATCTCCCCTGGAGACAGGGGTCAAATCATCTCCCGTAGGGTTAGGGGCCCCATCATCTCACCTGAGGACAGGGACCCCATCTTCCTTGAGGACAGGGCCCCCATCATCATATCCCCTGGGGACAGGGCCCCCATCACTGCCAGTGCACTTGAAAGTGCACTGAAAGTGCACTTGTAGTGCAAAGTGGATTTGTCTTTAGTAAATACCCCCATTGTCACTGTAAACTACAACAACTTACTCAAAAAACTGGTATTGAGCATTGAAATAAGAAGCCACACATTGTTGAGTATAAAAGATTTTACACCGTGCACATTCACATGTGCGTTAGAAAAGGGTTTTTGAACAAACCAACATCTTTGGTGTATAACATTTTTAGGTTTGACATTAGAAATAGCCTTTTTTTGGTTAAACAGGCATGTTTAAAACCATAATAACATACACAACTCAGGAACTTACACAGTTTAACTTTGAAAAAGTGAAGAAAATATCAGACATTAGTATGTCCAAACTGTGTTGATCTTGCCTTCATCAGATGGGGTGATGTCACCCCTGTAAAAGCCAAATTTTGAAGATGCACACAATCTAGGAGTCAAAATGTGGATTCCCCTCCTGATCCCTTGCCTAATGTCAACATGTGATAGCTCCCATCATGGGGGATCAATGGACGTGTTTCGGGGCTACAACCCCTTCTTCTCACCTACTTAAGTTGCGAGGAAGGGGTGGCACCCACAAAACATGTACATTGATATCCTGTGATGGCAGATAGCACATGTTGACACACTGTGTGCATCTTCAAAATTTGGCTTTCAAATTACTTTAAAACTTGATTTAAAAGAAAAAATTACACGACAAAACGGTGCAATTTTTGTGTGTTTTAGATTCTGCCTAAAACATCAATGATGTTCTTCATTTTTTGTTGAACATCATTGATGTTTTCCTTTATCTTTTCTAAATTACGATTGCACACCATGATCTCCCCAATGAGGACGTGTGCACTTGTACTGGTGAAATGAGTTTCTTCTTCCACAACATCCACATCACCTAAAAAACACACCATGTATTATAAATATGCATGCATACATCTATTACCCGAAGCTGTGGTCTCAGACACTCGCCTGTTGTGGTTACCATTTCGCCCAATTCATGTACCTCGGAATCCACATCCTCAGGTTGTGGTGTGGGGATTTACCCTTCTTTAGGAGATGTGGTGTTCTTGGTATCCTCTGATGTCCCGAGTCTTTTCTCCCCTATGTGAATAAAAAAAAAGGTATACTTAGCACACAGAGATTTGAGGCAAGAAATAGGAATATGAAACATTGCTTGGAAGTGTCATACAATTGTCTGTTTTGGCAGAGTTCCAAACTGAAGACATGTTTTTTTTCCCTTTCTTCAAGCTGGAATACTTACCTTTTCTCACACATGGAGACACCCCTAATATCCACTGCAGCACCTGTGTGGGACACCCTAAAAAGAGTGTTCTGGTGTCCCACACTAGTGCTCCTGCGTCCAGATGTGTAAACAGCTGCTGAGTGTCCTCTCCTTACACTGAATCAAGTTTGCATTTCATTCTAGTTAAAACACATCTAGACAACAACGTAATAAACTTATTTTAATACAAATAGGCCTGAATAAATGTAGTTAACCTGCATCTGTCAAAAACATTGTATCAGTGGGCGAATGAACGATTTTTACTACGAACGATTACTGTCACCACGAACCGGAAACTTGCCATTTTAAACGCCATTTTAAACTGTACAACAGTAACGAAAAGCACATGGAGCAGCATGCAAGTAATAATATTAATAATAGGAACACAAAACAAAATACTTGTGTTTTTGCAGCACTCTCTTGATCCTTCTGTATTGATCCTGGTCCTTCAATTTGAGGTCTGACCATTGTTTAGTCATGATTTTGGCCTTTCTCACATTTGGGTTTCTGTACGGACCATATTTCCCGTCATAGTCAGTCATCTTCAAGATGTCCACCATCTCAACAAAGGCCATATTTGACGGCATAAATCACCTGGATCGGGATGTTTCTGGCTCCGGGCTCTCCTTGTCATTGCTGCTCTCCTCTGCATGCACCTGCTCTGTCTCCACCACGTGCTCTCCCACTGCACCGAAAGAGAAGGGTGGGGAATATACTAGAAAGAAGGTCAGGAGTGGAGTTTCACGCATGCGCAGTGTATATAAATCATAACACGTGTGCGTCGTACGTATGATCTGTGAGCAGAGGACGGAGTAGTGTAAGCGCCGATCGTGCTAACGAAGGTACAAATTTAACTTGGGGCATCAGTGACCTATACTGCTTATAGATTGAGGCCTATATTGGGACAAAATTATGAGAGTTTAGCCTGACATTAGGGTTTGTCTTGTGTTGTGTCTTGCAGAGCATATGGATAAATTCAATGACCATGATTTCCTCCCCAGCTTCATTGATAAATACTGAGAACTGCCATGTCTGTGGCAAGTGAAACACCCATTTTATAATAACAAACTAAAGAGGAAGGCAGCACTGGATCAACTGTTGGAATTGGTGAAGCCAGTAATTTCCACAGCAAACATCAACTATTTGAAGTGCAAAATTGGTGGCCTGAGGAGCACATATAATAGGGAGCGCAAGAACGTCCAGGATTCCATGAGATCAGGAGCAGCAGCAGATGACATATTTGTCCCCAGGCTTTGGTACTACAACAGACTGCAGTTTTTGTCAGACCAGACTGAAATCAGGCAATCACTCTCAACCCTTCCTTCCACTCTTCCTTCCACCTCAGATGAGGCTTCTGACATACAACCTGGACCTTCCACCCAGGAAGAAGATGTGGAGGAGCCCAGCTTGAGCCAGGTATAGCATTGTTCAACATATTTCTTGACAAAAATTTAATGATGTTAACTAGATGTTATTGATCACTAATTTCAGATTTAACAAAGTGGTTTACATATCGATAGACAGTAGCAGCCAAAAGGATTGGGACAAGAATGAAAAATGCTGGGGTGAGAAGGATAGTCTTTTCTATTTGATAACATTCAATTTGCAACAGTCATGAGCTCAAATTTGTGTGCAATTGATGACCAAAAAACTAAAAATATGTCCAATTTTCATACACAGGAAAGTCTCAGCCAGGAGGAGGCCATGGAAAGTGGCAGCCAGGAGGTGGCCAGGGAAAGTGGCAGCCAGGAGGTGGCTGTGCCCAGTAGCCTGACCGAATCACAGGTTCCTTCCCTCCGCCTTCCAACAAAAAGGCCCAGGAAGGGGAAGAACGGGGAGGAGTCAGCCCTTGGATTGATTTGGCAGGCTACTGTGGTCCTCACAACAACCCCCAGTGTTCAAGAGGCTTTTGCATCTATGATGGCCAGTAAGATGCAGGAAATGAAGGTGGGCCAACGCCTCATCAGTGAGGAGCTCATATTTTAGGTCCTAAATAAAGGGGTGATGGGTGAACTCACAAAAAAAGTCATGTATGTGAGTTGAACCATACTCCTCCTCCACCTCCTGACAGAACTCCAACACCACAGCCATAACTTGGAAGGAAGCGTGGAAGGAAGACAAGAGAGTGATGGCCTGGGTTTGGTCTGGTCTGGAAAAAAAGATGCAGGCTGTTGTAGGACCACAGCCTCAGGACATATATGTCATCTGCTGCTGCTTCCGATCTCTCGGAGTCCTGGACCTTATTTTTCTCCCTATTAAATAGACTCCTCAGGCTACCAATTTTGCCTGTCAAATAATTGATGTTTGCCCTGGGGTACAAAGGCTTTGCCAACTTCAACACTTTATCCAGCGTTGCCTTCCTCTTTATTTTGTTATGACCCCTAATAAATTTATAATTTTTTTTTGAAAAATCCTTGGCTGTGTGTTTTAGTTCAAAAAGGACAGTTTGTTTTTGAGTAGGCAGGTACATTTCAAAAATACAATGTCAAATTAACAAGGGACACCAACACCAACCAACCTCTTTGAGGTTAAAAAATACAAGATAATAATGGTGTTATGGTAACTTGATACACAAAACAACAAAAAATATCATGGAGATTACTATATAAAAAAAAAATTCAGGAGATCTTGATAAAAAAAAAAAGTAGATCACTATAAAAAAAATTAGAAACATTATTCTGGAGATATGGCGAAAAAAAAAAAAGATTATTCAGGAGATCACGAGAAATAATAAAGAAATCAGTTTGTCAGAACTCTGTGTGAATATCAGTAGCAAAACTACTTCATTATTCTAGCATTATAAAGAAGAAGAGAAAAAAAAATTCACACAGCAAATGTCCAATGGAGCATACACACAGTAGGAATTTCCGACAACAAGCTCACATCGAACATTTGTTGTTGGAAATTATGATCGTCTGTACGCGGCATAAGGTTCTTAATATATACAGTTTATAGAGTTAATTTTTATTGCTTACATTTTTTTCCATTATGGGCGTGAGTGGGGCCTCATGTCCAAGTTTTGCCTAAGGCCTCACAAAGCCTAGAGCCACTTCTGATACTGAAATACACATCTTCATGTAATCTAGCAAGGGAACAAAAAATGGCAAATGTTGATTCACTCATCTCAGCAGCCATGTCAAACACACAGCACCTGCCCGACAATGATCCCCCTTCTACCAATACTAATGGGAATGGATGTTAGAATAAAATAAATACATATTTAAAAACGATAAAAAAAAAACTTTTTTATAAGCTAGAGGACTTACTTAAAGTGGTGAAAAAAAAATAGCAAATAAAGAAAAAAAAAGTGTTTACAACTGCAACACAAGCCATTTGTAATTGAGTGTTATTAAAAATTATCTTTCCTTTTCAAACTGCAGCTCTGTAATTTTCTGAAAATGCAATGCAATATGGCTACCTGGAGGTGTTCTGTACAGAACACCCCCGGAAACATAATTTCCTGCTTGTGTAATTGCCTCATTGATTTTCCCAGAAGTCTGAACTAAGACACAAGTCAGATTTCAGGCGTCCCCTGCAACAAAAGTGTAATTTTTGGTAAGATACACTCAATAGAAACATATCTAAAGAGATGCAGGCCCAGCAGTTTTCCTCATTACAGCTTTGTAGCTGCTGCAGCTGACTGATAATTATCAAACCACTGCCATTAGACTCACTTAGAACAGGGCACAGAGAAACAAACTGATTTATTCAGAATTACAAAAGATAGGAATCTGCAACAATGTTTGTTAAAATTCTTGCAATGTACATAGATCACCCAGAGGGCAATGTTTTTTTCTTAACAAAAGTGTTAAAGGGGTTGTAAAGGTAAAAGTTTTTTCACCTTAATGCATTCTATGCTTTAAGGTGAAAAAACATCCGACAATACCGGCCACCTAGCCCCCCCGTTTTACTTACCTGACCCCTCGAAAGTCCCGCGCTTGCTCCCAACATCCTCTTTGGCGCTCAGCCTGGCTGAAGATTGGTTACTCACGCTGCTGTCAATCACATCCAATGACGCAGCACACCAGGGGGGCGAGGCCAAGTGATACAGTGAGCGGCTATGGGAGCGAGCCTGCAAGCACTCAACACCATGCGAAGGAGCTCGCATGAAGGTGTTGAGTCCTTGCGGGGGGAAGTCGAGACAGCCGCCGAGGGACCCCAGAAAATCAGGTTCGGGGCCACTCTGTGCAAAACGAGCTGCACAGTGGAGGTAAGTATAACATGTTTGCTATTTAAAAAAAAAATTGTCTTTAGTGATCCTTTAAGTTACTCTTTAAATATGAGTCCAAATAATGGTGGGAAATTGAATTCGCCTAAAAGTATTATGATCTAAAGATCACCCCCTGTGGACTAAGGGCTACCAAGAAATGCAATTTCTTAGAAGATGATCTAAATTTGTAGTGGCTCATCATTTCTTCCAAACGTACTCTGGAATAGCTGAGTGTTATTAAAGAACAGAGACTTAGGATGCCCCTGAAATGGCAAGCAGAAATTGATGAAGTCTGGACAGAATTATTAAAGTGAAAAGAACGTGAGAAATATACAGAGCTTGAAACCAAGATGCGCAAACGTGTACAAGAAATTGAGGAACATTTTATTCAGAAAAAAACGTGCAAACTTTAGAGAGATATCTCAGACTGGTAGAGTTCTTCAAGGGTCTAGGGACACCATCGCTGATGTCATCCCTTCAGACTCCCAGGACACAACTGATGAAATAGCTACCCTCACCTCCCCCACTCACAGGATCCCTTTAGGACCCACCACCAAGGATAAAGAGTCAACTTCAAAATCTTACAAGTCCTGGAATAATAAGTCCAACTACAGACAGAAACCTGCCACTGGTGCCTTGAAGGGTGACCATCCCAAGAACAAATGGAAAGGCCACGGACATCTCTTTGGGGGTCATGATGTCCATCAAGCCCCAAGATCTAGAACTTCAATGACATCCCATCATCACAGCTTCAGAAAACCTCAGGGGTCTCTTGACCAGACAAGATCATCTTCATCCTACACAAGCAACTACTATTTCCTACTGAAGGCTATTAAATAAATTTTTCAGTTAGATCAGGACTTTTTTCTCTAAACATGAGGAACAGCTATGGGCACGAGCTTTGCCCCAGTTATGCAAATTTATTCATGGCATACTAGGAGAATCTACACATCTGGGCTCAAAACCCATTTTCCCAGCATCTAGTGTACTAGTGCAGGTATATAGATGATGTGATTGTTATCTGGCAACTACTTCTTCAACTACTGCAATTGTAATTGATTTGAGATACAGTTCACCATAGTCCCCGATCCCAATAAACTTATATTTCTTGATATAGAATTATTTCATGACCAAGACTTAAGGATATGTTCTCAGATGCATTCTTTCTTTTTTTTTTTTAATTAGTTTTTATTAAGAAAAATAGACAAAAAAAAGCATACATTACTCAATAAGTCAAATAACAGCTATTACACATATATATGAGTGGCTCGGAGAACACTTGACACATATAGCAATGAACAATAGCATACTTCTTCATATAACATCACAGTGAAATAAAAAAAAGGAAAAAAAGAAAAAGATAAAGTAAAGAGAATGAAGAAGAGGTGGGGAGGTGGACGGGGGGGTGGGAAAGACGAGGGAGGGAGGGGAGGGGTGTAAGTCTGTCCAGGTCCATAATCCCAGATTCAATGGTAATAAGATCTATATACATCTTCACTCGGGTTGAGACATAATATCAGCATATGCAGTAGTATATTTGAAGGCAAACCAACTGGACCATATTTTCTTTGCAAGGTCTGATTTGTTTTTTAAAGTGAGGGTTATGTCTTCCATATAGTAGACATGGTCCACTTTCATTATCCATTTGCGCAACGTTGGGATGGAAGTTTTTTCCAGTATAAAGGGATGAGTGCTTTTGCAGCATTGAGTAAGTGTGGAGTAATTGATTTTTTATACAGTCCGATTGGTTTACCTGTGCAATGGAACAAGACATACCACGGGTCATTGGAAACCTCCCACCCTTGTATTTCTTTAATCCAGTGTAAAATGGTCAGCCAGAATGGACGGATCAAGGGACAGAACCACCATATGTGGGTGTGAGTCGCCCTTTCTCCACAGCCCCTCCAACATAATGGAGAGGCTTGTGGAAAAAGTTTCTGTAAAATAACCGGCGTATAATGCCACCTTGTCAATAGTTTATAATTCACTTCTGCAAGTCTAGATGCTCTGGAGGAAGTGTGGGCTAGGATAAGGATGGTGGACTTTTGATTTGGTTGTAGTGGTTTTTGAAGGTCCTCTTCCCAGTTGTGTATAAACGTTGGGAGGGTTGGGGAGAGCAATGTAATCAAAGACTGATAAAAGTATGACACAGGTTTCTCCACTGGTTGATCTTCTGAGAAAGCTGCTTCTATAGGAGATCTCAGAGGCTTTGGGAGAGAGCGTACAAACGCTGCTAGTTGTCTGTATCTCCAGTGATCCATTGGGGTGATGTTGGAATTGGGGAGTAATGTAGTCAGGGGAAGTATCCCTGATGCATTGGTAACATGATGTAGTAGGGTTTGAGGACCAAAGTTCCATGCTCGAATCCCAGGGTCGGTATTTCCAGGTGGAAAGTAGTTATGTCCAGGCAGGGGAAGGAGTGGGGAATTATATGACCATTTAAATAGCTTGCAAAGCGAGTCCCATAACATGAGAGTGGAGCGAGACAACGGTGATGTAGTTTTGGACAGACTTCTATATTTTCTCAGAATCCATATTTGTGAAGAAAGGTCCGTGCCGCTGAGGTCCATTTCCAGCGATACCCATTTTTTGGAGTCCCTTTGATACTTCCAATCCGATATTCTTGTTAGCACAACAGCTCTAAAATAAGACCTTACGGTCTGGGAGGGCAAGGCCTCCCTCTCTCTTGGTTCTAATAGTAAGAGATAGTAAGAGATCTAGGCAGCCTAGGTCTACGTCTATTCCAGACGTATCTACCAATAACAGAATTAAGTAGTTTAAAAAACCTAAGGGTATGCCAAATGGTATCATCTGAAATAAAAATAGCACCCTGGGCAGAATATTCATCTTTACAACTCCAATTCTACCAAACCAGGAATGGGCAGACTGGGACCACCTCTGAAGGTCAAACCTAATCGTATTTAAAAGTGGGATGTAATTTGTACAGAATAATGAGGACAGTTTCGGAGTGAGGAAGATACCTAGATACTTCATTTTCCTCTCCTGCCAGCTAAAGGGGAAGGCCTGTTTCAATTGTAATACCATAGGGTTGGGGATGGAAATATTTAGTATTTCTGATTTTGACATGTTGATTTTGAAATTCGATACCTTGCTAAATTGTGAAAGTTCTGACAATAGATTGGGTAGAGTTATCAGGGGTTGTTGCACCCCTGAATAGTATGTCGTCTGCATATGCAGCATACTTGTGTTCTGATTCACCTACAACTATCCCATGAATGCTTGGGTTTTGTCTAACGATAGAGAGGAAGGGTTCCAAAGAAAGGGCAAATAAAGTCGGGGAGAGAGGACAGCCCTGTCTCGTACCGCTGTGTAAAGTGAAGGAGTCACTTAGGGAACCATTAATGCATAGTTGTGCAGTAAGGTGTTTGTAGAGAGCAGAAATTTGAGCTATCATAGATGGCCCTATGCCCACATGAGTTAACGTGGATATTAGGAACTCCCAGTCCACCCTATCAAACGCCTTTTCCGCGTCAGTTGAGAGAAGAAGGGTGGGCTGGGAGAGTCCACGAACATGTGAAATTAGTAGAAGAGATCTAAGCGCATTGTCTCTCGCTTCCCTGCCTGGGATAAAACCTGTCTGATCCTTAGAAATCCATTGTGGTATTAGGGGAAGAAGTCTGTTGGCAATGGCCTTAGCGTATAATTTAGCGTCAATATTAAGTAATGAGATGGGGTGGTAACTCTTTACCCGGTTTGGGTATGACTGTGATGTGTGCATGAATGGTCTCTGGTTGGAGGTCACCACCCGCGGAAATCGCATTAGCGTAAGCTGACAAGTGAGGTAACAATGTGTCTGTGAAAGAACGGTAGTAGGCCACCGTAAATCCATCCGGACCCGGTGCCTTACCTGTAGCCATGGATTTTAAAGCGACACAGAGTTCCGAGGTGGTGATCGCCCCTTCCAATGAGTTGAGAATGTCAGGAGATTGTCTAGGTAAGTTTGCCCTATGTAAGTAATCTGCTATAAGTCACTTCCTCTCCTCCTTATCTTTAATCAAGGGTTGAACACGATATAGGTTCTGATAGAACTCTCTGAATTCCCTCGCTATATTAAGTGTGTCATGATGTAAAGTGGATGAAGAGTTTTTAATTTTAGCTATGAAAGAGGTAGCCTTTTTTTTTTTGCAGTGACCTAGCCAGCAGGCGGCCCGGTCTATCTCCCCACTCATGAAAACATTGCGCCACTATGCATGTCTTTTGTTTATGCTCTAAATGGAAAAGTGATTTCAGTTCCTCTCTCTTTGTGGTCAAGGTGTGAAAAACAGATATCGATTGGCTAGCTTTATGTTGTTGTTCGAGTATTTTGATTTCACTGAGTAGTTTGTTCTGTTGAAATTTACGTTCCTTTTTTTTCCTAGCTCCCAATTCTATTAGTTTGCCTCATATATGGGCTTTGTGGGCCTCCCAAAGTACCCCTTTAGAAATGTCAGGTTGGGCATTCTCTTGAAAGTACAGGGTTAGTTCCTTACCTATAGCTTGTTTATCTATCTCCTCAGCAAGGAGTTCTTCATTAAGTTTCCAATTAGTGGATTTAAAGGGAAGGGATGGGACTTTGACAGTGATCTTAATCAGAGCGTGATCCGAGAGGGGCGAGGTTTCAATTGAAGACCCTGTCAGTAAAGGCAAATGGTAATGGTCAATGAAGAACAGATCAATTCTAGAATAAGTCTGATGAACCGGAGAGTAGTGCATGAAGTCTCTTTCCCTAGGATGCATAATCCTCCAGGTATCCATTAATTGTGCGTCATGTAAGTTTTTCCAAATAAACCGAAGACGCGTATGGGGAATGCTAGAGGTCCCTCTGGAAGTGTCGATGACAGGTTCCAGGGGCGTGTTAAAGTCACCGGCAAGGAGAATGCATCCATGAGAAAAGTCCCTTAATTTCTTAAGTGTGGACGAAATAAAGCCCGTCTGATTACGGTTAGGTGAATATAGAGTTGCCAAAGTACAGGGCATACTGCCCAGGGTGCCTCTGAGAAACAAATAACGACCTAGTGGATCACTTAGCATGGAGTCTAGTGTAAACGCAAAGCCTCTACGGAACCCAATGGCCACACCTTTTGCTTTGTGGACATCTGAAAGACTATAATACCACATGGGATAGTGATGTGAACGAAGCTTAACATTCGTGGTATGTGTAAGGTGTTTCTCCTGCAGGAAAATCACATCCCCCTGCAGGCAACTCAACTCTCTATACAGGTTATGTCTTTTCCTGGAAGCATATAACCCCCGTACATTAATAGAAATTAAATTTACCTTAGCCATGGGTGCCGAGAGAGGTCATACGTGCGTACACATATCCTAAGGAGATGGACCTGAGACAGAGGATGGAGGGACGGGGTAGGAAGGGCGGGGAGGCTGGGGAAGAGGGGGAAGGGGATAAAGAGAAAAATAGTGAAGAAAGAGAAGAGAAAAACAATAACATGAACAGAACAATAATCACCTTTCACCCCTAGGGTGGTGAGTACCAGTGCACGCAGAATACTGGGACATGGGCACGCGGGCGCAGGGCCCCATGGCTCCCATTCAAAAAGGGGTGGGGCGTCTGGGCATTCAGACACAGAGACCTAGGTTAGGATGAGCAACATCTCAATGCCCGGCGCAGACACTTTGTGTCATCAAAAGTAACAACACCAATTTATAAACCTTTTAAAAGGGTAATACCACTTTAAGCAAGGAACTGTGTGGAACTATAACTTGCAGACATAAGTTACATATCCATTAGCTTCATCCTGGGGTGGGGGGCAATGTATGCCAAACTTAAAGAAATAAAATAAGATTAGTAACTAAAAGGTACTTGCTCCCAGTTAACAAACCACTGCGTGGATGGACTAGTGTGGATGAGTTTGCTAAGTCCTGCTTTCCAAAACCAGCTGAATATGTGAAACTGTGCAGTGTTACTGCAAACAAGATACTTATGCAAGCTGTGGAGAGGATCCGGTTAAAGAGGAACGATGTTTGCGGCCAACCTTCTGCCATTTTGGTTCAGAATTAGGTGGCAAGGGTGGGATGCCTTCCTGCCAGCCAGGGAGATCTGGAATTGATATGTTCATGTCCAGGCAGAATTTTTCCACGTCCTCTGGGAATCGAAGGACAGCCGTTTTACCATCCTTGCTGGCAATGAGGGTGGCTGGGAAGCCCCATCTGTAATTAATGGAGGCATCTTTAAGTTTTTCAGTGAGAGGACGCAGGGCCCTGCGTCTCTCCAGGGTTTCCCGAGCCAGGTCCGGAAAGAAAGAGAGACTAGCACCGTCAAAATCTAGTAAAGGAGATTCCCTGGCCTTTTTCATGATTAGTTCCTTTTCAGGGTAGTGGTGAACTCTGCAAATTATGTCTCTCGGAACATCAGAGGCAAGATTGCGTGGTCGGAGGGCTCGATGAGCGCGGTCAATTTGCAGGGGGTGATCCGCCGGCTGCCCAAGGAGGCCATTAAAAATACTCCGAATAGAGGGGAGTAGGTCGTCATCTCTTGTCGCCTCAGGGAGGCCACGAATCCTAATGTTATTTCGTCTATTGCGATTTTCCTGGTCCTCTAATTTGTATAGGGCCATCCTGTGTGCAAAAGCAAGTTGGCGATTAGAGGCCTGCAAAGCTCTAATGGCGATCGCATGGCGATCTAAGCATTGCTCTGTCTCCTCTACCCTCCCCAGTACCTGTGAAAGATCCGACCGTACCGCCGAGACCTCCTTCCTGATAGCTCGCTCGAGACCCATCAGCATGGATGCCAGATCAGTCTTGGTGGGTAAGTCACTCACCGAGGTAGCGACTCCTGAGCATGTGTGCGTGCTCTCCTCGTCTTCCGAGCCGGCAGATGAGACAGGAGAGCGGCGTCTGGGTTTCCGGCCTAGTGTGGGAGGCGGAGCCCATGCGCGAGGTCACGCTGCAAGGCGAGCGGCCTAGGCCGTCAGTGTTTTCCATGTCCTCCGGTTCTGTGGACAAGAACCTCTTAATTGAGCCCACCGAGGTGCCCTTCTTAGGTAGGGATTTACCGGATCGTTTCCTCATCATTCGCTGTGCAAACGAGGTGTTGTTTGTGTAATAAAAGGCGATTTGCAGTGTGTCGGCACCGGAGCTCTGGAGAGACGCGTCCGCTCTACAGCATGCCGAAACCACGCCCCCCTTCTCAGATGCATTCTAAGCTGAATGCTGGAAACTTCTATTTGCAAAAACAAGTTGCCATCACAACAAATGGATAAAAAAAATATCCCATATAATCAATTTTGCTGTTTAAAAAAGAACTGCAGTTTTATTGAGGACTGCAAAGCTCAAAGCTTGATCCTCAAACAAAAATTCTTGGAAAAGGGTCATCGGGAGGTGGATATTGATTAAGCTTTCTGAAAGTATCAAGATTTGCGCTGTGTAAAGCGATGGCGCTATATAAGTACCTGTAATAAATAATAATAAACAAATTTGTGTTCTGCCAATGAACACAGAGAATTATAACCCACTACC
Organism: Aquarana catesbeiana; assembly: GCF_042186555.1. Taxonomy (NCBI): domain Eukaryota; kingdom Metazoa; phylum Chordata; class Amphibia; order Anura; family Ranidae; genus Aquarana; species Aquarana catesbeiana. The sequence continues at coordinate 455,823,554 of NC_133326.1, forward strand.
TCTCCAAAAAAGCCCTCATTTTATTACTCAATTTAATACTAAACATTGGGCCATCAAGAGAACCCTACACAAACTTTGGGGAATTCTCCTCAATGACACAAAACTGAACCCCCAAACCCTAACCTGGTATTTAAGTGAGCACAGAACATAAAAAAACTCATTGCTCCCAGTAAAATTCAGATTAGAAGTCAGGAGCCCCCAAGCTCCATTACCAGGATGTTCTTCATTAGAGATGTACCACTGTTTTAGAAGAATTGCTTACATATGCACATGTGATGCATGAGCAAAAGACTGAAGATTTGGAAATCAACACCATCTTTTAGACAAGCCCCTCACCCTTATCTTCCCACCCTCATCATCCACCCACTCGATCTCTCTACCTCTTCTATTTCTCTAGAGCCACTCACCCAGCTCTCTTAATTATCCAACCATTTTTCATACAAGGCTTCTCGGCCTTTTGGCTAAGATCAAGTGTAGTATCGACTTTAGCCCTTAGGGGTGTCTCTGCTTCACAGCTAGGACGTTGAGAACCACTTGCATCTATCCAAGCCAATTGGTCCTTGTGGGGTACCCTCTGCTCGGCCTGGTAGGATCGTTGATTAAATTCAGCTTCACCTACTTGCTGCTATTGGGTTAGAGGCTTAGCCCCCACAGGGAACGAGATTGCGGTCTTCCCTCCTCCCCCACTCCGCATTACTACCTCCGGGCAGTAGATGCTAGAGCCTTTGTAAAGGCTACGAAAAGAGCGAAGACGTCGAGGAACCAGAAGGAAGCTGCCTAAGAACACCTGAAGCGACATCCAACTCCTTGACGATGGGGAAGAGCGATAAGAAGACCAGAAAGGAGAAGAAGAACCCCATTCCAGCCACTTCCTCCGAGCCCGGGAATGCCGCTGCCTCAACCCCCGCCTCTACCCCAGCCGGCACCAGCCGACCAGGACCAGCCAAGCCAGACCAGCCTGCAGACGGCTCCCAGCATTGGAGCCTTGGATGAAGCAGACGGTCGTGCTGCAGCTGAAAGAGGTGGACGGAAGAGTCCCTGACATGACCCTGGAGATCTTCAGAAAGAAGATGATTCTGGAACAGGGGTTCAGAAAAGCGGAGACGCTTTCCGTGCAGGCCTGCAGCAGATACTGGGAGATGGTGAAGACCAGTGGCCCTGAATCCCCTTTCCGGAAGTTCACTGCGAACTGCCCCATAACACGGGATGAAAAGTGGGTGACAGTGGCCATGAGGAACCCCCATACCAGTGGAAAGGACATAGCCACCTACCTCCAGAGGTTCTGCACTGTGGTGAAGGACCCGATCCAAATCTTCGATGCCAACGGCTTCTGGATAGGTAAGTGGTCTGTGCTCGGCAAACTGAGGAAAGACCCTTCGGGGGACATCCAGCACCTGCAGCCTTTCTTCTCCCTGGGATTCTCCGCAGGAATCCTTTTCTACCCCGGCATACCCTACAACTGCAACAAGTGTGGGCAGCCAGGACACATAGGTAAGGATTGTACAGAGCTTGCTTGCAAGTTCTGTAGGGTAACAGGCCACGAGACCAAGAACTGTCCGAGGTCCAAAGCCTGCAACCTTTGCGGATTGGCAGAGCATGTCTTCAGACACTGCCCCCAGAGGACCCGGACCTACGCTGGAGCCGTGAGCCAGGGTAAGCCATCCGGGAGGAAGCTGCCAGAAAAACCAAAAGAACCTCGAAAGGCCACAGGTAAGTCCACTCCGGCCCCCCCGGCCCCTACCCCCTCCCCACCCCCTACCTCCAGCACACCCCCACCCACCCCCTCTGTGCCGGAGGAGCCCCTCCCCACCCCCTCCCCCCCGAACCTGTCCTCCCTGGAGGACTTCTCCACCCTCCCACCCCCCTCCACCCCCACCAGTGGCCCAAGAGGAAGCCGGAAACGGAAGCCAGAGAGCCCAATAGCTGAGGAACCTGCCACCTCCACCAAACGGCCCAACGGGGTCCAACGCGACAGTGATGGACCAGAGCAAGTAGTGGAGGATCTAGAGTCTGCGGGGGAGGAGGAGGAAGGGGAGGAGGTCGTGGTCAACCCCGAGCATGACCTCCCCCCCAACGTCCACATCAGCCAGCAGATGATGGAGTCCGTCCTTGAGGAGCTGGGCCTGGCCCAGAACACAGGACAGGCAGAAGACGCAACAGAAGAGCCACCCCCCCCTCCGGGGAGGTAAGTTCGGACCCTTGTTAACTAGACCCTCATACCCTTTTTCATGATGGCTGAGATCTCAATCTTTTCCATTAATGTGAGGAGTATCAAGGATACATCTAGAAGGCAAGCGGTCCTGACCTTTCTTTCAAGTCAGCAGAGTGATGTCTACATGCTTCAGGAGTGCGCCCTTCCTCCCCTGAGGAGGTACACTCATCTGTCCTCCCAGTGGACCCTTGGTCCCTCCTACTGGTCCGGGGGTGGCGATTGCAAGTCTGCAGGAGTAGCCATTCTGGTCAGGGGTGGGCGCTTCATGGTTGACTCTATCCATGAGCTAGTCTGTGGCCGTCTTTTGGTCATAGACGGCTCGTGGGTGGAAGAGCCAGTTAGGCTCATCAACATGTACGCCCCCCAGACAAGAATGCGCGGCTGGAACTTTTCCAGGCCCTGCAGACCCAACTCGTCACCAACAGAACAGTAGTGATCGGCGGTGATTTTAACTGTCCGATCGAGGAGGATGGGCGCAGCTCCAGCATATACGCAAAAACTTGATGCTACTTCTAGGCTGCTCAAGAAGATGATCTCGGAGGCCTCCTTGCAGGACGCCGTGGGATCCATAGGGAAAGGGACCGTGAACTATTCGTGGTGCCGACCCGATGGATCTGTGCATTCCAGGATTGACTTTGTGCTCACTTCAAGAACAGTCAAGCATCGTGAGTTCTCCATGGTCCCCTGCTTTTTCTCTGACCACAGGGCTATTCACTTTCGGGGTGACCTGGGCGAGGGCTTTGCCCGCGGACCGGGTTCCTGGAAGCTGAATAGCACCCTGCTGGAAAACGAGGAATTGATGGGGGAACTCCGGGAGGCCTATGCCACCTGGACGGAGGAAAAGAGATTCTTCAGAAGGGTAAGTGGGAGTTTGTGAAGGTTAAGCTGCGTAGCTTCTTTCAGGCAAGGGGACGCCAGCGTGTGTGTGCCAGGAGGAGGGAACTCAGGAGACTGCAGCGTCAGTTGCAGTCCCTGCAGGACCTTCATCACTGTGGCTGGGACGTTAGGCAGGACCTGAAGGACACCAAGAAGAGCCTGAAAGGACACTTCGAGGAAGAATCCAGGCACATTGTCTTCCGTGCTAAGGTGGAGAATCTTGAGAAAGGTGAGAAGTGTAATTCTTTCTTTTTCAGGAAACTTCACTCAGGACACACACCCTTGTCAGAGCTGCGTGACGAGACTGGAACACTCCAGAAGGGGAAGAAGGCTGTGATGCAAGTGGTCAGTGACTACTACACCAACCTCTACTCCCCAAAAGAAATGGATGCACAGGCGGCTGACAGGTTCCTGTCAGGTATCTCTAACCATATTGATCCTGCAGGTTCATCAACCGTCAATGCCCCCTTGGTGTTGGAGGAGCTGCACTCTGCCGCTAAATCCTTTAGGCAGGACCCCGGTCTCTCAGTTGAGCTCTATGTAGCACTGTGGGATCTCGTGGGCCCGGACCTGCTCGAGCTGTACGAGGAGATGGTGGTGGAGGGCAGAATGCCTCCGTCACTAAGGGAGGGGATGATCACGATTTTGTATAAGCGGAAGGGGGAGAGATCGAATCTTAAGAATTGGCGTCCGATCTCTCTGCTAAACGTGGACTACAAAATCCTCGCCAAGGTCCTGGCCAACAGGCTGAAGTCTGTCATCGGACAGATCATCCACCCGGATCAGACTTGCGGCATTCCTGGTCGCAGGATTGCGGACAGCCTTGCGCTTGTCCGGGACACGGTCCAGTACATTCATGGCCGCCGTGTGCATGGCCGCCCTGGTCAGTCTTGACCAGGAGAAGGCCTTTGACTGTGTCTCCCACGAGTTTATGTGCAGAGCTCTGTGCAGGTTTGGTCTTGGGGAAATGTTTTGTTCGTATGTGAATGTAATGTACACTGACATTTCTAGATTGGTGCTGGTAAATGGCTGGAAAACTGACCCCATTCCAATCTTGTCTGGGGTCAGACAAGGCTGCCCTCTCTCACCTCTGCTTTTTGTTTGTTGTATAGAGCTCTCCGCCCAAAGCATCAGACAGAATCCAGACATCAGTGGGATCACCAGGACTGGACAGACGGGAGGTCAAGTGCTCACTCTACATGGATGACGTGATGGTGTTCTGTGCTGATCGGCGCTCCATCGACACACTCGCCCAGACCTGTGAGGACTTCAGCCAAGCTTCAGGGGCAAAGGTCAACTGCGGGAAGTCAGAAGTCATGCTCTTTGGAAAGTGGTTCCTGCCTTCTTCTGCACCCATTCCTTTCAGCATCAAGACAGACTTCATCAAAATTCTTGGGGTCTGGTTTGGAGCTGAAGGCGCAGCCCTGAAGTCCTGGGAGGAAAGACTGTCAAAGATGCGACAGAAGTTTGGACTTTGGAGCCTCAGAGAACTCACCATCGAAGGGAAAACACTGGTACTCCGCAGCGAGATCCTCCCTGTGTTGCAGTACCTCGCCCAGGCCTGGCCCCCCGGGTCAACACCTGTAAGGCCATCACCAGGGCGGTGTTCCACTTCATCTGGAGCTCCAAAATGGACAGAGTGAAGCGGGCGGTTATGTTCAAGGAACCCCTCAAAGGCGGTAAGGGCGTGCCCGACATCGCTACACTTCTGAGGGTGTGCTTTGCTTGTAACTGCATCCGCAGGACATTGGTGGACAGAACTGTGGACTCTGGTGGTAACTCCATGTCCCGTTTTTTCCTCCTGCCTCTCTGGAGGACCCTTGGATGGGACAAATGGGACAGCTCTATCCCCTATAACTGGGACACCCCTTGGTACTACTTGGATACCTTCAAGTTTATTAAGGAGCTGGGGCTACATGGAGTGAAGCCCGACTTGTGGAAGCCAAAAACTATCCACAAGTTGATTAGAGCATCGGACATGGTTGAGACTGTTCCAGGCCTCTCTTCAGCCACTTGTAAAGTGGTCTGGAGGAATGTTTCTTCAAAGAGACTCACCAACAGGCACAAAGATCTGGCATGGATGGCAATCCAAGGGGGGCTACCACTCAGGACTAGGGATGAGCTTCGTGTTCGAGTCGAACCCATGTTCGACTCGAACATCGGCTGTTCGATCGTTCGCCGAATTGCGAACGATATGGGCCATTCGCGCCAAATTCGTGTGGCGCGTCACGGCCCATAATTCACTGCGGCATTGCAGTGCATTGCTTGCTGATGATTGGCCAAGCATGCTCTATGACCCGCATGCTTGGCCAATCACAGCGCCGCCTTAACAGAGAGCCATAATTGGCCAAAGCCAAGGAGGCTTTGGCCAATTATGGCTCAGGGGATTTAGTACACGCCCCACACTATATAAGGCCGCCTGCACGGCGGCCCTGTGCAGTGTGTTCCGGTGTGCTTAGAGAGAGAGAGAGACAGTGTCATTTCATTTGAGTTAGCTAGATTAGGCAGGACAGTCAGTCAGTTAGCTGCACTTAAAGTGTATTGTGTATATATATGCATCCCAGGTGTTGCATATATATATATATATATATACACTGTATTCAGTTTAGCTAGATCCGTTCCTGTTATCTTCTAGACTATTTACATTTAGTGCAGTGCGTCCTGCTCACAGTGTTCAGCTAGATCCGTTCCTGTTATATTCCTACTGACAGGCAGGCTTGTCTTGTTACAGTATTTTGAAGAAAATTACTGGTGTTCTTTTGATCCTATTAGTACCACAGTCAGGCAGCTAGACTATTTACATTTAGTGCAGTGCGTTCTGCTCACAGTGTTCAGCTAGATCCGTTCCTGTTATCTTCTTACTGACAGGCAGGCTTGTCTTGTTACAGTATTTTAAAGAAAATTACTGGTGTTCTTTTGATCCTATTAGTACCACAGTCAGGCAGCTAGACTATTTACAGTTAGTGCAGTGCGTCCTGCCCACAGTGTTCTGCTAAACCTACAAGTAAGTGGGGTGCGTCCTGCTCACAGTGTTCAGCTAAACCTACAAGTTAGTGGGGTGCGTCCACCTCACAGTGTTCAGCTAAACCTACAAGCTAGTGGGGTGCGTCCTGCTCACAGTGTTCAGCTAGATCCGTTTCTGTTATCTTCTTACTAACAGGCAGGCTTGTCTTGTTACAGTAAATACAGCTACCTGAAGAAAATTGCTGGTGTTCTTTTGATCCTATTAGTACCACAGTCAGGCAGCTAGACTATTTACAGTTAGTGCAGTGCGTCCTGCTCACAGTGTTCTGCTAAACCTACAAGTTAGTGGGGTGCGTCCTGCTCACAGTGTTCAGCTAAACCTACAAGTTAGTGGGGTGCGTCCACCTCACAGTGTTCAGCTAAACCTACAAGCTAGTGGGGTGCGTCCTGCTCACAGTGTTCAGCTAGATCCGTTTCTGTTATCTTCTTACTGACAGGCAGGCTTGTCTTGTTACAGTAAATACAGCTACCTGAAGAAAATTGCTGGTGTTCTTTTGATCCTATTAGTACCACAGTCAGGCAGCTAGACTATTTACAGTTAGTGCAGTGCGTCCTGCTCACAGTGTTCTGCTAAACCTACAAGTTAGTGGGGTGCGTCCTGCTCACAGTGTTCAGCTAAACCTACAAGTTAGTGGGGTGCGTCCACCTCACAGTATTCAGCTAAACCTACAAGCTAGCGGGGTGCGTCCTGCTCACAGTGTTCAGCTAGATCCGTTTCTGTTATCTTCTTACTGACAGGCAGGCTTGTCTTGTTACAGTAAATACAGCTACCTGAAGAAAATTGCTGGTGTTCTTTTGATCCTATTAGTACCACAGTCAGGCAGCTAGACTATTTACAGTTAGTGCAGTGCGTCCTGCTCACAGTGTTCTGCTAAACCTACAAGTTAGTGGGGTGCGTCCTGCTCACAGTGTTCAGCTAAACCTACAAGTTAGTGGGGTGCGTCCACCTCACAGTGTTCAGCTAAACCTACAAGCTAGTGGGGTGCGTCCTGCTCACAGTGTTCAGCTAGATCCGTTCCTGTTATCTTCTTACTGACAGGCAGGCTTGTCTTGTTACAGTAAATACAGCTACCTGAAGAAAATTGCTGGTGTTCTTTTGATCCTATTAGTACCACAGTCAGGCAGCTAGACTATTTACAGTTAGTGCAGTGCGTCCTGCTCACAGTGTTCTGCTAAACCTACAAGTTAGTGGGGTGCGTCCTGCTCACAGTGTTCAGCTAAACCTACAAGCTAGTGGGGTGCGTCCTGCTCACAGTGTTCAGCTAGATCCGTTCCTGTTATCTTCTTACTGACAGGCAGGCTTGTCTTGTTACAGTATTTTAAAGAAAATTGCTGGTGTTCTTTTGATCCTATTAGTACCACAGTCAGGCAGCTAGACTATTTACAGTTAGTGCAGTGCGTCCTGCTCACAGTGTTCTGCTAAACCTACAAGTTAGTGGGGTGCGCCCTGCTCACAGTGTTCAGCTAAACCTACAAGTTAGTGGGGTGCGTCCACCTCACAGTGTTCAGCTAAAGCTACCTGTAGAAGGTTGGTGGTGTTCTCATACTACAGGCAGGCAGTTGATTTTGCTAGCTGCAGTATCAGTACATATATATAATATATATATATATATATATATATATATATATATCCCAGCTTAGTGCAGCTACAGGCCATTAGTATGTCTGGAAGGCCAAGAAGGAGAGGCAGACAGTCACAAGCCAATAAGAGAGGGCAAGCAGGCTCTGTGTCTAGTGCTGGTCGTGGAGACGGTGCATCCTCATCAGCACATGGCCATGGGACACGCTTGGCCTTTTTTTCGGCAGCTGGCCATGTTGAGCCGCAACATGCGGAAGACTTGGTCGAGTGGATGACCAAGCCGTCCTCATCCTCCTCATCCTCTCTCACCCATGCCCAGGGTACTTTGTCTGGCAAAGCAGCGGCCTCTTCCCTTGGCTCAATGTCATCAGTGACTCCTTCCCTAGCCCCACCATGTCCTCCTGAGGAGTCCCTCGAACTGTTTGACCACAGTGTTGGGTACATGCTCCAGGAGGATGCCCAGCGTTTGGAAGGCTCTGATGATGATACTGAGCTCGATGAAGGCAGTAACACGAGCACGGACAGAGGGGGTGCCCAAGAAGGACAGCAATCTGGCAGTCATGCTCCCCCTGCTGCAGCATACTGCCAGGTTTGCTCCAGTGATGAGGAGGGAGGGGATGATGAGGTCACTGACTCAACGTGGGTGCCTGATAGGAGAGAGGAGGAGGAGGAGGAGGAGGAGGAGGCGGCACATCACCAACGAGGCAGGATGCCCTCCAGGGGCCAGCCTAAGGGCAGCACATTGACTGCATCACACCCCAAAGCTCCACATGTGCAGGGCGCTGCAGTCTCTGCGCGTTATTCAAAAAGTTCTTTGGTGTGGGCCTTTTTTGAGACGAGTGCATCAGATCGCACCGCTGCTATTTGCAACATATGTCTCAAGCGTATCTCGCGTGGCCAAAACATCTCCCGCTTGGGTACCACATGCTTGACCAGACATATGTTGACCTGCCATGCAGTTCGTTGGCAAGCGTATCTAAAAGACCCACACCAAAGAACAAAGAGGACCTCTGCTTGCTCCTCATCAGCTGAGATTTCCAACCTCACTAGACCTTCAGTCCTCTCTGAGACCTGCACTGAGAGGAATGAAGGTGTAGAATTAGGTGTGTCACAGCCACGTACTTGTGGGCAATCTGATTTTGGTACACCGACGTCAGATTGTACCAGGCAAATTTCCCTGCCCCAGCTGCTGCACCGCCGAAAGAAGTTTGCTCCCAGCCATCCACATGCCCAACGGTTGAATGCTAGCTTGGCAAAATTGCTAGCACTTCAACTGCTGCCTTTTCAGTTGGTAGACTCTGCCCCCTTCCGTGAGTTTGTGGAATGTGCGGTTCCTCAGTGGCAGGTACCCAAACGCCACTTTTTCTCACGGAAGGCGATTCCGGCTCTCTACCAGCATGTGGAAGGCAATGTCCATGCCTCGCTGGACAGGGCGGTCAGCGGTAAGGTGCATATTACCGCTGACTCATGGTCCAGCAGGCATGGACAGGGACGTTACCTAAGTTTCACGGCGCATTGGGTGACTCTGCTGGCAGCTGGGAAGGATGCAGGACAAGGTGCAGTAGTGTTGGAGGTTGTTCCACCACCACGCCTCCAAAATGCTAATGATTGTGACACACCTCTCTCCTCCACCCCCTCCTCTTCTTCTTCCTCCATGGCCTCTTCCTCGGAACCAGCGGTGCTCCGTAGTCGTTCAAGGGGCTACGCAAGTACGCAGGCCAAAAGATGCCATGCGGTGCTTGAGCTGGTGTGCTTGGGGGACAGGAGCCACACTGGGGCAGAGGTTCTGTCAGCTCTGCAGGGGCAGGTTCAGAGGTGGTTGACACCACGCCAACTTAAGGCAGGAATGGTGGTTTGCGACAATGGTACCAACCTCCTCTCTGCCCTCCGACAGGGACAAATGACCCATGTGCCCTGTTTAGCTCACGTCCTTAACTTGGTGGTGCAGCGGTTCTTGGGCAGGTACCCGGGCTTACAGGATGTCCTGAGGCAGGCCAGGAAAGTCTGTGTGCATTTCCGCCGGTCATATAATGCCAGTGCTCGGCTGACGGACCTCCAAAAGGAGTTTAACCTGCCCAAGAACCGCCTAATCTGTGACATGCCCACCAGGTGGAACTCAACGTTGGCCATGCTGCAGCGGCTGCACACGCAGCAGAGGGCCATCAATGAGTACCTGTGCGACTATGGCACCAGGACAGGGTCAGGGGAGCTTGGTTTTTTTCCCCACGCCAGTGGGCCATGATCAGGGATGCATGCACTGTCCTGTCACCATTTGAGGAGGCCACGAGGATGGTGAGCAGTGACAGTGCATGCATCAGTGACACTGTCCCCCTTGTCCACCTGTTGGAGCACACGCTGCGTGGAATAATGGACAGGGCACTTGAGGCAGAACAGAGGCAGGAAGAGGAGGACTTCCTTAGCTCTCAAGGCCCCCTTTATCCAGACAGTGTTCCTGCGTGCCCGCCGATCACACAGGAAGAGGACGAGGAGGAAGAGGAGGAAGATTGTGTCAGTATGGAGGTGGAGCCTGGCACTCAGCATCAGCAGCAGTCTTTAAGGGATCAGTCCCAAGAAACACATGGACTTGTACGTGGCTGGGAGGAGGTGGCTGCAGACCATGTCGTCCTTAGTGACCCAGAGGACTCCGGACCGAATGCCTCAGCAAACCTACGCTGCATGGCCTCCCTGATCCTGCAAAGCCTGCGTAAGGATCCTCGTATTCGTGGTATCAAGGAGAAGGACCAATACTGGCTGGCAACCCTCCTTGATCCACGTTACAAGGGTAAGGTTGCGGACCTTATCTTGCCATCGCAGAGGGAGCAGAGGATGAAACATCTTCGGGAGGCCTTGCAGAAAGGTCTGTGCAACGCGTTCCCAGAGACTGGGAGGTTACAAACTCCTGTTTCTGGACAACGTGTTGCTGAGGCTTCGGTCAGTCAAAGAAGGAGCGGTGGAGAAGGTGGCCGTCTGACCGATGCGTTCAGACAATTTTTTGGTCCGCAGCCCCAAGGTATGATCGGATTTTTTGGCTGGAGCTAAACACGTTAAAAATGTACCCGTTCAAAATTACAAAGAGATTCTACTTAACAACAAACCTACAGCCTGTATACTGCTGTTCAGAGTATATAGGGCCTGGTGGCCCCACACCTTTCCTTATTTTAATTTGGGTGCGGGGTTCCCCTTAATATCCATACAAGACCCAAAGGGCCTGGTAATGGACTGGGGGGTACCCATGCCGTTTGTCTCACTGATTTTCATCCATATTGCCAGGACCCGACATTACATTAAACCCGCAAGCAGTTTTAAATGAGATTTTTTCCTTTAAAAATGACATTTGGTGCAGGGACTGTTCTAAACACGGGAAACACGCGTCACTTTACAGGCATACTATAGACACCCCTCAGGTACGATATTTAAAGGAATATTTCACTTTTTTTTTTACTTTAAGCATCATTAAAATCACTGCTCCCGAAAAAACGGCCGTTTTTAAAAGTTTTTTTTGCATTGATACATGTCCCCTGGGGTAGGACCCGGGTCCCCAAACCCTTTTTAGGACAATACCATGCAAATTAGCCTTTAAAATGAGCACTTTTGATTTCGAACGTTCGAGTCCCATAGACGTCAATGGGGTTCTAACGTTCGTGCGAACTTTCGGTCCGTTCGCAGGTTCTGGTGCGAACCGAACCGGGGGGGTGTTCGGCTCATCCCTACTCAGGACATTCATGCATGCCAGAAACCTGTGCAGATACAGGCACTGCCCCTTTTGCATCATCCAGGAGGAAACTGCTCTGCATGTTTCCTGGGAGTGCCCCTTTGCACAGGACCTGTTGAGGGCCCTGGAACCTGAACTCAAAGACTTTGTACCACAGACTGCTATCACACACTTTGGTGTGTTGAACGGACTCTTCTGTGGAACTCATTCACAGGAGGACATTGACGGTGCCTGGCAGGTGCTGTGTTGCTTTAAGGACGCTATATGGTGCACCAGAAAGCGCCTCATCCACCAGCGGGAGAGGATGTCCATCGAGGACTGTCGCAGACTGATCCACAGTCTGCTCAGAGACTACCACTTGATGGACCTCAAGGAGGAAGAGGAGGTCTGAAGATTTCCCCTTCCCCCCCCTCTCCCCCGTGTATCCTTTGGCAGTTCAAATAAAGCTTCTGGCCTGTGAACTCTTTCTCCCGCCCCTACCCCACCTTCTCCACCCCCCCCAACACACCTGTTGCACATTTGAATGTTATTAGACTGTATGACTTGACTTTTTGACATGTGTTTGAAATAATGCTTTCAGGGTAATGTGGCGTCATGCATGATGTGATGTTTCGGGGTATCATTACTCTGCACAACACATTAGGCATCATACCGCAGGATGAATGTAATTTATTTTGTATGCTTGGCATTGTATTGTTATGTAGTGTATTTATGCGCTGCGTCGCAGTACACATTGGAATGTACCCTGTTTAAGTACTTGTTTTTTTGTATATTTTCTTGCAAAATAAAGTATACATTTTCAATAAAAAAAAAAACATTTTTCATACAACATGTTTGTACGTGCATGTTTTACATTATTTTCTATTTTATACATATACTGATATCCCTTCTGCATATCATATTCTCACATATATCCTCCACTATGGTTCATACTGGATATAATTATGTTTTCAAGCTAGATTTTGATACATACATTTCTTTAGCAGTTGTTTGGGTCACCACTGATTCTACATATGACATTTATGATATGTTTACAATTACCACTCCAATATGTTCTTTCTTATATACTGTAAGCTTTGGAAAAAGTTTTTATTTGACTATTTTTATCACCCACTCCCCTGGTCTATTCCATAATCCATCATCTACCCCCCCTTTTTTGTCATATGTGTGGTCATTGACGCTAGTCTTATAACATCCCACATTTAGATCTAGATATACAGTGCCTTGAAAAAGTATTCATACCCCTTGAGATTTTCCAAATTTTTTTCATGGTACAACCAAAACCTTAAATGTATTTTATTGGGACTTTATGTGATAGACCAACACAAAGTGGCACATAATTATGAACTGGAAAGAAAATGATAAATGGTTTTCAATTTTTTTTACAAATACAGTGGGGACAGAAAGTATTCAGACCTCCTTAAATTTTGTTATATTGCAGCCATTTGCTAAGATCATTTAAGTTCATTTTCATTTAAGTTCATTTTTTTTCCTCATTAATGTACACACAGCACCCCATATTGACAGAAAAACACAGAATTGTTGCCATTTTTGCAGATTTATTAAAAAAGAAAAACAGAAATATCACATTGTCCTAAGTATTCAGACCCTTTGCTCAGTATTTAGTAGAAGCACCCTTTTGATCTAATACAGCCATGAGTCTTTGGGAAAGATGCAGCAAGTTTTTTACACCTGGATTTGGGGATCCTCTGCCATTCCTCCTTGCAGATCCTCTCCAGTTCTGTAAGGTTGGATGGTAATAGTTGGTGGACAGCCATTTTTAGGTCTCTCCAGAGATGCTCAATTGTTTTTAAGTCAGGGCTCAGGCTGGGCCATTCAAGAACAGTCACAGAGTTGTTGTGAAGCCACTCCTTCATAATGTTAGCTGTGTGCTTAGGGTCATTGTCTGGTTGGAAGGTAAACCTTCGGCCCAGTTTGAGGTCCTGAGCACTCTGGAGAAGGTTTTCGTCCAGGATATCCCTGTACTTGGCCGCATTCATCTTTCCCTCAATTGCAACCAGTCGTCCTGTCCCTGCAGCTGAAAAATACCCCCACAGCATGATGCTGCCATCACCATGCTTCACTGTTAGGACTGTATTGGACAGGTGATGAGTAGTGCCTGGTTTTCTCCACACATACCACTTCAAATTAAGGCCAAAAAGTTTGATCTTGGTCTCATCAGACCAAAGATTCTTATTTCTCACCATCTTGGAGTCCTTCAGGTGTTTTTTAGCAAACTCCATGCAGGCTTTCATGTGTCTTGCACTGAGGAGAGGCTTCCATCGGGCCACTCTGCCATAGAACCCCGACTGGTGGAGGGCTGCAGTGATGGTTGACTTTCTACAACTTTCTCCCATCTTCCGACTGCATCTCTGGAGCTCAGCCACAGTGATCTTTGGGTTCTTCTTTACCTCTCTCACCAAGGCTCTTCTCCCCCGATAGCTCAGTTTGGCCGGATGGCCAGCTCTAGGAAGGGTTCTGGTCGTCCCAAATGTCTTCCATTTAAGGATTATGGAGGCCACTGTGCTCCTAGGAACCTTAAGTGCAGCAGAAATGTTTTTGTAACCTTGGCCAGATCTGATCTGTGCCTTGCCACAATTCTGTCTCTGAGCTCTTCAGGCAGTTCCTTTGACCTCATGATTCTCATTTGCTCTGACATGCACTGTGAGCTGTAAGGTCTTATATAGACAGGTGTGTGGCTTTCCTAATCAAGTCCAATCAGTATAATCAAACACAACTGGACTCAAATGAAGGTGAAAGCCACAGGAAAGTCCCATGAATTCTCCGTGTGTCAGAGGAGGGTGGGGTCACAGGGTGGCCCCGCCCTCCGTTATATAAGAAATGTCAGAAGAAGCCAAGCGTCATACGGCTAAAGACTCCCACTGAGGCAGATCGTGTGGACGGAGCTGAGAAGAAGCGTGGAGGAAGATGCGGGACGAGAAGAGCGGAAGAAGAAGAAGATGGAGAAGAAGAAGATGAAGAAGAAGATAGAGGAAGAAGAAGAACACTGAAAGAACACCAGAAGAAAGAAGAAGCCGAAAGAAGAAGAAATTAATAAAGGACTTGTCAAAAGCCGTCTCTTGTGTTTTTTAAAATTTTTGACACTTTTTTTGTGAAATGGTAGGGGTACATTTGTACCCCATTACCAATTCACACAGGGGGGGCCGGGATCTGGGGGTCCCCTTGTTTAAGGGGTCTTCCAGATTCTGATAAGCCCCCGCCCGCAGACCCCCACAACCACCGGCCAAGGGTTGTGGGGATGAGGCCCTTCTCCCCATCAACATGGGGACAAGGTGGTTTGGGGGGCTACCTCAAAGCACCCCCCCCCCAATGTTGAGGGCATGTGGCCTGGTATGGTTCAGGGGGGGCGCTCTCTCGTCCCCCCCTCTTTTCCTGCGGCCTGCCAGGTTGCGTGCTCAGATAAAGGTCTGGTATGGATTTTTGAGGGGACCCCACGCCATTTTTTTTAAGTTTTGGCACGGGGTTCCCCTTAAAATCTATACCAGACCTGAAGGGTCTGGTATGGATTTTGAGGGGGATCCCCACGCCATTTTTTAAAAATTCGGGTGTGGGGTTCCCTTTAATATCCATACCAGACCTGAAGGGCCTGGTATGGAATTTAGGGGGATCCCCACTCCATTTTTTTTAAAAATGTTGGTGCGTGGTTCCGCTTAATATCCATACCAGACCTGAAGGGCCTGGTATGGAAATTAAGGGGACCCCCACGCATTTTTTTTTCATCTTCGGTCGGGGTTCCCCTGTGGGAAAAGACAGAATTGTGGCAAGGCACAGATCTGGCCAAGGTTACAAAAATCTGTCTATAGTCTATATAATCTTTTTTAATAAATCTGCAAAAATGTCAACAATTCTGTATTTTTCTGTCCATATGGGGTGCTGTGTGTACATTAATGAGGAAAAAAATGAACCTAAATGATTTTAACAAATGGCTGCAATATAACAAAGAGTGAAAAATTTAAGGGGGTCTGAATACTTTCTGTCCCCACTATATATATATATATATATATATATATATATATATATATATATATATATATATATACAGTGCCTTGAAAAGGTATGCATACCCCTTGACATGTTGACAGGAAATTTGACAAGAGTTGACAAGATATTTACCTGCGCAAGTTTGTCAATATTACATGACAACGACCAGTGTAAGGAAAGGTACATCTCTCTTTTATAATATTTTACATGATAAACTAGGCTACCAGAAGTCCTTCCCGTTCTCATAATGGGGATCTGATCTTTCTGCTTCCTACTCAATAGATCATTGGTCCCATTCATACAAGTTAAAAAAATTCTAGTTACTGTATATCAAGCACTGGGAACTGATGCAAATGATCACTTTACAATGATATTTAACTCTGTTCAAATTGGCCAAATTCTATTCTATGCAATCCTCTTTATGCTGGACATAGGCATGTGCAGTCTATTGCACCCCAAAACACAAACACACATGCATGTGTGTGTATATGTATATATACTGTCTACTGTATATATATTCAATTTATCTGTCAAACGGTCATAATGTTATGGCTAATTGGTGTACATTGCAAACACTGTCTGTAGCCATACAGTCATAGCACCTGTGATTTACGCCACTGACACACACAGGGATGCTGTTAGAAATCATAGGGCCCCATACAACTTTGCTTAAAGGGGCACACCTGGATTGCTCTTCAGAGAGCATTTGGCAGGAGATGAGGAAGCAATACAACACTTTCTCACCAACTATTTAAGAAGTAGTTTGGTTTTAGGCTTGTGATCCTTTTCATTGGTGGATTGGGGGAATTGGACATGCAGTTCTCGAGTAATCTTCCCTGTAAGATATATCTCTAAATTAAGATTTTGAGAGTAGTTTTAGTGAGTTACATCTCTGTCTGTTTGCTGCTTATATCTACAGTAGATTCCACTTTGTTTTTTTCACTGCACTGCAATGGTTTCCCTTCCCCTCCTGGAAAAGTGATGAAGCTCAATATCCAGCTCCCTTTGACCAAAAATTTTGAAAAAAGTTTTTTCTTTGTTTCTGTTATAAAATTTTGTAAATAAGTATGTTTTCTCCTTCACTGATGGGCACTGATGAGGTGGCACTGATGGGCACTGATGAAGCAGCACTGATGAGGTGGCACTGATGAAGAGGCACTAATACGCAGCACTGATAGGTGGCACAGATATGCAGTACTGATGGGCACTGATAGGAGAGACTGATGGGCACTGATAGGTGGCACTGATGAGCACTAATAGGTGTCACGAATGGGCACTGATGGGTGGCACTGATAAGCAATAATGGGCACTAATGGGTGGCACTGATAGATGGCACTGACAGATAGCACTGATGAGGAGGCACTGACAGGCATTACTGATGGGCACTAATTGGCATCCCTGGTGGGCACTGATTGGCATACCTGGTGGGCACGGGTCAGCATCCCAAGTGAGCATGGGTTGACACTCTAAGTGGGAACTTGTGGACATCTTTGATGGGTCACCACTGATTATAAGCACAGACCCCCCCCCGTTCGTCAGGAGAGACGCTTATCGGCTCTCCTCTATGCACCCCTTGTCAAGGCAAATAGAGGACAAGCCGATAACCGGAACTTCCCTGTTATGATGTGATCAGTGTTATTAGACACAGCTGGTCACATGGTAAAGAGCATAGGTCATAGGCTCTTTGTCGAGATCGGAGATGCAGAGTGCCAAAGCGACATACCGCACTACCGATTGCTGCGCTGCACGCCCTCAGGGGCGTGCATGAGCGCTCATCCTGCTGGACATCATATAATGCCCAGTCAGGATAGTGAAACCACCGCCCAGCTGTCATTTTGTAATAGGCCAGGTGAAATGCGGTTAATGACAATCAGCTTCTTGTACCTAGGAAAAATTAGTAATGTTATTTTGCAAAAAATGATTTCATCCAAATCAATGCAAGGGAGGATTGCCCACCCATTGTTAAATCTGTTGAATTCCTGAAGTGAATACCAAGGTGCATATTGACTTTACCATTATGTAGGTAATATATATAGGTAAATTTACAAGTTATGCGCTGCGCTTGGGTGACCCCAAAAACAAAATTAATAATAACCAACTCTGTGCTTACTACTGCGATAATATTAAATACAAATAATATGAATGTTGAATAAATAAACAAGAAAAAACAAGTGCTTGTTACACCATAAATTAGGGCTTAATAGTGCTTGTTACACCATACATAGTGTCTTAATCAACATAAAAAGTGCTTAGTGCTCAATATAAAGTATCCTGCTTTTTTAAAATGAAAAAATTAATAAATAATAAATAATGAAAAAAGTTCTCTTTGGCACTCTAAATAGTGCGTGCAAATAATGTCCAGCAGTGATAATAAAACAATGCGTGCAGGTGGTGTTCAGCTGTGACAACAATCCAACATCATGCCGAAGATATCCTAAGTGCTGCAAAACATGCTCCTGTGCTCCTTCGTGACCCCCTTAAGCTAATGTGCTCACCTCAGAGCGTGTGACTCAGCTTCTACCCTGAGTCCAAATACGCTTTGGAGCCACCCCTGGGCTCAGTCTCAGTGTCTGGAGGAGTGCAGCAGACACTGAGACTGAGCCCAGGGGTGGCTCCAAAGCGTATTTGGACTCAGGGTAGAAGCTGAGTCACACGTTCTGAGGTGAGCACATTAGCTTAAGGGGGTCACGAAGGAGCACAGGAGCATGTTTTGCAGCACTCAGGATATCTTCGGCATGATGTTGGATTGTTGTCACAGCTGAACACCATCTGCACGCATTGTTTTATTATCACTGCTGGACATTATTTGCACGCACTATTTAGAGTGCCAAAGAGAACTTTTTTTCATTATTTATTATTTATTAATTTTTTCATTTTAAAAAAGCAGGATATTTTATATTGAGCACTAAGCACTTTTTATGTTGATTAAGACACTATGTATGGTGTAACAAGCACTATTAAGCACTAATTTATGGTGTAACAAGCACTTGTTTTTTTCACACCTTGTTTATTTATTCAACATTCATATTATTTGTATTTAATATTATCGCACTAGTAAGCACAGAGTTGGTTATTATTAATTTTGTTTTTGGGGTCACCTAAGCGCAGCGCATAACTTGTAAATTTATCCTATGCACGTTATATGAAGCGTGATTAGCGCATGCAGCTGGAGGTAGCACAAGCAAGGCATAGGATCATTGTGGCTCACAGAATTTTTTCAATTTGATTCATATATATAGGTAAGTGGTTTGTACAGCAGGTGGTGGCAAACACAGATTTGTGAAAGATGGAGAGAATTTGCACTGATTTGGATTAAATCCATTTTTGGCAGAATAATACTACTATCTGTTCCTTTAATAATTTGGACTTTTTGGGTGTAATATGGACATTTGAAATAATTACATGGACACTATTTGCCGATATATAATACATTTTATTAAAGGCACTAGCATTACACAATAACATTCATGTAATAGTCATATTGATTGTTTTTATTTCATCTCAATTGTGTTGCACGTCCTTTTATAGATTTATTTTAGTGGATGAGGCACTAGTATTACACAAAATTATTCATGTAATGGTCACTATGATTGTCTGAGTATATTGATTGTTTTAGTTGCACAGCAATATATATTTATTCATTGCACATTTTTTTGTTAGCATGGAGTATTCTTTATTTTATCCTTGTACCTAGATTAACACAATTAACACAATTATGCAGCGTACACATGAGCGGACTTTTCGAGAGGACTGGTCAGACAGACTGAGTCCAGCGGACAATCCGATCGTATGTGGGCTTTATCGGACCTTCAGCGGACTTTTTCAGTCGAAAATCTGGCGGACTTTAGATTTGAAACATGCTTCAAATCTTTCCAACGGACTCGAGTCCGGTCGAAAAATCCGCTCGTCTGTATGCTAGTCCAATGGACGAAAACCCACTATTGGCTACGGGCTATCAACTTCTGTATTTTAGTCCGGTCGTACGTCATCACTTACGAAACCGTCGGACTTTGGTGTGATCGTGTGTAGGCAAGTCCGTTCGTTCAAAAGTCCGTCGGAAATCCGTCAAAAGTCTGATGAAAGTCCGCCGGAATGGCCGTCGGACTTTTGTTGCTGAAAAGTCGCTCGTGTGCACGCGGCCTAATGCCGCGTACACACGATTGGACTTTATGGCAGACTTTGCTCGGCGGACTTTTTCGACGGACTTTGTCCGCTAGGTGCGCCGGACTTAAAAACGGACGGACTTGGACACACACGATCACTCCAAAAGTCCGCTGGTTTTGAACGCGGTGACGTACAGCACGTACGACGGGACTATAAAAAGGAAGTTCAAGCCCCACTACAGCACCCTTTGGGCTCCTTCTGCTAATCTCGTGTTTATCTCGTGTTAGTAGAAGTTTGGTTAGAGATGATTCGCGCTTTTCACACTTCAACTTATTTCGATCATTTTCTGCAGTTCAGTTTGTGCTTGTGAGGTTTGTATCTGCTTTTCAGTGTGTGTTGGTCAGTTCGTAACCTGCCTAGCAGGCCGTTTTGGTCCGCTCGTTCCTGATTTTCAGGTCGTTCTTCATAGACCTTGCTGTTCTTCAGTGAGTTTGTTATAAGTTTGTTTGTTTGACCAGCCAACCGTTTTAAAGCCATGTCGCATGGACGTACTCGTTCTCGAGTTCGTGCTGCATGGAGACTTGGTTTTGGGGTTAATACTTTGACCCGAGTCCAGTCCATGAACAGGGCAAGGAGGAGTTCATGGATGAAGAATTGGTTGCGCCAGCATGACCAATTCTCGCATATGCCTTTGCTCCGTGAGATCCGTGAGAATAATCCTGAGGATTTCAATAATTATCTCCGGATGAGGGACCCCGTTTTTGAGCGTCTGCTGGCTATGCTGACCCCCTATATCAGCAGGCAGGATACCTGCATGAGGCAAGCCATCAGTGCGGAGCAGAGGCTAGTTGCCACTTTACGTTACTTGGCGACTGGGAGAAGTCTTCAGGACTTGAAGTTCTCGACAGGCATCTCCCCCCAGGCTCTGGGGATAATAATCCCAGAGACTTGTTCTGCCATCATTCAGGTCCTGCAGAAGGACTATATGAAGGTAAGTTTTATCCATCAACATTACATGATATGTATTAAATGTTTGCTAATGTATAGTCTAAATGTCCTCGTTACCTAATTACCATGCTTTGAATATGCTGTGAATGTCCCCTTTATCTTCATGCATGCCTGTTTTTTTACATTAATCATTTTTTGGCCTACATGCATATTTTCCTTCAATAACCTCCCCAACATGCAATCCTGGGTCCATTTATATCTCCAGCCTATAGTCCCTTGAACAATGTATATTGTAAGCTCCATTGTACTGTTTGACCCTCCCCACCCCCTCAAATGTTAGAAACTGTCATGTGGATTTATTAACCTAATTAGTACCCCTCCCCCACCCCCTCAAATGTTTGAAACTTTCAGGTGTGTTTTTGACCCTAATTAGTACCCCTCCTCCACCCCCTCAAATGTTTAAAACTGTCAGGTGTGTTTATTAACCTAATTATAACCCCTCCCCCACCCCCTCAAATGTTTGAAACTTTCAGGTGTGTTTTTGACCCTAATTAGAACCCCACCCCCTCAAATGTTTGAAACTGTCAGGTGTGTTTTTGACCCTAATTAGTACCCCTCCCCCACCCCCTCAAATGTTTGAAACTGTCAGGTGTGTTTATTAACCTAATTAGAACCCCTCCCCCACCCCCTCAAATGTTTGAAACTGTCAGGTGTGTTTATTAACCTAATTAGTACCCCTCCCCCCACATTCAAATTGATCAATGGGCCATCAGAGGGGGTGAGTAATCTTATAAGTGGGCCTTATGTTTTTTAGAATAAAAATTACAAACACACATATTAATAATGTTCGACTGCTGTGTTTTGTGTTCTGATATCCAAGTTATGTTTAAAAGTACTTATCTTATTTTTTTTTTTCACTCCACAGTTTCCTTCCAGTACACAGGAATGGCAGACTGTAGCCTCCCAGTTCGCTGACCGTTGGGACTTTCCCAACTGTGTCGGGGCGATTGATGGGAAGCATGTCCGCATTGTGCCACCACCCCATTCAGGATCTTATTTCTATAACTACAAGGGGTTCCATAGTGTAGTTTTGATGGCGGTGGTCTCGGCACATTTGGACTTTCTGTTTGTGGACGTGGGGAAGAATGGCCAGATGTCTGACGGAGGAGTCTTTGCACAGACCGAGCTGTGCCAGCGTCTCCAGACTGGTGGTCTGGGATTGTCACCTGATGACCAGAATGTGGATGGAATCCCCTCACTTTTAATCGCTGATGAAGCGTTTGCTCTCGGCGAGCACTTGATGAGGCCGTTCCCCCAAAGGACACTCACCCCTGAGAGGAGGGTATTTAATTACCGGCTGGCCAGAGCAAGAAGAGTTGTGGAGAATGCCTTTGGGATTCTGGCCAGCCGGTTCGGTTTGTTCCTGTCAGCCATAAATCTGGCGGACTATAAAATTAATCATGTCATACTGGCTTGCTGCATACTCCATAATTTCTTAAGAAGACATTCAGCTACATATATGACCTCTGTTGGGCCTGAGGCCGGACTTGTACTTGATCAACCACTGACAGGCCTGGAAATTGGCCGTATTGGCTTGGCCCCCCAAACCGCATGTCAAGTGCGTGACCGATATGTGAATTATTTTAATGGTCGGGGGTGCCATTGCTATTCAACAAGAGCTATAATTTAAAAAAAAAAAAAGATAAATAAATTTTGGCTCAAATATCTTGTTTTTCTTCTTGTTTGCATTTAGTTTTGTCTGTCTCCTAGTGCACTTGTAGTAGTGGCAAGTGCATTTACCTTTAGTTAATAAGGCCCTTTGTCACTGTAACCACACCAAAATTAGCAAAACATCTTATTGATAAATAATCAGCCACACACATTGTAGTAGTAAAAACATTTTACTGTGTGCACATTGAACGGTGCATTTTTTGGAACCTTATTTATTTTTATTTTTTTGTTTAAAAATTTTTTTTTTGGGGGGGTTTTTTTGAAGGTTATTAAAGGCATATTTTAAAAAAAATAGACCTTGTTTAAAAAATTACTATTCGCAACAGTGTTTTGAAAAACATAAAAAAAAAAAAAAGAACTTACAAAGTTCAACATGTTAATAACGGTGCTGGTGATGTCACCCTTGTAAATCCTAAATTTTTCAGATGCTCAAAATTTTGTTTTAAAAAAGGGTCAAGTCAACATGTGCTATCTCCCATCATGGGGGAGCAATGTACATGTTTTGTGTGTGCAATCCCTTTGTTCCTCTCATCACAAAAAAAATTTGAGGATGAAGGGGTTGCAAACACAAAACAAGTACATTGATATCCCCTGATGGAAGATAGCACATGATGACACACCGTGTGCATCAGCAAAAATATTTTTGACGGAAAAAAATACAACAAAATTTGAAGAAGAAACAAACTTCAATCATGTTCTTCATTTCCTGTTGCATGGAGTCCAGGCGAATTTTCATGCTGTGAATTTGGTCACGCACTTGATCAATTTGGCCATTCCACAACATTATCTGGCCAGTAAGTCTTTGGGCACTGTCTGTGCTGAATGGCTCTGCCGCTTGGCCTTCCACAACCAGAAGCTCACCTAAAATGTGTTTAAAAAAAAAAATGGTTAAAATATGCACGCCTAAATACATTACCTTAAGCTGGGGTGTCAGTCACTCACTTGGTGGAGTTGAAAGCTTGCACACTTCCTCCACCTCTCCTTCCTCAAGCTCGTCGGGTGGACGTGGTCTTGGGCTGGGGCTTGGGGTATCTTCAGGCTCAGGCTGGTGACTTGGGGGGTCCTTGGATCCTTGGACTGTTGTCTGAGTCTTTTCTCCCCTATGATAATTCAACAAAAGGTATAGTTAAAACACAGTGATATTGAGAGGGCAGGAGGCGGAGCCTAGCAGAGCAGACATGCATTGTTAGAGCTCCACACCGCTGAGGAGAGAAGAGAAGGACAAAGCGGAGCCTGCAGGCTCAAAAGGTATCCATTTGAACCTTTTTGCCCCGGGGAACAAACTGTGAAAGTTTGGGCAGGAAATATGGTACTGGGAGGAAACCGTGGCAGAAATAAAAATCACCTCACAAAGAGCTCACAGGCACTCACTGCAGCTGAAGCAGCTCCAGTCACCTCACAATATACAGCATCAGGGCGCTCTCACAGACAGAAAATGTCACAGCAAGACTCTCCATTTGAGTCAGATACAGAACAAATCCTCTCACAAACTTCTCCACAAGCCTCCTCAGTATCCCCAGTAATATTATTACAATTTGAAAAGATGCTTCATAAGGCTTTAAAACAAACCTCAGACCAAATAACAAAAAGCCTAACCAAAGAAATAAGAGAGCTGGGAAACCGCACCGCAGCCTTAGAAATAAAAATGGATGAAATTGAAATTACAACCCAAGAAAATATAACAGAATTGGAACAATTAAAAAAAGAGAATTTAATACTTCAAACTAAGCTCGAAGATTACGAAAATAGAGCCAGACGTTCAAACTTGCGCATAAGGGGAATACCTGAAACTGTGACAGACCTGCAATCTACTATTACTGCTCTATTACAAGAACTAAAGCCAGATATCCCTATTGAACGTTTAGAACTGGACAGAGTACACAGAGCCCTCACAGCCAAAAAGAAAGATGGACCCCCACGTGATATAATCACAAAATTTCATTATTACAGAACGAAAGAACAAATATTAATTGCTGCAAGAGAAAAAAAGGAACTTAATTTTCAAGGACACAATTATCAAATTTTTGCTGACCTATCCCAACTTACTATTACTAAAAGACGATCCATGAAACCCCAACTAATGGAACTGCAACGCCACAACATTATGTATCAATGGGGCTTCCCCTTTTCAGTCAGATTTAACTACCAAGGTACAATTTACAGAAGCAGATCAGCAGATGAACTACAACAAACCCTTTTAAAATTAAATCTGACAGAACCCACAAGCAGCAACACTCCCACATGCAGAAGAATGGCGTCATCTTCACCTTCAGGCAGCACCCAGAAAATTTCAGAACAAAATGGGAATCATCATTCTCACAAAAGAGGCCGTTATGCCACATCATCCATGGACCAAGAAGATTCAATGGACTGACATCCTAATTCCTGATATCTCTTCATTTATTATACTAAGAGATGGGTCTCTATAAAAAACCTATATTTATAACTGAATGTAACTGCATTCTGATAGTCACACACTGTGTGGGATCATGTTACATTCCAGTTATATTTCTTATTACTTCTGATTCATATAGCCTTAGAATATATAAGTGAAATAAGGAAATTCTTGTTCAGTTATATATTATCAGGTAATAACAATAGATTTATTACTTTTTAGGACAAATATGTTCAATAATCCAGAAGTAATGGAAGCTTTTTCTTTCTTTTCTTAAAACAAATATATTATTACCTAACTAGTTCCTAGAATTATGTTTTTGTTTATTCTAATCTGAAGCAATACAACCTCAATTTTATGAGTTAACATATCTAAACAGTTACATATGAATAAAATATGTAATTGTTTACTCTAAAAGGGTTAAAATCCCAAAATAATTCAAACTATCTTCATCAATACCAAAGTTATTAACAGTACCTTTCTAACTGAATTATTTAGCCTAGGGCAAGACTAACCATATACAACCACCCTGGAATAAATAATTTCAACAAAAACTATATTCTGCACTCCAATTAATGAAACATCATTTTGATGTCTTTTGACATAGCACTTCTCTCCTGTAAGCAGAAGATCCGTGTACCCCCATTAGCCCTCCTCATTCTCCCAACCATATTATATGGGAGTGTGACGAAGGCACTTATTCCCCTGAGAGAGATATTTATTCTCTTTCACGGGTAAATTGTGATTACTTGCAAAAAATAATTTATACAATGTATCATCTAATCTCATATGTTTTTTGTTTACTCTTTACACCAGAATTCACTGGTTTCTTTTCTATCTATTCATCTCTTCAGTCCACACAGGTTGATCTGCGCAGTCAGCTCTGCATAACAAAAAGTAAGTCAAAACTATTTGATCTATTGCCATGGCACCACTGAATATACTTTCCCTGAATGTTCAGGGAATAAATGTCCCTCGAAAAAGGACCAAAGCCTTCCGTACTTTCCATAACAAGAAGGCTCACATAGTATGCCTCCAAGAAACACACTTCACCAAAGATTCTACTCCAAAATATATTTCTCCTTTTTATCAACAAATTTACACGGCTTCTGCCTGTACCAAGCAAAGGGGAACTCTAATTGCATTTCACCGATCCACACCATTCACCTTATCATCAGAAATTAAAGACCCAGAAGGTAGATACCTGATACTCATGGGTTATATAATGGATACAGCAATCACGGTGATTTCCTACTACGCTCCTAACAAACAACCTACACCATTCCTCTCACATATATTACAAGTGATTAATACACACAAAATGGAACAGTGATAATGTGTGGGGATTCGAACCAGGTCCTCCTCCCATTTCTAGATAAATCACCTTTTACACCATCCAAAATAACCTCTAGATTACCTTTTTCTCAACTTCTTTCCAAATACAATCTGGTAGATTCATGGAGAGAAAGTAACCCAATGAAAAAGAAATTCACTTATTTCTCGCACCCTCATCAAACCTTCACCAGAATAGATCATATTTTTCTAACAATAGGAATGATACCAGAAATTATTGCATCAGATATAATTCCGATTCCGTGGTCTGACCATAATGCAGTATACACTACTATAGCCTCAGCCATACCAAAAGCGCATGACCGAACGTGGTACTTACCGGACATAATGCTCAAACACCCACTACATCAGATGGCTATTGAACAAGCTTTAAAGGAATACATATCAATTAATAATACAACAGACATCTCCCCAATAACACTGTGGGAAGCTCATAAGCCTGTCTTGCGTGGTACAATACAAAGACAAATGGCACTATTTAAACGGGAACGCAAAAATCTAGCAAAAAAACTAGAACTCAATTTTAATGCAGCCTACATATGATTTCAAGATAATCCATCTCAGAGTACAAAATCTCATCTGGAAAAATCTAGATTGGAATACGATCTATTTCTCACTGAGTCAGTTGATAAATCCCTCAAACGCTCCAAACACAATTTCTACATGAATACAAACAAACCAGGTACATATTTGGCTCGGGCATTAAATTCAACTAACAAATCTTTCAAACCAATACGTTTGAAATTATCAAAAAATGTTTACACTTGTAATCCAGTTAAAATAGTCCATAAATTTCACTCACATCTCGCAACTTTATACAAGACAAACAATGAATTTAATCCTACAGAAGCTGAATCCTTCTTCTCAAAAATAACCTTACCTGAGTTATCTCAGAATCAAAAAAGCAGTTTGGATGAGCCTATAACTATAGATGAAGTTGCTAACGCCATAAAAGACCTAAAACTTAACAAAAGACCAGGCCCAGACGGCTACTCGGCTTTATACTATAAAACATTCTCAGAAATACTCTCTCCCATTCTCACTGAAACTTTTAACAAACTTCTAGATGGACATTCTTTTCGGCAAGAAACACTAATGGCAATTGTCTGTATGATCCCAAAACCCCTTTCTGATGATACTTCCTGTGTGAATTATCGGCCTATCTCTCTGTTAAACCTCGATATTAAATTATTAGCAAAAATAATAGCAAAACGCCTCAATAGCATTTTAGGAAAATTAATACATAGAGATCAAGTAGGCTTCATGCCAAATAGACAGGCAGGCGATAATATACGCAGGGCAGTGTTATTGGCACATATTGCTAAAAAACGGAAAATCCCTTTATGTTTTCTATCTCTCGATATTAAGAGGACATTTGACACAGTATCCTGGCAATATATGCAATATTCATTACAAAAATGGGGTTTTGGACCCCACTTTTTAACATGGATCAAAGCATTATATAATAAACCCAAAGCCTATATAAAATATGCTGGATACAAATCTAAAGCCTTTAATATCGAAAGAGGTACCCGACAGGGTTGCCCATTATCTCCCTTATTATTTGCCCTTATACTCGAACCCATGGCCCAATACATCAGAACAAACCAAACTATAACTGGCATTGAAGTAGGAGGTATTACACACAAATTATGTATATTTGCAGACGATATATTACTTTTTCTATCATCACCACAGGTCTCTGGTCCTAACTTAATACCAGCTCTTGATGGATTTGCAGCCCTATCCGGCCTTATGATTAATCCTAAGAATGCCTAGTGCTTAATATTTCACTCACAAACATGGAATTGATCCCGGCTAGGGCTGCACTCCCATTCACATGGGCAGAAAAATCAATCCCATATCTTGGAATTCATTTAACAGCATCTCATTCTGACTTATTCTCAACCAATTATCCTCCTGTATTAAGACAGATCACAAATCTAATAAAACAATGGTCGCAACTTCCTTTATCCTGGATAGGGAAGATTAATGCAATCAAAATGACTATTCTACCCAAATTGCTTTATCTATTCAGAGTCCTCCCTATTCCAATTCCTTCCTATTTTTTGAGAATAGTACAAAAAAGAGCAACTTCGTTTATATGGGGCTCTTCTAAACCACGTATACCTATACACACACTACATCTTCCCAAAAATAAAGGAGGCCTGGGATACCCTAATTTTACTAACTACTACAGAGCAGCACATTTGGCCAGTCTGTCCAAATACCATACAAAACAGGAAATCCCATTATGGGTATTTATAGAGGCTTCAGAAAATGACCCTCTATTAATATCAAATTTATTATGGCTTGATCCTAAAGACCGCTTTAAAATTCATAATCCCATAACTAAACACTTCTTATCTCTCTGGGATAAACTAAAAACCAAATATCAGTTACAATCTCCACACAATCCTCTCCTTTCTTTTATCAGAAATCCGGCCTTTTATCCGGCATGGATCTACCCAAATTCTTTTAAAGCTTGGACAACATCAGGCATTCAGACACTAAATGACTTCATAGCATCTAAATCATTCCTTTCATTCCCATCGCTTAGAGAAAAATATGATCTACCAAACTCTGAGATATTTAGATATCTCCAAATCAAAAATTTCTATACACCATTCCTAAAAGGGGATACACCATTATCCCAATTATCCATTTTTGAATCAATCTGTACAAAAGATCCATTAGCTAAAGGTACAATTTCATCACTTTATAATCAATTATACGGAGTAGCAAATCTTAATAGACCCTCTTACGTTCAGAGGTGGGAGGAGGACCTGGGACGAACTTTAGAAGACACGGACTGGTCTAATATATGGCTCACATCTAAGTCATCTTCACCCAACATCTTGGCACTGGAGACAAATTATAAAGTCCTAACTCGCTGGTACCTTGTACCCGCTAGAGTGGCAAAATATTCACCTAATACCTCAACTCTTTGTTTTCGAGGATGCCCAGAAATAGGCACATATTTACACATATGGTGGACGTGCCCAGTAATCCAAACCTTCTGGAAGGAAGTCTTCGTGATTGCATCTAAAATATTTAAAAAAATAATACAACCAGATCCATATTTAACTTTACTTAATCTAAAACCGGAATGGTTAACACTCTCTCAATTCAAACTTATGATCCAACTAATAACGGCTGCAAAACAAACAGTGGCAAATCTCCTACATTGGTACTAGCAGAAACAATTCACAGAATGAATAATACAATGTCCCATGCTAAGATGGTAGCCATCGATCAAAATCAAATTCCAAAATTTGAAAAACTTTGGCATCCTTGGATAAAACAACAGTTCCTGTCAAATTTCAATGACTCTGTCCTGTTGCCATGGTAACAGATTAAATGACTTACAGAGACACCCATTCTAAGGCTTCAAAGAGAACTAAAAAGAATAATAAACTGACGAGCGGGACAACCTTGTGGACCATACCTCTACCTTTCAACCCTTTTTCTTCTTTCTCTTTCCTTTTCTCTACCTTACGATTAAAGCTCATTATCAGAATTTATTTGACCTATATACACTCTACTTGTAAACAATATGTATAGTAGGTATAAATCATTTAAATACCTACAAAAGTAACTAAGGAAATGATATATATCTTTAATTTAGGTTTACGTGAACCCAATGTTTAATATTTGAAATTTCATGATATTTACCTATATAAACCCTACTGTAAAACAATGAGCTTACTTTATAGATCCTTGTAAACTTACTTTATGTATCTTTATGTATCTTTATAACATTGTATACTCAATAAACTTCTTTTGACAAGGAAAAAAAAAAAAAAAAACACAGTGATATTTTAGATTTTTCTAATTAATATGAAACTTTGGTTATGAGTTGTGGACAATTGCCTTTTTTTGTCCTCAAAAATTTAGAAGACAGGATGAACATTACCTCTGAACAACAATTCTAAACAATACACATTTTCATGCAAGTTTCACAGATGCAGACACCTAAATGATCTCCTATGTGTATTACCCCTCAAAAATTTAGTTATGGTCACATAGTACACTAGTGCTCTGAGTCCAGATGTGGAAACAGCTGCTGTGTCCTGTCCTTACATTACACTGAATCATTTTTGAAGAAGCATTATATTTTCAAACACATCTACACCACATCACCAAATTGTGGGAATACGACAAATTATCAAGACCTAAATGTATGTCCAACCCTGTACCATCGTATTTGGCGAAAAAATAATGTCTTTTTCTTTAGTATCATATGTATTTTACAAAGAACGGTCTTTACGAACGATGCTGTATAAACGTAAAAAATATGGATCAGCATGCAAGTTAAGAATCTCAATAGGAAAACACAACAAGTACTTACTTTTTTAAGCAGCTTCTTTATTCGCCAATATTGTTCTGGCTCCCTACTTTTGATGTCAGACCACCGCTTCCTCAATTGTTCTTTCGAACGTTTAGTGCCAAATTCAGCTTCTAGAGTAGTGACAACTGAGGACATTATTTTGTCCTTACGCATATTCGGTCGTGTGTACGGTCCTTTTTTCCCATCGTAGTCCTCCCTTCTCAATATGGACACCATCTCCACCATCTCTTCAAAAGCCATATTGGTGGCCTTATATCTCCTCCGGGATGTGGATGGTTGTGGCTCCGGGCTTTTCCTCCGTGCTACTTCCACTGAATCTCTCCGCCATCTTTCTCGATATACTCTCACTGCGCAACGAAGAGTGAAGGGGCGGGGACAAATCGTACTAAAGAACGTCAGGGGCGGGCGACGCTGGCAGAGCATGACACATGCGCAGTGTATATAAAGCTATTACGATGGCCTACGTATGTCCATGCGGAAGTAGCGAGCGTCAGAAACAAAGGTAAGATTAAACGTGGGGGTGTGTGTGTGTATATGTGTCCCCTAGATTCTTCACAAAATAATCCTGGGAGTTCTGACTGACATTCCAGTTTTGATCTTGTGTCTTGACTTTCAGAAAAAATTAATCCCTTTAAAGAGGCTGATTTTTTGTCCAGATTTATCGATTTATATCAGGAAAACAAAAACCTGTGGGAGGTCAAACACCCACTATATTTTAATCGAGCTGTAAGGAAGGCAACACTGGGCACACTTTTAGAATTTGTGAAGACTCGAGTCCCCCAGGCAGACCTCAAGTTTGTGGACAAGAAAATTGGTATCTTGCGAAACATGTATAAGTGGGAACACAATAAAATCCAGGAGTCACTCAGATCCGGAGCAGCAGCCGACCAAGTGTATGTACCCAAGTTGTGGTACTACCACAAAATGCGATTCCTGGATGACCAAACAGAAGCCAGGCAATCACTTTCGACCCTTCCCCCCACCCTTCCCTCCAGCCTTCCCTCCAGCCTTCCCCCCACTCTTCCCTCCAGCCTTCCATCTACCTCCACCCCAGCTGAGGAGTCCCAGGAAGAACTGGGCTTTTTCAGCCTTGATGAAGTGGATGCGCCCAGCTTCAGCCAGGTATCGTTTTTTGTGGAATTTTTGATTGTGTAAATGTTATTAATGATGTTAACGTCTAAAATTTTTAAGTGCTTCATAACAAATGACTTCATCACAAATATTAATATGTAGACATATCACTAGACAGTAGTGGCCAAAAATATACTTCAGATATTTTTGATGAGCTGGAATAATGGTGGGGTCAAATAGATAGCCTTTACTATTTGGTTATAATTATATTTGCAAGTCATGAGCTGAAAATTGTGTGTGATTGCATAACACAAAATTACAACTATGTCCCTTTTTTTGACACAGGATGACCTCAGCCAGGAGGAGGCCTTGACCAGTGGGAGAGAGGAGGAGGCCTTGCCCAGTGGGAGAGAGAAGGAGGCCTTGCCCAGTAGGAGAGAGGAGGAGGCTGTGGCTGGGCCCAATAGAAGCAGCACGGAGTGTCAGGTGCCTCCCCTCCGCATTATCACCAAAAGGCCCAGAAGAATGACACAAACTGAGGAGGAATCCCTAGCCCTCATTCGTGAAGCCAGCCAAATCCTCAGCACACCACCCAATGCAGAGGAGGCATATGGGACATATATGGCCATCAGATTGCTGGAACTGGAAAAGGGGCAATGCCTCCTCTGTGAGGGTTTGATTTTTCAGGCCTATCAGAAGGGCTTGAGAGGGGAGCTTACTGCTACAACTTATCTAGCAGATGAAGCCACTCCTCCTCCTCCTTCTCCTCCTGCCCCAAGTACACCACCAGAGGCACAGCCTCCAAGGAAGGCTGCAGTGAAGAGTGGAGGGAAGGCTGCAGAGAAGCATGCAGGGAAGGCTCCACGGAAGACTCGAAAGTGATTGCCTGGTTTCTGTCTGGTCTGACTGTGCTCCCTGTGCTCCCTAGTCGCAAAATACCAATTTTCTTGTCCTAAAACTTGATGTGTGTCCTGGGGGATGAAAGGCTTCACACATTTCAAAAGTGTCTCCAGTGTTGCCTTCCTAATTTTTTGTTAACCAAAATAAATGTATTTTTTAGTTACCTTACATTATTGACTATGTGTTTTGATTCCAAAACGACATTTTGTTGGGGAGTAGGCAGGTACAGGTCAAAAAGACTATGGGGTTGATTTAATAAAAGCAAATAGACTGTGCACTTTGCAGAGTGCAGTTGCCCTCTGCAAGTGCAATTGCTCCAGAGCTTAGGAAATGAGGTAAGGCTTGACTTTGCAAAGAGTATCCAATCCTGTGCAAGGAAAATTATAAAATCAGCATTTTTGCTTGCACATGATTGGATGATGAAAGTCAGCAGAGCTTCTGCTCATTTACTAAGCTCTGGAGCAACTGCTCTTGCAAAGGGCAAGTCTTTTTCCCTTTAGTAAATAAACCCCTATGTGTGTTTGTTCCAAAAGGCTAAATCATTTAGAAAATCAAGTGCAAAGTACTAGTGAAAAGTGCACTTTAGAAATTGCACTGCAAGTGCACTTGTTGGAAGTGCAGTCGCTGTAAATCTGAGGGGAAGCGCTGAAATGAGGGGAAGCTCTGCTGATTTTATCATACAATCATGTGCAAGAAAAGGGTTTATTTTGTGGTTCCTTGCATGTGCCCCTCGGATCCACAGCAAAGGCACTTCAAAATGCTCTTTCTGTACAATTCCAAGTACAATTTGCACTTGTAGTGAAAAATGAATTTGCCTTTGGAAAATAAACCCCCCTATGTCTAATTAACAAGGGACACTAACCTCATTAAGGTTCATTAAAACAACACAAAATATTAAGGTTATTGTGGTAACTTGAAAATACAAAAATTAAAATTAAAAAAGAAAACATTTTCTATAATTTAGCACACATTGTAAAATAGATAGTGTTTAAATCTAAAAAAAAAAAAAAAAAAGATGAGTACAAAATCTAATTTAATACTTTATTTATGGAGATCTGGCTTTTAAAAATATCATATTAGTCATGGCATGAGGATAAATCATGAAGAAGGTACTTTGTGAGAACTCTGTGTAAATAAAAAGCACCAAAACAACTTCATTCCTCTCGCATTATAAAGAAAAAAAAAGCGCTGTATTAAAAGATCACAGAAGAGGAATGTGCTAGCTTCAATACGAAGGCTAGTTTTACCAGACCGAGCGCTTCCGTCTTCTAATTGCTTCAGAGCATGCGTCAATTTGAGTTCGTCGGACTAGCACACAGATGACCGGTTTGTCCGCTAGAAAGAAGAGTCCGTTGGATAGATTTAAAACATGTTTCAAATCTAAGTCCGTCCAACTTTTGAGCAAACAAAGTCCGCTGGAGCCCACACACGATCAAATTGTCCGACGAAATCCAGTACGCCAGATCAAGTCTGCCGTAAAGTCCGATCGTGTGTACGTGGCATTAGACTACAATCAGGGACCATTTTTTCCAAAATTACATTTTCACTTTGTGAATCTGCTATTCTTTAGTAGTGATTCTGTATGTGACCTGTTTGATAAAATGAGAGGGTGGCCTCCTTCCTTCCCACCTGGAGTAACCTACACTAAACCATTACATTTTCATACTTACCTATAGTGGTTTTTATGATACAACCCTGCTTACCCTATAATGCTTCCCTAATGCTTAACCAGATACCTTCTGGCTTTGTGTTGCTCTTTGATGCTCCCATATTGGGAATGATGACCATTATCTACCCTTTGATTTTGGAGTTTAACCGGCTCCCGGACCAGCCGCTGCAGTTATACTGAGGCAGGTTGGCCCAGCTGCACAAAGTATCGTAGCTATACGTCGAGCAAGCGGCCCCCTCAGCGGCCGCGATGATCAAATTCAATCCAGAACCGATCAATCCCCAGGCCCAGGCCAATGGCATCTGGCCTGGACCTGTATAATCGCTCCTGGTGAATGAGATCCTTCCCCTGCATGTGTAAGTGTAAACACAGCAGGGGAAGTGACGTCATCTTTCCTTTTGGAAGTCTTTTCATTCCAGAGAGAGGAGAGAAGACATCTCAGAGTAAGTGCACCAACACTACACTGACACCAGTTCAGGTAGGTACACTTGCCACCCTCCAATCACCCCCCGATCACTCCCCAGTTAACCCCTTCATCCCCTGTCACTGTGTAACCCAGTGCAGTGTTCATATTTTTTTTGATCACTGTACTGGTGTCATTAGTGACAATAATCAGCGTTAGGGTACTTAGTGGTAGGCCCAGATAGGTCTAGGGACCCCCCCAACCCCACTTAATAAAGATTTAACCCCTTGATCACCCCCTATCACCGGTTATCACTGTATTAGTGTCATGGGTGACGCTGGTTAGCTAGTTTATGTTTTTTAGCGCCAGGGCACCCGCCGTATATTACCTAAATAAAGGTTTAACCCCCTGATCACCCGGTTGGTGATATCAGTTAGGTTAGTCTCAGATAGGATCTGCGTTGCCCCAGGCAGCATCAGATTAGTGCCAGTAGCGCTAACACCCATGCACGCGCCATACACCTCCCTTAGTGGTATAGTGTCTGAATGGATCGATATATGATCTGATCAGATCTATACTAGCATCCCCAGCAGTTCAAGCTTCTGAAAAAACACAGTGTTAGTGGGATTAGCCCAAATAACTGCTAGAACCTGCATTTAGCCCCTCTGCCCAGCCCAGCCCAGCCCAGCCCAGCCCACCCAAGTGCAGTATCAATCGATCACTGTCACTTACAAAACACAACACACATAACTGCAGCATTCACAGAGTCAGGCTTGATCCCTGCAAACACTGATAGTTTTTTTTTATCATTTGAAGCAGTCGCTGACAGTCAGGAGCTCTTTTTCCTTTGAGTGTCACTACTGTACCAGTAAATTTAGAGACCAAAATGTCAAATCTAAGGTACAGTAGTGAAGAGAACTACACGTTTCTGAGCATGACAGATCGTGAAGAGGAAGTCACTCATCTGTCAGATTCAGGCTCAGAATATGAACCGGTAGACAGCAGCGGCACCCTGATAGATAGCTCTGACGATGGAATTGTGGTCCCTGCCAAGGTCAGGTGTACCCGACCCTGTTCTTCTGCTGCCATTGAGGTGCAAGAACCGCAGGGCTCTCGTATGCAGCAGAGAGCCAATACTAGTGCTGCTCATCCTTCTGATGAACTGGCAAGCACCAGGGGCCTAGTACATCCTGGTCATACATCCAACACTGCAGTAGCACTTAGTGACGTGGCGAGTCCCATAAGTGCAGTTCAAGCTGGTGAGGTGGCTAGCACGAGTAGTGTCCCGCTGCCACCAAGAAGAAGACAAACACAGGCCCGTTGAGCCCATAGTGCCCTTCCCGCTGCATTCGCCAATCCTAATTGGGAGCCCACCACTTCTGCAGCACCCATACTTCCTCCATTCACTGGCCAACCATAACCATTACATAACCGGGTGACCCCGCCCCCTCTGACATCACGGGGAAAGCCATAGGGAAGTCCCCGTCAAGTTCCCGTGCGTCAGAGGGGGCGGGGTCACCGGGTGGCCCCTCCTTCCTTTATATAAGAAGTGTCAGAAGAAGAGAAGCGTCACACAGCAGGAGCCTCCCATGGATGCGGAGCGGCCCAAGAACGAAGCGGGGAAGAAGACGCCGTGGAGGAAGATGCTGGATGAGAACACCGGAGCAAGAAGCAGAGGATCGGAGGAAGAACCAGAGGAAGAAGAAGATGGAGGAAGAAACTGAAGGAAGAAGGAAGGAAGAAGGAAGAAGACCTGAAGAAGATGGAAAGAAGAAGACTTTAAATAAAGGAATTGTCAAAAATTGTCTCTTGTCATTTTTACCATTCACACGGGGGGGGCGGGATCAGGTTTTTTTTTTTTATTTTGGCACGGGGTTCCCTTTAAAATACATTCCAGACCTGAAAGGTCTGGTATGGATTTTGAGGGGGACCCCTACGCCATTTTTCTTTTAAATTTTGGTGTGGGGTTCCCCTTAATATCCATACCAGACCGGAAGGGCCTGGTATGGAATTTAGGGGGACCCCCACATCATTTTTTTTTTTAATTTTGGTTCGGGGTTCCCCTGTGGAGAAATCCCATGCCATTTTTTTTTTTTCCTTTCAATAAATTTTTATTAATAAAAGTTTAGTCATAACATTTGTATCATGCAGTTCAAAGAAATAAGACATAAGGGAACATAAATTACAAATCAATCCGAGGCGAAGCCTCGCAAAACAGGATGTGATGAACAACATTTTGTGCTATAACTTTATACATATCAAGAGTTTTAGCTAGGAATGTCATGTCTCAGTAGCTAGAGTAAGACAGGATGTATATTCTGCAAGATCAAACGACTAGAAGAGGCAGAGGTAACACTTTGTAGGGGGTGGTGATGCGGCTATAGAGATAGAAAAGACATCTCTCGGATTTGCGAGGGCTCAGGGAGCACCCGTCCCCATAGGGGTACACACTGCGGGCATGGGGCCTCCCCCCCCCTCCCGAGCCCCCAATCCCGGCCGAGTCCTCCCTAGCCGGGAGAACCCTATATCATTGTTCTAAT
Organism: Aquarana catesbeiana; assembly: GCF_042186555.1. Classification (NCBI taxonomy): domain Eukaryota; kingdom Metazoa; phylum Chordata; class Amphibia; order Anura; family Ranidae; genus Aquarana; species Aquarana catesbeiana. The sequence continues at coordinate 455,860,424 of NC_133326.1, forward strand.
CTAGAAACATGAAAAACCCTACCCCACTAATGTCTATGGTCAAGTGATCTAACCAACTTAGCTATATATAGTCTAGCTTGGGGAGAGGCATTTACAGCTAAATAGCCCTAGACTCGAGGAGCCCAGGAATTGTAAAGGTAACTCCTTACCTCTCCTAAGATATGCAAATAAATGAGTGTCAGGGTTATCCAGCTTTCAGAGGAATCAACAAGAGAAATTGAGATAATATAAGGATAAGGAGGGAAGACCAGAGGGAGGAGAAAGGGTAAGGGTAAGAAGAGATTCAGAAGTGATAAGGAATATCAGTGGAGTCACTCAGGGTACCTGTTGACCTGGTTGTCTGACGCCAGGGCATAAGGGGATATGGCAGAAAGTAGCCCAGGGTTCCCATGTAAGTTCAAAAATGTGAACTTTATCTTGTATAATGCTAACTATCTTCTCTTGTGCCATAATCCAGGATATTTTATGCTTCACCACTGCGAAAGGGACCCTGCGTTTTTTCCAACAAGAAGCTATTGTGATTTTGGTGCCCAGTAGGATGAAAAAGATCAGTTGTTGGGTATATTTATCAACCTTTTCCACTTTCAGATTCAGTAGAGCAATCTCTGGGTTTTGAGTAATCTGAACGGTGGTTACTTTGCGGATCACTGAGAATACTTTGTTCCACAAGCTCCTTATTCGTGGGCAGGACCACCATACATTGTACAGTGTCCCTATATGGTTACACCTGCGGAAACACAGCGGGGAAGCATCTGGATATATCCTTGCAAGAAGAGAAGGTACCCTGTACCACCTCATGAGCACCTTAATGCTGCCCTCCATTAGAGAAACATTTAAGATTCCTTTAAAAGAGCGATGAAAGCAGGAGAACCATTGATCTTTTTCCCAAGAGATATCAAGGTCTTTTTCCCAGGATAAGGCGTATGGAGGTTTGGACACCACTGAGGCAAGCGAGGCATATATGATGGAGATCCCCCCTCTCTGATCCACTGCACCCGTGCACCATGATTCGTAGTTAGTGACTGTGGGGGGTTCAGATTTATTTGGCCAAATGGAATAAAGAAAATGCTGTATTTGCATAAAACGGAAACGTTCAGCTGGAGGCATTTCAAGCTTACTAGTACAGAATGCCAGAGAAAGCGGGCCTGTGGATGTGAAATAGTTCCCTATTCTAAGTAATCCCTTATTCAGCCACCAGCTAAACGCTAAAATGTTCATTCCTGGCGGGAAGTCGGGATTATGAAAAATATGTGTCAGGGGTTTGAGGGAGGAGATCAGGGAGGGATTTTTATGTAGTCGGTCACATAAAGCCAGAGAGTGGGATAACGTGGGGGCTAGAATGGGTGGTCTCAGTTTAGTGGGGGACCAGAGTAAAAAATCAATCATGTGGAGAGGGACTGCATGACGCTCCATTGATACCCAATCAGGTTTCGGGCCCTTTGAGTATAAAATGGAAATCTGGGCCAGCTGAGCTGCCTGATAATACCACCAAATGTTAGGTAAGGCTAGACCACCTTGTGATTTAGGCCGGAATAAGATATTTTGTGCGCAACGACTTCCCTTCGAGCCCCAGATGAATTTTATGATTTTGGATTGGAGTGGGTGTACTTGCGATTTTTGGATAGGGATGGGCAAGGATCTGAATAAGTAGAGTATGCGGGGGAGTAGGGTCATTTTGACTGCGTTAATACGGCCTAGCCAAGATAAGTTATGTCTATCCCAAAGTCCCATGCCATTTTTATCAATGAACCTTTATGTGTATTGTCCGACCGACAATTCATTAATAGTAGTTTTAAATGACTTTTTTTCCTTTGAAATGTCATTTTGCTGTCAGACTGTTCTAAACACGGGAAACATGCGCCCCTTTACAGCCATACTATAGACACCCCCAGGTATGAAATTTAAAGGAATATTACACTTTTATTGTTTCACTTTAAGCATTATTAAAATCACTGCTCCTGAAAAAACTTTTTTTTGCATTGATACATGTCCCCTGGGGCAGGACCCAGGTCCCCAAACACTTTTTATGACAATAACGTGCATATAAGCCTTTAAAATTAGCACTTTAGGGGGGGCGTGGCCTGCGCTTGAGCTAGATGGCAGCATAAGTCCGGAGCTCCGGTGATTTACAGGGATATAGCGGCTCAAAACACGCCATCGGGTCCCGTTTTTGCGATCCACGGCTGGCGATTCATCCTGGGACAAGACAGAGAGGATGTCCAGGAAAAGAAAAGAGCAAAGAAAGCCACAGCGCCTGACGGACTTCTATAGCATGAAACAACAGGAAGGTAGGCAAGATGGCGCCGGGTCATCCTCTACCCCAGCAAACGTCCCCGCCGGCCATCTGAATTCACAGAACAGCCTTAGGCAAAATAGATCACCTTCAGACAGTCCACATCCATACTCTCCCTCCCCGCCAACGGGTAGCCCTGCTAAGGCTAAGTTTAGACTGGATGGAGAAGGATCCCTTGGTGCGGCAAGTCCAGGCCTAGACTCAGGGGATGACACACGTGAGCTCCCTGACTCCATAGAGACCTTTCCTACCATGCATCAGCCAGTGATAGATACAGTGCTGAAAGATATGCTCTTGTCACTGAGAAGTTCACTGCAATCAGATATGATGAAGTGTATGCATAAGTTTAATACTAATCTTCAAGCTGTAGAAACACGGGTTGAACACATAGAGCAAAAGATGGGTGAATACGCAGTTACCATCAACGACTTAGTGGATTCCCATGAGGAAAGGGAAGGAGACACAGATTGGTTAAAAGACAAAATCGCAGACCTCGAAGACCGCAACAGGAGGAACAATTTAAAAATTAGGGGGATCCCTGAGACAGTCCTGCAACCTGACTTAAGATCCTATGCCACTTCACTATTCAAATCTCTTCTACCTGATCTATCAGATCTGGAGATTACCATTGACAGAATACATCGCCTGCCAAAACCGACATTCCTATCGGAGCACATCCCTAGAGATGTGATTCTGCGACTACATTTCTACCATGCCAAAGAGCAACTGATGTTAACAATGCGCCAGAAGGATCAAATCCCCGTGCAATATCAGCATCTGCAGTTTTATGCTGATCTTTCTCAACACACCTTGCAAAAAAGGAAAAATTTAAACACCATTACTAAAGCATTGAGAAACCATCATATCACATACAGATGGGGATACCCTACCAAACTCACAGTTACTAAAGATGGACGCACCCACGTGGTGAATTCGCTAGAGAGAGGCCTCTCTCTTCTAAAGGAGTGGAAAATAGTACCAGAACAGGAGACCACCTCGGCTAACGTGCCCAGATCAGTGGAACCTGCGTGGAAGACGGTCACTACAAAAAATGCAAAGTCACACTCCTGACTCAGGATGGTTACCTAAAACCTACCAATCCCTGGAAATTGGTCTAAGTGCTCTCAGGCCTGAACTATTTCCCCCACCTACTCGAACAGCACCAAGCTGTACTTTAACAAGTTTGTGTTCTCAGGTTTGGGTTCGGCCTTGGAAAATGCCGACCCCATACAAGTTTGGCGAATGTATTGCCTTTTCGTTTCATGTTTATTTCTTTTTGTTCCCTTTTCCTTTTTCTGTTTTCTCCAAAAATGCAGCAGTCAGAATATGTGTAAGCATTGCAACAGTCATGCCTTACTTTAACGAAATGTACGAAGATGGAACTTTCCTCAAAACTCATCCCAACCAGAATCCACCATCATACGGTCACCTAAAAGTGAGTACAATCCAAACTCCATTATGCCATATAGTGCCCATTCCTTGCTATACCTGAAACCGCCACAAGAGGGCAACATTGCCTCAAAAATGTATACTTCTCACCATACTCCAACTAGTACACAATACCTTCAAATATGGGTATAAAACTCTTATCTATTAATGCGAAAGGACTTAACCACCCCGCTAAGCGGAGGTCAATGTGGAAAGAGGCGCTCTCCAACAAATCTGACATCATATGCGTGCAGGAAACGCACTTTTCCACAACAGCCACCCCTTCTTGCATACACAAGAACTTCCCGCACATCTTTTCTGCCAGCGCTCAAAATAAAACAAAAGGAGTCCTCACAGCTATTCGGGACACAATAGCATTTTCAGCCCATGAAATAATCAAAGACTCTGGGGGAAGATACCTAATCCTGGTATGCGACCTCAACTCCATCACATACACCATTGTCAATGTGTATGCGCCCAATCAACACCAGCTACACTTCCTCCATAAACTTCTACGAAAGATCAAAACTCACCAAAAAGGAAGATTAATAATCTGTGGTGACTTTAATACAATCCCTGATGCGAATCTAGACTCTTCATCTGGCACTAGACGCCCGAGTATGTCCCTCCTGGCCACTTTACACGCACAAGACCTATATGACGCTTGGAGGTGCTTACACGCCGGTGAAAAGGACTACACCTTTTTTTCCTCTCCACATAGAGTATATTCCCGTATTGATCTTTTTCTTGTGGATCGAAACACCTTAGCCCAAACGACATCTACAACAATAAATTCCATCACGTGGTCTGACCACGCGTCTATCACTATATCCATCAAAGATGACTCAAACTGTAATGTACCAAATATGTGGAGATCCAATACTTACTTAATGCAGCAATCAGACTCAAAAAATGCTATAAATCAGCATCTGAAAGAGTTCTTCAGTGTCAATGAGTCCTCGGTAAAGGATCAGTTTATACTGTGGAACTCTCACAAGGCATATATGCGGGGTATTTTTATTCAACTGGGGGCAAGAGCTAAGAGGCAGCAGCAACAACGAGTAAAAGAACTAACTGACAAAATATTCTTGCTTGAAACTAAGAACAAACAAAACACATCCCCCATACTATCACAACAACTTACCCAATTGCGTAATGACTTAAGATTATTACTGCTTGAGAGTTTTGAAAAATCATCAAAAAAACTTAAAATGTCTTATTACGCTACAGGAAACAAAGCTGGCAAAACATTAGCATTCAGATTGAAAGGCCTCAGACACAAATCAAAGATCCCTTACATTTTGCACCCTACTACTAAACATAAACTCTACCATCCTCAAGACATTGCAGACACTTTTAGTCACTATTACAGTACATTATACAACTTAAAGGACGATACAAACACTATACAACCTAGCACTGATGCAATCAACTCTTTTCTACAACATTTGAACATTCCTTCTCTCACACAGGATCAACTACAGACCTTAAACCAAAAATTTAATTCAGAGGAAATACATAAAACCATTGACTCCCTTCCCAGCAACAAATCGCCAGGCCCTGACGGCTTTTCCGGGGAATATTATAAAACTTTCAAGCACCTATTATCTCCATATTTGGAACGTACCTTTAACTCCGCTGCTGCCTCTGCTTCTTTCCCACCAGAAATGTTGAAGGCAATAATTGTGACACTGCCAAAGCCAGGGAAGGAACCCAATACCCCCCCAAATTTCAGGCCTATCTCACTGCTTAATACCGATCTGAAAATATATGCTAAACTCATTGCATCACGTTTGCTAAATATACTCCCCCTTCTCATACACCCTGACCAAACTGGGTTTACCAAAGGCCGCCAAACGTCAGACGCTACCCGTAGGCTGTTAAACATTATCCATTTAGCTAAGGTGCATAAGAGGCCTTCTCTGATGTTGGCACTTGACGCAGAGAAGGCCTTCGACCGCATACACTGGCGATACCTCACTCAGGTTTTGGGTAGGTTCGGATTTTCTGGCACCATTCTCTCAGCAATCCTAGCCCTGTATTCCAAACCCTCAGCCCAAGTATTTACATCTGGAGCATTATCTAGGCCTTTTAACATAACAAATGGCACTAGACAGGGGTGCCCCCTGTCCCCATTAATCTTTAACTTACTCATGGAACCTCTGGCTATATATTTCCGTTCACATCCTGACATTGAAGGCTTCTGTATAGATAAATCCACCCATAAGATAAGCTTATTCGCGGACGATATAATCTTGATCTTGACCAATGTGGAAACTTCCCTGGCTTTGGTACATAACGCATTAAATATGTTTACTAAAATATCCTACTACAAAGTAAACGAGAACAAGTCCTACATAATGGGGATAGGCATTGACCCTGGTATACAAGACAAACTTAGCTCAAGATTCCCATACTCCTGGGATATTAATGGGATAAAATATTTGGGCATAACCCTAACTGCAAATTTAGATAACCTAGTAGCTGCTAACTACACCTCATTTTTGGGAACCCTCCAAAAGAAACTTGCAGACATCGCCAAGGTGGAGTTGTCGTGGACAGGTAGACTGGCAGCGTTTAAAATGATGGTTCTACCTCAGCTACTCTACTTGTTTAGAACGCTCCCGGTCCCTGTCCCCGGCTCCTTCTTTTCTAGTGCACAATCTCAGATAAACGGGTTTCTCTGGCAGGGCAAGAAGGCTAGATGCGCCTTCATGAAACTCACTAAAACTAGAGATGCTGGGGGAATTGGACACGTTATACTAAAAGACTACTACATAGCAGCAATACTTTCACAAATCAGATATTGGCTGTTCCAGCCTCAGGTCCATAGATGGACGGAACTAGAGACAGCACAGGTGCCTAGGGCAAGTCTAACTGACTTATTATTTTCTTCCAGTTTCCAGGCATACACCCAAACACACTTGTCTCCCACAATGGTGGCTACACTACTAGCCTGGAAGAAATTCATAGCATCCAAATACACGGATCAAACAACTAAAGGCATTCCGATTACTATATCCACCTTAACATTGGTTATACCAGATTTACGTATCTCACATTGGTTATCTAGAGGCATACTATCACTAGAAGACCTAATGAATGGCTCAATACCTAAAACATTTGAGTCCCTACAAGCCAAGTATAGTTTGAAAGACTACGACTACTATAGCTACATCCAGATAACACACTTACTTCAAAGATACCCCTACACTTCTATCGCAGTACCTTGGCGAGTATTCCTCTATTTTACAAACCCCAACACCAACATTAAAGGCATATCCCTGTTTTACAATTTGCTCAACAACAAACAGGTGTTTATCAAAACTGACAACATTTTAACATGGGAACAAGAGTTGGGCACAACCTATTCTGAAGAACAATGGCAAAAAGCCCTACGAAACACATTTGCAGCTACCAAATGCGTGAGCCAGTGGGAGACAACCTATAAACTAACACTTAACTGGTACTTAACACCACACCGAATTTCTAAATTCACACGACAAACCTCACCTTTATGTTGGAGAAAGTGCGGACAGGTAGGTACACTTCACCATATTATATGGGAATGCCCAAGTTTACATAATCTATGGCAAAAAGTGTTTAACCTAATATCAACAATAGCAGGATTTACAGTTATACCGAAAGCAGATCTGGCGGTCCTTTCACTAGGCATAGAAAATATACCGCTGACAACCAGAACTATAATTCTCCATATATTACTTAGCACCAGGTTAACAATTCTCAGACATTGGAAAGATCCTAAACCCCCCACCCTTAGTGAAATTATAGAACTGACGAATACACACGCCTCCTATGAATGTATGTTCGCAGCAGCCCAGGGTCAGTATTCGAAATCACAAGCCAAATGGGCTAGTTGGGAAAAATGGTACGCTCGCACCCATTAGGGTCTAGTTCCTTTCGTGCTGACTACCTGCAAATTACACTCAATCGAAGTAGGCAAAATTGAAAGCTGCATATAGTCTATTTCTGTTTTAATTTAATTTAATTAATTATTATTATTTATGTTACTTTAACACTACTAGTATTAGTACGACCAAACTCTGCCCATGCAGAATACTGGTCCTCTTCACCAGCTTTTGGAATCACTAATAGGTGTGTATGTATATTTATGTTAAACCTCCAACTGACAAGGTTACCACCATATTAAAGATGGTCCTCCAGGACCAACACCTCACTAACTTTGTATCCCACCGGACATGTAGTGTCGCAAAATATTCATGCACTATACTTTATGCGAACTGTACCGTGTATATTATATATGGTCTATGTTATGTATCGTTTATAACTTATAAAGTGTGATTCCTTCAAAACAATAAAAATATTGGAATTAAAATTAGCACTTTAGGTTATTCATGTTCAAGTCCCATAGACTTTAACAGTGTTCACGTGTTCGAACAAATTTTTTGCCTGTTCGCATGTTCTGGTGCGAACCAAACCAGGGGGTGTTCGGCTCATCCCTAGTCCTGACCAACCTGGTCTCTGCATCTGTGGCTCTTTCAAACGCTAACACACACTAGTGGAGTATTAGCGTAGGGTACAGCACTACACAGTCCTAGGGCACACTAACACAGGGTCTCAAAAGATGTTATGGCCATCACATTTTGAGAGACCCTAATCTGCAACATTCAGTTTACAGGTTTTTTTACAGTTTTTAGAAAAGTGAAAAAAGTAAAAAAAAAAACACTCAAAAACACAAAAAAATATAAAATAAAAAAGCCAAAAATAGTTGTTTTATTTTTCTTCTTTCTCTCTATTGTTCTCTCTCTTATGTTCGCTCTCTACTGTCCACTCTATTGTTCACTCACTATTGTTCTATATCTATTGTTCTCTCTCTGTCTTATTTTTACTATGTTTTATTGCATTTGCTTTGCAGGTATAGGGGGTCATTTACTATAGCGCTATGGCGCTAATTCGCGGCAATTTAGCGCGAATTAACGCTAATAGCGCTAATTCGCGCTAAAACGGTATTCACTATAGCGCTGGTGAGAAAATACTCCCAAAATCGAATTTACTATAGCTCCCTGAAACTAAATAGCGACCAAACCCTTACTCTGCTAAAACCTAGAGAATTGCACATGGAAATAATGTTTAGAGCATGATATAATTGCCTAAATGGTACTGAAATATGCGGTATATCATTTAAAGATTATCTGCTTTTAAACTGTGTGAAAAAGTGATTTCTACACTGAAATATCTTTAAAAGTCTGAAAAGTGAAAAATTCCCCGTTTTGGACAACTAGGTGCCAACACAACTGAGCATGCTCAGACCTGAAAATAACTCTCATTTTAACTCAAGTGTCTTTTTTACATGGAGCTATAGTAAATACCAAAATGAGAGCTAATTAGAGAGCATTTTTTGGGAGTTAAAATCTGCTCTAATTTAGTCCAAATGAAGTTTCAGTCATTGATTCTAATGGAACAATTCTAACTTTCACAAAAAAAACCTTTTAATGTTGAGATGAAATGTATCTTTCTGTGAAATAAATTTTCCTTTGCAACATTGTTGCTTCTACTTAAAATATTTTGATTTTAAGAATGCTACAATGTGGAATGTTTTGATGTTTTGGTAAAATATATTTTTCTCTGTCACTTTCACTTGTTACTCTTCATCTCACAACAATCTTTACCCCAAACTCACACAGGTGTCTTTACAATCCACAAACAATACCATTGCTGATGCAAATTTAAAATGAATCACAATTTTTTGTGCTTTTTATTATTTCCAAATATTCATAATTTGAGCCCAAAAAATGTGATATGTGTACCAACATCAGAAATCAAAATGTAATTCCCAAAAATTTGAGGGTAATATTCTACTCTCACCCCCAAAAAAACACCAAATATCACAGAATAAATCAAGAAGAATAACTCTTGAGTAATGTAATTTGCATCACCTGTATGTCCATAGAAATGCAGTATTTATGTGTTTTTATGTGTAGTTATGTGTAGGAGCGTCTCACACATGGCAGCTCTGTGGCTTAGAGGTTAGAACTTCTGCTTAGTATCTCTGAGGGTCTTAGGTTCAAGTCCCAACCATGTTACTTCATGTAGAGAAGTTGTCTCATCTCCCAGGTCTTATAACTATGTCTAATTGTAGTAGTTATGTGTAGGGGGGGTTCCACCACCATTGTAAGTCTTTTCCAGATACAGTATATAGCCAAAAGTATTGGAACGTCTGCCTTTACACACACATGAACTTTAATGACAGCCCAGTCTTAGTCCGTAGGGTTAAAATTTGATTTGGCCCACCCTTTGCAGCTAGAACAGCTTCTGGGAAGGCTGTCCACAATGTTTAGTCTGCCTATGGGAATGTTTGATCATGTTGGATGAGAAGGCCTGGCTTGCAGTCTCTACTCTAATTCAGCCAAAGGGTGTTCTATCAGGTTGAGGGCAGGACTCTGTGCAGGCCAGTCAAGTTTCTCCACCCCAAACTTGCTCATCCATGTCTTTATGGACCTTGCTTTGTGTACTGGTGTGCAGTCATGTTGGAACAGGAAGGGGCTTTCCCCAAACTGTCCCCACAAAGTTGGGAGCATGAAATTGTCCAAATTGTCTTGGTATGCTGACGTCTTAAGAGTTCCCTTATCTGAAACTAAGAGGCCAAGCCCAACCCCTGAAAAACAACCCCGCACCATAATCCCCCTCCACCAAATCATTTGGACCAGTGCACAAAGCAAGGTCCATAGAGACATGGATGAGTGATTTTGGGGTGGAGGAACTTGACTGGCCTGCACAGAGTCCTGACCTCAACACAACAGAACACCTTGGGGATAAATTAGAGAGGAGACTGTAGGTCAGGCCTTCTCGTCCAACATCAGTGCCTGACCTCACAAATGCACTTGGAAGAATGGTCAAACATTCCCATAGACACACTTCTAAACCTTGTGGACAAGAAGAGTTGAAGCTGTTATAGCTGCAAAGGGTGGGCCAAATGAGTTTTTTAACCCAATACTAATACTGGGATGCCATTACAGTTCATGTGTGTTTAAAGGCAGGCATCCCAATACTTACGCCAATATACTGTATATTGCTTGTGACACTGAGCATGGCTATGGACTTAGGGCTGGTTCACACCACAGAGATGCAGAGACCATGCTTGGGGCTGCCTGGTGGGTAAGTGGGTAGCAGTTCTGTCTAGCAGCACCTGGGATGTTGGTTCAATTCCCCAACATGCTAATGCTTTTGTTGAAGTTTATATGTTCTCTCTGTGTGGGTTTCTCACCACAATCTAAAGACTTGCTGGCATCTTATTTGTCTCCTGTCGAAATAGGTTCTAACGTAAGAAAGTTAATTTTGGACTTTATATTGGAAGCTCATTGCAGCCAGGGACTGATGTTAATGTTTATTAGCACTAATCATGCCCAGGGACTTGGACATTTCAAATTTTAGGGTTTACACTGCACAGGTACATATGCTTAGAAAACTGTTGCTTTGTTTATGTGGATGCAAATGGACTTTGATCTTTGTCCTGTAGTTGGAGATTTGATGCACATAGCCAAGGCTAACACAGTTGCAAATCCTATTATGTGTTCCTGCTCATCAGGTGCAATCACTTTAGACATACATGAAGAGACAGATTGAAAGATACTGGTGGGCGTGTACTTCTATTGGGTGTGTCAGTGTGCTAACAATACAACCTCTCTTATATAAAGGCCTGCAGTAGGGGGGTTTGTTTGGCCTGAGAAGGTCAGGTTTTTTGTTGTGATGGAGAAGGAATGATATTGGGAGAGTTGTTGAAATTCTTGTGCATTTTTTCAATCAAAAGTGGGTTTATGTGGCCATGCTGTCAATGTTGTGTGTGTATTGTTCCTCTCTGATCATACAAACATCGTTTGGAAGCATCTGCTGACCTACTATTTTTGATCTTGTTTAATCGTGTACACCGAAATGCAGCTTCCAGCAGAACATGGTCATCAATGTATGTATGTGTGGATTGTGGGCTGGTGGTGGGTGTTTTGAATAAGTCTTTTGCAATATTATGTTGGAATGCTTTGTAAGAATGACTGTTAAGTATGTTTCTATAATCTTGCAGATAATAATGTGATGTGTTGCCCGCTATACACTGAAATTAAAGCTGTGTCCACTCTAAGGTTTTGTCTAATTTTAGATTGTAAGCTCCTATGAGCAGGGCCCTTAAAATTCCGTTGCAAAATGTAGCACCATATATCCTGTCCAAATTTTTTTGAAGCTAGTAAATGTAAATTTATTTTTTTTTCTTCTGGCAAAATAAGTACGTGTGTCTTCTACTTTTCTTTCTCTTTAGTTTTTGTGGGTGGTGGTTTTGGGAAAATGCAATATCTTTTATATTTTATTTCAATATGTATTTGTGCACCAAAAAACTAATCTCTTTGCCCTGGTTCACATGCTACTTTGAAATTGCGCTACTTCACTTGAAGTAGCAAGATTTCAAAGTAGCAAGGTCAGCGTGAATTCAGGTGGCTTCATACACAAATGTCTATTGAAGTCACACCTGAAATCGGCAAAAGTAGTGCAGGAACTACTTAAGCAAATTGATGCGGTGCCACAAAAAAGTTGCATCGATTGGAACAGTGCCATTGCCAATAGTCATGCGATTTGATCTCTCAAATTGCATGAACAATTGCTCCAATGTAAACCTAGCCTTCTGCACAACTGCAAGTTATATATAAAGATTCCACCTTTATCATTAACAGCTGTGGAGAATTGCAGGTAATGAATTCAGCTGGTGGATAAGGCAGTGTTTGAATGTGTGAACTCTGGATCACCTTGGTGTGATTTGACATGTCAAATCTGTGGCAATTGCACTGTTCTAATTTGTGCGATTTGTATTGATATTGGTGCAGAAACCTGCACTGATGTCTCTGTTGCCCCCACAGTCAGGACTGACATGCAGGAATGAAATTGTGGGAATTCAGCTGAATGCTTTCCTCCTGCTGTCACTGTGAACCAGGGCTCAAACTGGGCCTTTTGCCTTTGTAATTCACCTGCTGCTAACCCAGGGACACCATTTCTTATCAAACTCCCTTAAGTTTACCTTCAAATATATGTAGAAATACAGATTTGCATATCTGAAAATAAAAAATACTAATCATGGTTGAGATCAAATATTCGCAGCTGCAATCAAAAGCGTGGTTTCACCTTCTGACCTGGAAATTAGTCATTGTATGCACCCGAAAGTTCCTGTGCTGGTCAGGATCTCCATCTAGGTGGACATGACGAGGTCTCTTTAGCAGAGAGGAGGTGCTGCTCATTGGCCGGGTAAGTGTAGGATATGTACTTGTACTTAATCAATGCGGGGGTGGATGTCATAGATAGATTTGGTGTGGGTGGGGTTCATTGATTTGTTTGGCATCGCCACACATTTGCTTCCATCCCATGTGCACACATCACTTCCTGCATTTGTTCTGCTGATGTAAATCAGTAAGGACTATGCAAGTATAAATGAGAGCTCCTTTTATTAAAATATATATGACTTGTTTCACAGCTGGGTGAATTTTCCAGCAAATTTGGACCTCTGAGTTGCATGACAAGTTGTACCCCATGATTCTCAATGATAACCATTCATATCTGTGCTACTTTAAGTTGCACCAACTTCAAAGTAGTCCCTGTACTACTTTGGTATATCGGGTACAATATTACACAGGCATTCCCAGAAGTTGGGGCCAAGTTGCAGCGGCAAAGTGGCAGCAAAATAGTGTGACTTTCAGGTTGCAGCAGCGTGAATGAGATTCAAGGATAACACCTTTGAATTTGGCCCTATTGTCACTTGTGCATTCTGAAGGTGTAGCAAATTCGTCCCTGCACTACCTTGGTTTGACTTTGATGCAATTTGAGGTCCATACACCACAAGATTACACAGACATTGCTTCAAGTCATGACAAAGCTGTGCAATTTTAAGGTCGCACAAGTGCAAATGGGGCCTTATTCAAAGGTGTTATCAATTAATCGCATTAGGTTACTTTCACACTTGGGTGACTTTTCATGGAGCTTTGGACCTCAGAGTCACATGAAAAGTTGTCCCCCTTGATTGCCATGCATATTTATTAGAGCTGCACGATTAATCGTCATCGTGATTTTTTTCCCCTTTACGATCTTGAAAAAAGAGTTTCATGATTCTTGCTATGCAAAGAACTCTCTCTGCTCTTCTAAGAGCCCATTCACACAGGGGCAACACGACTTCCAGCGCGACTTTGGGAGGCAACTTGGACATGACTTGAGTATGAATCACAGCACGACTTGGAGCAACTTACAACACAACTTGAAGTCGCCTCCAGGACAGGGAACTTTACAAGTGGCCAATCAGAGCTTATCAGCTGTGTGTGAGAAGGAGGGGGCTGGCTGTTTAGTGGAGTAAATTACTTTCTGTTTCCTTTCTGCTTCCTGTAAAGTTGCCTCAGTATGAACAGTGATCAGACTTGGAGGCAACTTCCATTTAAATCAATGGGTACAAGTTGCCTTCAAGTCGGATTGAAGTAGTACAGGAACCTTTTCTGAAGTCGGAGCGACTGCAGTAGTGTGCATTAAAACAGATCCATTCATTTACATTGATTTTTTTCATGTAGCGCGACTTGAGGCGACTAGGGGCGACTTGAAGTCAGATCCAAAGTTGCCCCTGTGTGAATGGGCTCTGAAGCCACAGCCGAAAAACCAAGAAGTCTGCCAAGAATTACAACATTCTTTATCAGTGAACTTAACTAGAAACCTTGTAACAATTTGTCAATTAAATAGAATTCTGTGTAAGTGAGGAAAGTTTAACTACTTGAACACTAAACATTTTTCTGACATTTGTTGGTTTCAGGTTAAAATCATTTTTTTTTTTTGCTAGAAAATTACTTAAAACCCCCCAACATTATATATATATATATATTTTTTTAGTAGAGACCCTAGAGAATAAAATGGTGGTTGTTACAATATTTTATGTCACACTGTATTTGCGCCTTTCAAATGCATTTTTTTTGGAAAAAAGTACTTTAATTAATTAAAAAAAAAAAAAAAAAAGAAAAGTTAGCCCAATTTTTTGTGGGATAATTTGAAAGATTTTACGTCGCGAGAATCGTGATCTTTTTATTCTGAGCAAAAAAATTGTGATTCTCATTTTGGCCAGAACCGTGCAGCTCTAATATCTATGCAACTTCACCCATGTTCACATAGGTCTGAATTGACATGTCAAATTGTAGGCCAAATCGGCACCTATTGATGGCAATGGAACTGTCCGAATTGGTGCGATGCCACAACGATTCCCAAAAGTAGTTCCTGCACTACTTTGGGCGACTTCAGGGGGTGATTTCTTACCTCCCAACTTTTTGAGATGGGTATAAGGGACACCTATTAGCAAAAGTAGGTAGGCATAGGACACCTTCTTAAAGGAGAACAGTTGGGACCTATGTGATTTCACTAGACATCTGTGCAGGAAAGTGCACTGATGTCTCTGAAATCGCTGACATAGTCGGGCTGAGTCACACTTGTGTGACTTTGGACATCAGAGTCGTATGACAAGTCATATGCCATGATTTTTAATGTGTACCATTCATATCTGTGCGACTTCAAGTAACACTGACTTCAACGTAGTCCCTGTACTACTTTGGTCTGACTTTGATGCGAGTTGAGGTCCATAGACCTCAAGTTTACACAGGCATTCCCTGGAATTGCGGCAAAATTGCTGATGCAAAATCATGGGAAAGTTGCGTGTCTTTCCCTGCCACTTCTGCGTCCATAGACCTCAAGATTACACAGGCATTGCTTAAAGTCGCATTAAAATCTAGCAACTTTCAGGTCGCACAAGTGTGAAAGGTGCCTAAGTCACTGTGCTGAGTACTATTTTATACCTAGAATATAAAGTAGTCCCACCATCAAACACTAGTAAACATATGTTCTCAATATAATTGTGCTCAAATGGCTGAAAATCACACAGATGGTATCACCTACTGAAAGCTTGCATTGTACTCAGCAGCATATGCTGAAAAGAGGCGAATGCCTATTAGCCAATGCCACATCGGCACGAGCATGGTTGTTACTATAATATTAATGCCTGAAATGCAAAACATTATTGTATTGAATCAAACATTAGTAAATGTATTTTCTCTGTAGGTAAGTGCTCAGCTCTGTAGCATAGCGGTATACCCTGCTGCCCCCAAAAGTTCAAGCCATGAATTCAAATCCCACTGACAGCATCACCTCCTAGAAGTGTGCATTGTACTCAGAAGCATAATTAGCCAAAGCACATCAGCTTGCTTTATTCCATATTTTAACTCTTCAAATGCATGCAATGGTATGGAATTCCAAAATTCAAGGAAAAAAATGTCATAGGGTCCCCCCCAGTACATACCAGGCCCTTCGGTATGGACTTTAAGGGGAACCCCACACCAAAATGTAAAATAAATCTGATGTGGGGCCCCCAAAATCCATACCAGACCCTTATCCGAGCATGCAGCCTGGAGGTCAGGATAGGGGGGGACGAGTGAGCACCCTCCCCTTCTGAACCTTACCAGGCCACATGCCCCAAAGCACCTTTTCCCCATGTTGATGGGGACAAGGGCCTCTTCCTGACAACACTGGTCGGTGGTTGTCGGTCTGCAGGCAGGGGGTTTATCAGAATCTGGAAGCCCCCTTTAACAAGGGGGCTCCCAGATCCTGCCCCCTATGTGACTAGGTATGGGGTACATTTTACCCCTACCCATTCACCAAAAAAAGCAGTGAAATGTAAAAAAATTAATAGCCGGTTTTTTGACAAGTCCTTTATTGTAGAATAGCTCTGAGCTGTCTTTTTCCCTGAGCCATCTTCTCCAGACGCTGTCTCTCCCTCCTCCATCTTCTTCCCAAGCTGTATTCTCCCAGAGCCGTCTCTCCTGCCGCCGCCATCTGCTGTGTTCTTCCGCACCGCTGGTTACCCGCTAATAAAAAAAAGCTGCTCTTCTTCCATGGTGGTCTTCCTCCGCTGTGTTGTCACCCGCTGTGTGGCGTCTCTTACATAGCCATGGAGCGGACTCTCCGGGTGACATTATCGGATGGCCACAGAAGACCGCCACAAGAAGAGCGGCTTTTTTTTTATTAGTGGGTAACCGGCTGCGCTGAAGAACACATCAGCGGGAGAAGATGGTGGCAGCAGGAGAGACAGCTCGGGGAGAAGAAACATCAAACACTAGTGAATGTATTTTCTATGTATGACTGTGCTACACCCAATAGGCTAGCGGTCAGCACTTCTAACTTGAAGAACTCATGGGTTCAAATCCCACAGAGAAATACTAAAAGATTGAATTGGTGAAAAAAAAGCAAATGACTATTAGCCAATTAGCCAAAGTAGCATATGCTGAAAATAGGTGAATG
The DNA here is from genome assembly GCF_042186555.1 of Aquarana catesbeiana. Taxonomy (NCBI): domain Eukaryota; kingdom Metazoa; phylum Chordata; class Amphibia; order Anura; family Ranidae; genus Aquarana; species Aquarana catesbeiana. The sequence continues at coordinate 455,877,471 of NC_133326.1, forward strand.
CCAATTAGCCAATGCACTTTAAATTTGGCTGATTCTATTATATTAACTCTTCAAATGCATGCAATGATATGTAAGTATTCAATACTATTATGGTGTGAAATTCCAAACACCACACACTAACTAATGGGCAGATTACGTTTTTTTGTTTGTTCATTTTAATTCGCTTGTGCACTGAAAAAATAAACACAGCTGGGGGATGGTAGGTTGGCTGGTATTTGAACTTGTACCGTGAGTGCTGTGGAGACATCTGAGCAGACTACTAAGCCATTGTGCTAAGTATGAGATCTGCATAATAGAGTAGTATGATTAAAGAATGAATATAAATAATTACCGCTTTATAGTCACCTAAATTAAAAAATAAAAAAACAACATACAACAAATAGGTAACCTAAATGTTTAATACATGTAACTTTACAGAATAGCAGACATTACTATGTAATAATCATTCATAACTGCATTAGTTAGCAAAAGAAGGAAAAAACTAGGAATACTAATTGCAACATACATCAATAGATGCACATGAGGTAGAGCACATCTCACATAAAAATGTTTCTTTCACATACATGGATCATGATTACAGTGCAGTACTATATAACAACTTGGTAGGAATTGGCATTTGCATATACGCGGAAGCGCTAATTGGCGCCAGCTTAGAATTTACTAACATGTGTTTCTCACTAATAGCGCTAGTTTTTCATTCGCACATTCGCCTGTTGAAATTTTATTTGGCTAAAATAGGAGCTATTATTTGCCATAGTGCCCAGTACTTCCTGGCGCTATAGTAAATGACCCCCATAGACTTTAACAGTGTGTGCGTGCTCGAACAAACTTTTTTCCTGTTCACATGTTCTGGTGCGAACCGAACAGGGGGGGGATCTGCTCATCCCTACCTAGCAGTAAAAAGGGTCACTGGTTCGTATTCCCAACCACACCACAAGACTACCTGCCTGGAGTTTGTATGTTCTCCCTGTGCCTGCGTGGGTTTCCTCCGGGTACTCAGATTTCCTCCCACACTCCAAAGACATGCTGGTAGGTTAATTGGCTTCTGTCTAAATTGGCCCTAGTATATGAATGTGAGTTAGGGACCTTAGATTGTAAGCTCCTTGAGGGTAGGGGCCCATATTAGTGTATAATGTATATGTAAAGCACTGCGTAAATTGATGGCACTATAGAAGTACCTTAAATAAAAATAAATAAGTCTTCACTAATATTATGGTGTGAATCTCCAAAACACCATACACTAGCTAACAAGCAGTTTACATTTGATAAACTTTATTGTATGGTATATAAACCATCAAACACTAGTAAAAGTATTTTGTATATATAATTGTGCTCAGCCCAATAGGCTAGCAGTTAGCACCTCTACCTTCAAAAATTCAGGTATTGAAAGACTCATGGGTTCAAATCCCACAGAAGAATCCTAAAAGATTACTATTGGTGGAGAAAAGGAGAATTACTGTTAGCCAATTAGCCAAAGCAGCATACAGTGAATGCCAAGTAGCCAATACACTTTAATGTGGTTGATATTATTGTATTAACTCTTCAAATGCTTGCAATGGTATGTAAGTATTCACTAATATTATGGTGTGAATCTCCAAACACCACACACTAGCTAACAAGCAGTTTACATTTGATAAACTTTAGTGTATAGTATATAACACATCAAACACTAGTAAAAGTATTTTGTATGTATAATTGTGCTCAGCCCAATAGGCTAGCAGTTAGCACCTCTACTTTCAAACATTCAGGTATTGAAAGACTCATGGGTTCAAATCCCACAGAAAAGTCCTAAAAGATTGCATTGGTAGGAAAAGGAGAATGCCAATTAGCCAAAGCAACACAAATATATATATACTGAAAATAGGTGATTGCCAAGTAGCCAATGCAGTTTAATGTGAAAGTTTTTATTGTATTAACTCTTTAAATGCATGCAATGGTATGTAAGTATTCAATTATATTATGATGTGACATTCCAAACACCACACACTAGCTAAAGGGCAGTTTACATTTCTTTGTTTGTTTATTTTAATTCACTTGTGCACTGAAAAAATAAACACAGCTGGTGGATGGTAGGTTGGCTGTTGTTCAAACTCATACCATGAGTGGTGTGGAGATACCCAAGCAGACCACTAAGTCATTGTGCTAAGTACAAGACCTGCATAATAGTGTAGTATTATTAAAGAATGAACATAAATAATTACTGCTTTATAGTCAACTAAATTAATAAATAATAAATCAAAAACATGAAAAAAAACAACATACAACAAATAAGTAACCTAAATGATTAATACATGTAACTTTACAGAATAGCAAACATTACTATGTAATAATCATTCAGAACTGCATTTCTTAGCAAAAGAAGGAAAAGAAAACTAGGAGCACTAATTGCAATATAAATCAATAGATGCACGGGAACTAGAGCACATCTCTGAAAAAAATGTTTTTTCACATACATGGATCATGGCTACAGTACAGTGCTATATAACAACTTGATAAGAATTAGCATTTGTATATACGCATAAGCGCTAATTAGCGGCAATTTAGAATTTACAAATATTTGTTCTCCGCTGGTATCGCTGATTTTCATGCGCAAATTCGCCGTTTTGTTTCCATTTGGCTAAAATGGGCTCTATTATTTGCCATAGTGCCCAGTACTTCCTGGAGTTATAGTAAATGACCCCCATAGTATCTTATACTGTAATGTTACTTTGTTTTATTATTAACCATCATTTGCTTAGCAGGTACGCCATTCAGCTGCAGCACGGGTTTATTTATTTTGACAGCAACAGCGTTTGCTCCCACGATACGGTAAAGCTGTGACTCCAGCGCTGTCAGAGGTGATTTCACCACCAGAGTTAAAAAAAAGAGCATATATGCCGAAGCATGCCCCCATGCTTCTGCATATATTTTTTAGGCACAGATTGCAATGTTTTATTTTTACTATGTTTTGTTGTATTTGCTTTGCAGGTATGGTAGGTCTTAATGTTATACTGTAATGTTACTTTGTTTTATTGTTAATCATCATTTGCTTAGCAGGTACGCCATTCAGCTGCAGCACTGATTTATTTATCTTGACAGCAACAGCGTTTGCTCCCACAATAAAAAAAAAAAAAATCAGCGCTGTAGAAGGTGATTTCACCACCACAGTTAAAAAAAAAAAGTGCATGTATTCCCATCATTAGAAACGGGTGGATGAAGGGCAGCCCACAGGCTGCATGAAAAAAATAGCATTACAATGTATGCACAACAAGGACCAGCGACGTACTGGTATGTTGCTGGACTTTGAGTGATTATACCAGAATGATGCCTCCAGGTTTAGGTATCATCTTGGTATCATTCTTTTCAGCCAGTGGTCGGCTTTCATGTTAAAGAAATTCTAGCCACTAATTGGCCTCTAGACTGCTTTTACAAGCAGTGGGAGGGAACAACTCCCCTCCCACTGTCTTCCATGGTTTTCTCTGGCTCTCCTGTCCCAACAGGGAACCCAAGAATGCAGCTGGTGGTTCCGCCTGCTGACCATAGAGATGATCAGAGACCAGAAAGGCTCCAATCATCTCTATGGCCTAAGAAACCGGAAGCTACGAGCATTTCATGACTTAGGTTTCACCGTATATAAACAGCGCATTGGAAAATTGGCAAAGCATTTTATCACACCAATCTTGGTGTGGTCAGATGCTTTTAGGGCAGAGGAGAGATCTAGGGTCTAATAGACCCCAATTTTTTCAAAAAAGAGTACCTGTCATTAACTTTTGCTATCATAGGGGATATTTACATTCCCTGAGATAACAATAAAAATGATTTTAAAAAAATGAAAGGAACAGCTGTTCGATGGGAGCTTGTTGTCGGAAATCCGACCGCGTGTAGGCTCCATTTGACATTTTCCGATGGAATTTCCGATAAACCAAATTTGAGATCTGGAAATTTTCCGAAAACAAAATCCATTCTCGTAAATTCCGATCGTGTGTACACAATTTCGATGCGCAAAGTTCCACGCATGCTCTGAATCAATTACGAGACGGAAGAGCTCGGTCTGATAAAGCTAGCATTCGTAATAGAGATAGCACATTCGTCACGCTGCAAATTTTTAAATCTTTTAATGCAGCAGAGTTCTGAAAAAATGATTTCTTTATTATTTCTCGTAATCTCCTGACTAATATTAGTTATTTTTTTGTCAGATCTCAATAATAATGTTTTGCATTTATATTTATAGTGAATTTTTTTTTAATCAAGATCTCCTGTTTTATTTATTTTTTCTAGTTATCTCCATAATTTTTTTTTCATTTTGTGTTTTGTTACCACGACATCGTTATTATTTTGTATTTTTTTAACCTCAAGGAGGTTGGTTGGTGTCCCTTGTTAATTTTACTTTTTTTTTAAATGTACCTGCCTACTCACAAACAAACTGTTCTTTTTAAAGTAAAACACATAGGCAAGTATTTGTGAATCCAAAATAGCCATTTATTATGGGTCATAATAAAATAAAGAGCAAGGCAACGCTGGAGAAAATTGTGAGGTTGGCAAAGCCTTTGTACCCCAGGGTACATATCAACTATTTTAAAGCGAAAATTGGTAGCATGAGGAGTCCATATAATAGTGAGCACAATCTGGTTGCAGACTACAAGAGATCAGGAACAGCAGCAGATGACATATATGTCAGACCAGACTGAAACCAGGTCATCACACTCTTGTTTCCGTCCACTCTTCCTTCCAGGCTTGCTTCCAGGCTGTGGTTTTGGAGTTGTGGCAGGGGGTGGAGGAGGAGGAGGAGGATGGTTGAACTCACACAGGTGTGTTTTGTTTGTGAATTGGCCCCTCAACCTCTTATTTAGGGACAGATACATAATTTCCTCACAGATGAGGCATTGGTCCTGCATTTTGCATGCAGCCATGGAGGCAAAGGGCTCTTGGAGAGTGGGGGTGGTTCTGAGGGCAGCATTAGCCTCCCAAATCAGCCCAAGCACTGCCTCCTCCACGTTCCCCTTCCTGGGCCTTTTGGTTGGAAAGTGGAGGGACCTGGGATTCGGTTAGGCTACTGGGTCAGGCCACCTCCTGGGTGCCACTTACCCCCGCCACCTCCTGGCTGCCACATTCCACAGCCTCCTCCTGGCTGCCACACTCTACTCCCTCTGGCTGAGGCATTCCTGTGTATGAAAAAGGGACATAGTTTTATTTTTTTATTCATCAATCACACACAATTTTCATCTCATGACTGTTGCAAATTGAATGTTAACAAATAGAAAAGACTATCATTCTGACCCCAGCATTTTTCATTCTTGTCTCAAACATTTTTGGCCACTACTGTTTATTGATATGGAAAACACTATTAAATCAACAATTAGTGATCAATAATAACATCTAGTTAACATCAATAATTTTATGACAAGAAATATGTAGAACAATGCTATAACTGGCTCAAGCTGGGCTCCTCAACTTCTTCCTGGCTGGAAGGCCCAGGTTGGACATTGGAAGCCTCAGCTGGGGTGGAACGAAGTGTGGAAGGAAGAGTGGAAGGAAGGGTTGAGAGTGATTGCCTGACTTCAGTCTGGGCTAACAGAAAATGCAGTCTGTCATAGTACCACAGCCTGGGGGCATAAATGGCATCTCCTGCTGCTCCTGATCTCATGGAATCCTGGACCTTATTGCGCTCCCTATTATATGTGCTCCTCAGCCCACCAATTTTTGCCTTCAAATAGGGGATGGTTGCTGTGGGGATCTGCGGCTTCACCAACTCCAGCAGTTTCTCCAGCGCTGCCTGCCTCTTTTGTTTATGATTATAATGTGGATGTTTCACCTGCCACAGACAGGGCAGCTCCCTGTACTTGTCTATGAATAGGGGGAGGAAGTTGTGATCATTGAAGCCATCCATTTTCTCTGCAAGACACAACACAAGACAAACCCTAATGTCAGGCTAAACTCTCCTAATCTTGTCCCAATATAGGCCTCAACCTAGAGGCAGTATAGGCCACTGATGCACCAAGTTAAACTTGCACCTTCATTAGAACGATCGACGCTTCCACTACTCCTTCCTCCGTTTACAGATCGTACGTATGACGCACGCTTGTTGCGCTTTATATACACTGTGCATGCGTGAAACTCCGCCCGCCCCTCACGTTCTTTCTAGTCTATTCCCCGCCCCTTGTTTTTAGGCGCAGTGGGAGAGCACAAATGGTGGAGAAAGAGCAAGTGCAAACAGACAGCAGCAGCAGCAATGGCAAAGGGCCAGAGCCATGAACGTCCCGATCCCAGAGGAGATTTAAGGCCTCAAATATGTCCTTTATAGAGAAGGTGGAGATGGTGGACATCTTGAAGAGGGCCAACTATGATGGGAAGCATGGACCTTACCCAAACCCAAATGTCAGAAAGGCCAAGATCATGGATAAAGTTGTGAGAAGTCTGCTCAGGAATTTTGGGGTACGATGATCCAAGGATCAATTGAGGAAACGCTGGTCAGATCTGAAATGGAGGGAGCAGGATCAGTACAGAAAGATAAAGAGAGTTCTTCAAAAAAGTAAGTAGTTGTCGTGTGTTCCTATTATAATTAATACTTGCATGCTGCTCCATGTGCTTTTCTTTACTGTTGTACAGTTTAAAATAGCAACTTTCAGGTTCGTGGGAATTGTACGATACTTCCAAGCAATGTTTCATATTACTACTTCTGGCCTCAAATATCTGTGTGCTAAGTATACCTTTTTTTTATTCACATAGGGGAGAAAAGACTCGGGACATCTGAGGACACCAGGGACCCCCCACCTCCTAAAGAAAAGCAAATCCCCACACCACAACCAGAAGATGTGGAGGAAGGAGAGGTTTATGAAGTGGGCGAAATAGTGACCACAGCAGGTGAGTGTCTGAGACCACAGCTTCAGGTAATAGATGTATACCTGCATATTTATAATACATGGTGTGTTTTTTTTTATTTTAGGTCATGTGGATGTTGTGGAAGAAGAATCTCATTTCACAAGTGCAAGTGCACACATCCTCATCGGGGAGATCATGGCGTGCAATCGTGATTTACAGAAGATCATCAATGATGTGGAAAAAAATCTCAAAAACATCATTGATGTTTTAGGCAGAATCTAAAACACCCCAAGTCTTCTAGTTTGTTTGTATTTTTATTATTTTCACACATTTTAAATATTTTTTAGAAAGCCAAATTTTGAAGATGCACACAGTGGGGGTTATTTACGAACCGTTTGCGCCATGAGTTGCGTTTTGGTATTTACAAAACATTTGCGCCGGTAACACAACACTATTCCCCATTTACTAAAGTAATCTCAGCACACGGGAGAAGGCGATCAGTGCACCACTATGGACCTGGTGCTCAGCATCTTCACCTAAAAATTAAAAGAAGCTGGAAGTGCCAATATTATGGGGGTGATGTGGGGTGATGTGAGGAAGTATAGTAATACTGCCCAAGTAACAAATATGCCCAAAATAGAATTAGAAAGTAACTTTTTCTGAACAAGCCTGCTACACCTGCAAGTACGTTTAGAACTGCGTGAGGTCAATTTATGCACTGCGCATGCGTGAGTGGCATTTGCGCATGTTCAAATGCGTTGGTTCAGTGTGACAGCAAAATCTTAGTAAATATCAAGCAGCGTAAATGCATTTGCATGGGTTGAATGGGAGCACCTCTAAACTTTTTTTTTTTTTTTTACGCTGGTTCACTTTTATGTGTTTTTTTAAGGATATTTGCACACAGGTCATGTTAGCGTGTTACATTGCCAACATGTGACGTGTCCCTTTTTAAAATTATGTAAAAAGGCTCTCCTCCTAAAAGGGCATTTAACCTTCCCCCTCTAATGCATATATGATTTCTTTGGGCTAGCTTTTGCCTTTAAAGGGGAAATCTACACTCCAATGCTCTTGTCTCCACTTCTAATGCATATGTTTTATTCGGGCTAGTTTTTGCTTTTAAAGGGGAACTCTACACTACAATGCTCTTGTCTCCACTTCTAATGCATATGTTTTATTCGGGCTAGTTTTTGCTTTTAAAGGGGAACTCTACACTACAATGCTATTGTCTCCACTTCTAATGCATATGTTTTATTTGGGCTAGTTTTTGCTTTTAAAGGGGAACTCTACATTCCAATGCTCTTGTCTCCACTTCTAATGCATATGTTTTATTTGGGCTAGTTTTTGCTTTTAAAGGGGAACTCTACACTCCAATGATCTTGTCTCCACTTCTAATGCATATGTTTTATTTGGGCTAGTTTTTGCTTTTAAAGGGGAACTCTAAACTCCACTCCATACTCCAAAGGCTGTGAGCTGCCTTCATCAATCCAAACTACTTTTGGGGTGCTCGAGCCCCTTCTACCCCCAAATATCCACCCCCTTTCATTAGCTGGCTTGCTCTGTTTGGCTAGTGGTTTGTTAGTGTGTGGGAGGGGCACAATATTTTTTGATTTTGGGGTGGTATTTTTCACATGGTGGTTCTCATTTTAAGCCTTTCTAGACCACAATGGCCTTGTATGTATTGGGGGGGGGGGGGGGGCAGGCAATTTTTTTTATGTTAAAATCTTGCAGCTGCAATGTTGATTTGTAATTTTGCTCTAAAACCGTACATCTTTGAAGCAGCATTGCAGCATTGCAGCATTTTGGATACATGCTACAGATGCACCACTTTACAGGCAGAGTAACCCCCCCCCCCCAGTTAATAGCTTTAGGGCAAGTTCACGCTATAGAAACGCAGTCCAGATGCTTTTCTGCATGTGCATTTTTGATGCGTTCCTGTGCGTTTCTGATGCATTTTTTTTGCTTTTTTACAGCGTTCCAGTACAGTCCAGTGCAGGAAAAATGCAGCATGTTCTATTTTATTTTCTGGAACTGGAACGCACTGGAACTGCAAGCAATGGTGTGAACTATGGCATTGAAAAACATATAACCTACTTTCCATGCGTTTTTGATGCAAAAAAAAACTCACTGGACTGCATGTGGTGTGAACTGGCCCTCAAGCAATTTTGCATATTTAAAGGCATTTCTCCTTGTTACGTTTTTGGGGTTCTCCAAATTGTTGACAATTGATATATGTCCCCTAGGGTGGGACCTGGGCCCCCATACCCATTTTAAGGCCAATAACTAGAAGATAAGCCAGCCAAGTGGGGACTAGCAAAATTAACAAATCAGTTCCCATAGACTGCAATGGTATTTGTTGTATAACTTTTGTACATGTTAGGCTCTTTGTTTGCCCCCCCCTGGACCGGGGGGTGTTTGTCCCATCTCTAATTCTGTAGCATGCTGGATGATGTGGTTCATTTTGGACAGGGGGGTAGCTTATTTTGTGCTAGCTGCATTTGGGTTGGTCTGGGCATGCTCAGGGACTTTGATTTTTTTTCCTGTGCCTTTTGGTGTGTGAAATGCATTTGGGTTGGTCTGGGCATGCTCAGGGATGTTGTTTTTTTTGGGTGCTTTTTGTGTGTTTCTTGGATGTTTCTGGGCATGCTCAGAGTGTTTTTTGGGTTAGTAATATAAGGACATTCTTAACAGGTGTACCCACTTTGAAGTTCTGTCTCTACATTGGGTGAACTTGCATTTTGTAGGTTTCATGGACTGTCCATGTGTTTTCAATTGCCTCATTAGCACACAAACCTATGTTATATAAAGCTTGCAGATAGCATTCTTTACCTTGCCCTGAAAAGAGGCAAGATTGTGTGTGGGGGGGCCGGCAAGAGAGTACATTTGAGTGTCATCGAGTTTGTAACACATGTATTTTCTCCTTGTATTTTGTTTGTTATGTCTTTGCAAAACAAATGTGTTTTCAAGCAAGTTTGTTTTTACTTTGGTGTGGTTTTTTTTGGGTGGGGGATATTTTTCCATGAAATATTTTTGATAGTAATGTGTGTCCTTTTTTACGTTGTTCACTTTGATTTAATTGTCTGTGCTGAATTATTTTGCTAAATCATTCTCAAGATGTTATGACTAATGTTTAAATCATTAATAGATATCCTTTTATCTCCTGTTAATTTCCAATGCAAAATGAGCAGACCTCAAAAACCATTTTCTGTTGGTGTCCCAAATTAACATACTGTACGTGTGTGTGTGTGTTTTTTTTTTTTTTTTTTTTTTTTGCTGTCCTTGCTCTTTTCCTGTTTTGTTGACCAATAAAATTTGATGCAAATTTAGATGTTTGTTTTTCATGCAACAGATTTCACAGCTGTAGCTTAACTAGGCTGATTGGCATGTCAAAACAAAACAGATGTAACTTGTCTAAGTTACTTTCCTGGTGCCTTCATGGTAGCATATGCATGGATTGCCTGTATGCTGCCATGGATAGGCACCAGGAAAGGAAAATTACAGAGTGGTAAGTATTTAATTTTCCTTTTCTGAAGTTCTCTGCCTCAGTCCTCAAGTACCCTGGACAGGACATGTTTTGTGAATTTATCTTCTGTAGAATAGCTGTCCAAAATACCAAGCCATTTACTGATTTAAAGCATCTGTGCAAGATGAAGGAAAACCTGCTAACATGGCCTGTTGGGGGTACTTGAGGACAGGCTTGATAAGCACTGATTTAGAGCACTGCGCTAAACTCTAGCTCAAGGCAATCCTATTTTAATTGTGGGCATTTGAGGGAAACCATGTGAGTGTTAGAACCCTTGCTTTTTATTAGGTTGGGCATGGTGTCCCTTTTCTTAAAATTGGCTTAACTTCCTGTCACAAACAGCAAGTGAGGGTCCAATGTCTACCAATGTCTTTTCTCACATACACACAGATCAAACTAGTGTCCCCATTAAGCAAATTGCACTCTAGCACTTTGTTGTGTACACCCCAAATGATTAGGCAGTTTGGGGTTTAGTAAAGTAAAATCCACTCTGCGGTACAAGTGTAGTCGCTGAATCTGAGAGGAAGCACTGGTGATTTTAACATTCAATCATATAGAAGCAAAGATGGTGTTTTTTTTCTTTTCCTTGCATGTCCCCCTCGGATCTCCAGCAAGTGCACTTGTAGTGCAAAGTGGATTTGCCTTTAGTAAATAAACCCCAAAGTCCAAGATACCTAATAATTTGGGGTGTACACAGCAAAATGCTAGAGTACAATTTACCTAATAGGGAAGCTATTTAGATTGACCTGTGTGTCCCCTACGAAAGACATTGGTTGGGTTTTACCCTCACTTTCTGTTTGGCTATGTGACAGGAAGTGAATAAATTTGAAGAAGAAAGTGGCAACATTTGGGAGGTGTCTTCACCCTATCAGGGGTGTAGACATCCCCAAAAACTGACCAGACTTCTAATCCCTCTGCACTCTATCCCCAAGCAAAAATAAGAAAAGATTTCATGTAGTTGAACTTTGCAAAGACATGTTCCTAAGTACAACTGTGATGCATGTCAATGGCCCATTTAGACCGTGTTTAATAGAAAACACCAGTTGCCTTTCACTAGAAATATTTGTTAGTCCAGTCCTGGAAATCTGCATCTGCTTTACTATTAATTTCCACAAAAATTGGGTTTCTGCAGCCAGATGTGCCAACTGCTATGTGCGCACAGATATGCGCAAATGTGGTTCTCGGAAAGCGGTGGCCAGCACACAGGAATGACATCACACCCCTACAGGAAGTTGCTTGTACTGCTGCTAAGTTCTATGAGGAAGAGATGATCCTTATTTGCAAATTAAGAAAAAAAAAAAATGTTTTAATATGGGGTGGTGTTTGTGTGGGCCCCTAACACACATTCATACATATTAGGGCCAGTTAAGACAGGATCGGATTTACAGCATGTTTTTAGATTGTGGGAGGAAACTCACGCAGGCACAGGGAGAACATGCAAACTCCAGGCAGATGGTGTCACAGGCGGGATTCAAACCAGCGACCCTTTTTTCTGCTAGGTGAAAGTGCTAACCACTACACCACTGTGCTGCACAAATATGTAACTATAGATGTAAGTTCTTGTGTCCACTTGTGAAACTACAAGTGGGTCTTGTCTCTACATTCCAAATTTGGCACTTAAGAATGGTCATGCACTATTCAATCTGATTGGCCAATCTCTGTACAACTCAATATTTCGGAAAAATAGGTAATAGGAAGACGCACTTGAACAATTAATTCAAATTATAGGAAATAAAACAGGCTCTTGCACTAAATCTAATTTTTTTTGGATCTAACTGATTGCAGTGTATGGTCACCTTTAAAGATCAAGATCTGAAAATATTAATTTATTGGGTTTAGAAACACTTTTCTGTTTTTTGTAATGTATTGAAATATTTGTGTGAAAATTTAAAAAAAAAAATTTTCAAAGATATATTAGAAGTAATAGGAATGAGATTAGCATCAAAAGGGTTAATTAAGTGAGAACAACTACTAATTGCCTAACAAGACACATCCAATGAGATGGGCGTGCCCTATTATCAATGAGAAAACACCAGTTGCATTTGCATATTTATTATCGTGTTGCGTGTCTGCGTGCGCCGTTCCACACGCTCAATCAATTATTTATCTGGTGCACCAAATGAGGTAGGAACCGGCGCAGTGCATTGTTCTTAGTAAATGACCCCCAGTGTGTCAACATGTGCTATCTGCCATCACGAGAAATAAAGGTACGTGTTTTGGGGGTGCAACCCCTTCCTCGCAACTAAAGTAGATGAGAGGAAGGGGTTGCACCCCCGAAACACGTCCATTGATCCCCCATGATGGGAGCTAGCACATGTTGATGTTAGGCATGGGATCAGGAGGGAAATCCACATTTTGACTCTCAATTTGTGTGCATCTTCAAAATGTTTCTTTCACAGGGGTGACATCACCCCATCCAATGAAGGCAATATCAACACAGTTTTGACATTCTAATGTCTGATATTGCCTTCACCTTGTCAAAGTTGAACTTTGTAAGTTCCTGAGTTTTGTTTTGTTTTATGGTTTTAAACATGCCTGTTTTAACACAAAAAAGGCTATTTGTACTGTCTAAAACAAAAATGTTATTACTAAAATATGTTGGTTTGTTCAAAAACCATTTTATAACGCACATGTGAATGTGCACAAAGTAAAAAGTTTTCCACTCAACAATGTGTGGCTTCTTCTTTCAATGCTCAATATCATTTTTTGGACTAAGTTTGTGTTTACACTGAAATGGGGGTTATTTACTAAAGGCAAATCCACTTTGCACTACAAGTGCAGTTTCAAGTGCACTTTTGCATTGCACTTGTAGTGCAAACTGGATTTTCCTTTAGTAAATAACTTCCACAGTGCTTTATAATTGCCATTGCTATCATGCCATTTTCGTGACTCACTAAAATTCATTCATGGTGCTGAAATTGATGTAACAGTAATGCACTACATACATTACATACATTAACAACAAAAACAAGGTGTGTGTGTAGCAGACCCACAACATAATAATAGTTCGCTGAAGAAGAGATTGTCACCTCATGTATCAAATAAATTATGTTTGCACTATTGAAGAAAATGGCCAAAAAAAAGCCCATTGGAGAACCTAGGAGACAGTTAAAAGAAACACAAGCAGTAAATCAAAGGAAATATTATTTCAGTTTAAAAAAAAATATATTTTTAAAATGTTTATTAAACATTTTCTGGCATATCAGCCCCCCTACCCGCAAAGTACTCCATATATTTTATACGGACCTCGCATGCGCTTTGGAGGGGCAAGTACTGAAAACCAGATAGGAACCCACAAGCACAAACTGAAGAGCAGTAACAATCGGAAAAGCACAAGGCTGAAAATCGCGAATCGTCTCTCACCAAACTTCTACTAACACGAGATAAACACAAGATTAGCAGAATGAGCCCAAAGGGTGGCGAACTGGCTATTGAACTTCCCTTTTATAGTGCTGTTGTATGTGTTGTACGTCACATCGTTCTTGACATTCAGAAATTCCGACAAGATTTGTGTGACTGTGTGTATGTAAGTTTGAGCCAACATTAGTCGGAAAAAAAACATGTATTTTGTTGTTGGCAAATCCGATCGTGTGTACGCGGCATTAGAAGAGTGGGTGATGTGTGACTTAAGCTTCTAAATGTTGTGCATAAAATGCCAGGACGGTTCAACCCCCCCCCTCAAATTACCCCTTTTTGGAAAGTAGACACCCCAAGCTATTTGCTGATAGGCATGTTGAGTCCATGAAATATTTTATACTTTGCCACAAGTTGCAGAAAAATTAAATTTTTTTTTTGTTTTGTTTAGTCTTCACTGAAGTATATATTGCTCAAACATGCCGTGGGCATATGTGAAATTACACTCCAAAATACATTCTGCTACGTACGGGGATACCACATGTGTGAGACTTTTTGGGAGCCTAGCCATGTACAGGACCCTGAAACAAAGCACCACCTTCAGGTTTTCTAAGGGCGTAAAATGGTGATTTCACTTCCTCGCTACCTATCACAGTTTCAGAGGCCATGAAATGTCAAGATAGCACAAGCCCCCTCCAAATGACCCCATTTTGGAAAGAAGACACTTCAAGCTATTTGCTGAGAGGCATGTTGAGTCCATGCAATATTTTATATTTTGCCACAAGTTTCGGGAAAATGTATTTATTTTTTTTTTTACAGAAGGTTGTCACTAAATGATATATTGCTTAAACATGCCATGGGCATATGTGACATTGCACCCCAAAATACATTCTGTTGCTTCTCCTGAGTACAGGGATATGTGTGAGACTTTTTGGGAGCCTAACCGCGTACAGGACCCCCAAAACCAATCACCGCCTTTAGGCTTTCTAAGGGCGTACATTTTTGATTTCACCCCTCACTGCCTTCACAGTTTCGGAGGCCATGAAATGCCCAGATAGCAACCCCCCCCCCCCAAATGACCACATTTTGGAAAGTAGAAACCCCAAGCTATTCGCTGAGAGGCATGTTGAGTGTTTTGCAGATCTCGCTTTTTGTCACAAAGTTTTGAAAATTGAAAAAAAAAAAAATTCTTTTCTTTCTTCATTTTCAAAAACAAATGAGAGCTGCAAAATACTCACCATGCCTCTTAGCAAATACCATCAGGTGTCTACTTTCCAAAATTTGGTCATTTGGGGGGGTTTTGCTATCTGGACATTTCAGGACCTCTGTAACCGTGATAGCTAATGAGGAGTAAAATCACCATTTTACATCCTTAGGAAGCCTGAAGGCAGTGATTGGTTTTCGGGGTCCTGTACACGGCTAGGCTCCCAAAAAGTCTCACACATGTGGTATCCCCATACTCAGGAGAAGCAGCAGAATGTATTTTGGGGTGTAATTCCACATGTGCCCATGGCATGTTTGAGCAATATATCATTTAGTGACAACTTTGTGCAAAAAAAAAAAAAAATGTAATTTTCCCAAAACTTGTGGCAAAATATAAAATATTCCATGGATTCAACATGCCTCTCAGCAAATAGTTTTGGGTCTCTACTTTCTATAATGGGGTCATTTTGGGGGGTTTGTGCTATCTGGGCATTTTATGGCCTTCGAAACTGTGATAGGTAGTGAGGAGTGAAATCAAAAATTTACACCCTTAGAAATCCTGAAGGCGGTGCTTGGTTTTCGAGGTCTTGTACGCAGCTAGGCTCCCAAAAAATCTCACACATGTGGTATCCACATACTCAGAAGAAGCAGCAGAATGTATTTTGGGGTGTAATTCCACATATAACCATGGCATGTGTGAGCAATATATCATTTAGTGACAACTTTGTGTAATTTTTTTTTCATTTTTCAATCACTCGTGACAAAAAATAAAATATTCAATGGGCTCAAAAAGCCTCTCACCAATTTCCTTGGGGTGTCTACTTTCCAAAATGGGGTCATTTGGGGGACAGGTTTGTACTGCCCTGCCATTTTAGCACCTCAAGAAATGAGATAGGCAGTCATAAACTAAAAGCTTTGTAAATTCTAGAAAATGTACTATAGTTTGTAGCCACTATAACTTTTGCGCAAACCAATATATATATACGTTTATTTACATTTTTTTTTACCAAAGACATGTGGCTGAATACATTTTGGCCTAAATGTATGAGTAAAATTGAGTTTGTTGGATTTTTCTTCTAATGCTGCTTACACACAACTGGTTTTTCTGTCAGAATAAACTCTGATGCAGTTCCGATGGAGTTCCGCTGAAACGGACTTGCGTACACACGATCACACCAATGTCAGATCATTTAGAACGTGGTGGCGTACAACACGTACGATGGGACTAGAAAAAGGAAGTTAAATAGCCAGTAGCCAATAGCTGCCCTTGCTTCCTTTTTGGTTCTTCGGAATAGCATACAGACGAACAGTTTTCCCAATAGGAATTAATTCCGTCAGAAAGATTTAAAACATGTTCTATTTCTAGATCCGTCAGAATTTTCGAAAGGAAAAGTCAGATGAAGTCCACACACGATCGGAATATCCGATAAAATTATTCTGTCGGACCTTTTCTGCCGGAAAGTCCGGTCGTGTGTACGCGGCATAACAAAAAGTAAAATATTTTTTTTTTCAAAATTTTTGGTCTTTTTCCGTTTATGTCGCAAAAAGAATGAAAAATCGCAGAAGCAATCAAATACCATCAAAAGAAAGCTCTATTTGTGGGGAAAAAAATGACGCAAATTTCGTTTGGGTACAACATTGCATGACCGCGCAATTACCAGTTAAAACAGCGCAGTGCCAAATTGTAAAAAGTGCTCTGGTCATTGAGCAGCCTAATCTTCCAGGGCTGAAGTGGTTAATGAATTCACCATTTATTTTTACAAAATGCAGTACAAAAATCATGTATGGGACCCCCAAGAGTAATTGCACCCTATTTTAAAAACATTTAATTTTTATTGTATACAAAAGAGTATAAAATAATGGTCATGGTCCATGTATTATAAAATACATTACATATCATGCGTACAAGGTCAATGAACGGTATCAACAGATCATCACTAGGATTTCCTACGTTGAATGGCACAAGTATGTTGAGATAAGGTTGATGCATTTTTGTATCAATATAAGACAAAATGTATAATTAGCCGCTTGTCGACCAGTGCCCGACGAAGTACGTCGGCACAATGGCACGGCTGTGCGAATGGGTGTTCCTGTTCCTCCTTTAGGATGCGGCATTGTAGGCGTGCGAACCCGTCGCATACTCCATGACTGTGCCCGCGGGTCCTGGGGACTCGATGTCCGTCGGTGCCTTGTGATTGTAAACAAGGCAGTTCCCTGTTCTGCCTAGCAACATGACAAAGATCTACTGCTCCCTGTCATCGGGAGCAGTGATCTCTGTCATGTTCAAGTGAGGCAATCCCCCCCACAGTTAGAATCACTCCCTAGGACACACTTAACCCCCTATTGTTTAACCTTTTCCCTGCCAGTGCCATTTACACAGTAATCAGTGCATTTTTATAGCACTGATCACTGTATAAAAATGACAATGATCCCAAAATAGTGTCAAAAGTTTCCGATGTGTCCGCCATAATGTCGCAGTCATAATAAAAATTGCAGATCACCACCATTATTAATAAAAAAAAATTAAAAATAAAAATGCCTTAAATCTATCCCCTATTTTGTAGACACTATAATATTATTTTGCACAAACCAGTCAATATACACTTATTGCGATTTTTTTACCAAAAATATGTAGAAGAATACATATCGGCCTAAACTGAGAAAGAAATTTGTTTTTTTATATATTTTTGGGGGATATTTATTATAGCAAAAAGTAAAAAATATTGCTTTTTTTCAAAATTGTCGCTCTTTTTTTGTTTATAGCACAAAAAATAAAAACCACAGAGGTGATCAAATACCACCAAAAGAAAGCTTTATTTGTGGGAAAAAAAGGACATCAATTTTGTTTGGGTGCAATGTCACATGATCGCGCAATTGTGAGTTAAAGTGACGCAGTGCCGTATCACAAAAAGTGCTCTGGTTAGGAAGGGGGTAAATTCTTCCGGGGCTGAAGTGCTTAAAAGGAAAAAACCAAACATTCAAATTAGTGTCATAAATAACCATAATCATCAAGAACAATTAAGAAGAGCATGGGTTCAATATGGTGTAGGAATGATAAAAAAAAGACCAAATTCGCTATGAAATAAAAATGCAAATAAAAAGATGTATTTAAAAAAAAAACTAGGAAAGACAAATCATGCCCCCAGAGACCAATCAGATGTACTATGTTTCCAAGATTAAACCTGCAATGTTAAGTAGACATGTGCATTCATCTTCGTCCGAATGCATTTTCGTCCGAATTGCAGGTATTTTGTTAACTGTCTGATCAGTGATCACTATCACCAGTCCATTTTCTGTTTGAACTATATACATTCAACATGAACAACGAAGATTCAACAAACAGCGAAACATTCGACAGACACCATAAGCCTTCAATGACAGATTCAACCTTAATTAATTTGGATTTTAGGATGAATGCAATTTTTAACAAAAAACAAAATAGATAAAAACGAATTTCGGGAGTAACTAAATAAATGTATTTTTTGGACGAAAACGAAATCCCGAAACAAAATATTTCAGTGTGCACATGTCTAATATTAAGAGACATATTTTGTTAAAAATGGGCTGTACATTCATACACCATCTACTATCTCCTTGTTTATACCTTTTAAGCCCTGAATTAACTTTGAATGTTTTTTATGTTTTTTTTTTTTTTTTTTGGGTAACCAATGCTTTTAGTTATTGTTTTTTTTGTCAGCCTAAATGTTAAGTTTGTATTGGTATTTTTTCCCCATTACCATATGCCTTTCCAGTATAAAATGTCAGTGCTTTAAGTGGTAATTTTTCAATCCTACTTATAACCAGCAGCTGAATAAGACACATTGTACTGCACCTTCTGTATTCACTTTAACTATAGAAAAGTAAAAGTTTGCAGTAAGGTGTATTGAACTTTAGAGAGTTGGAGACACAAGTGCATAAAACCCTTCTATTAATTTAAAGCTGTTTCCGCTGGACAAATATGTCACTGACATCACATTAATAAAAAATGGCTTAGCACACTAGTAGCAATTGCTGTTCTTCGTCTTTTATAAGACATTTGTTCTAATGCAGTCTGCAGGTGAGTATTTCAAATTTATTATGTCTAACATTGGGAGCAATTAATCTAAAGTTTAGCTAAAACTTTAGGCGGAGCAAATACTGCCATAAGGTCATGGATTAAGGTCAGTTTGTGAACCTCACAAGTATTAGAAAACAATAGCTAAAAAAAGTATGATAGTATTTTTTTTCTAAAAAATGTACAGACACTTATTACACTAAAAGCAGAAAACAGAGACACAGAGAACAGTTGGAAGTTGGAAGTTTCAGATACTTTTTGCAAAAGAGAAAGTGTTCCATTTTTATAAATATTGAATTTTTTATTTACATGTTTACTAAAGATGGCTGTCTTTTTGCAGTATGGTCCAACTTAGAGATCGGGGTAATTTTAATTAAAAAAAAAATAAATTAAATTTATATGGTCATTATCCTAAGGTTAGTGTATATTGGTTCTAAACTTACAAGCAGGTCAAATTTAGCATACGTGTGCTTCTGAGCTGAACTTGTTTGTATTCACTTTGACTTTAAGGGGAAAAAGGCAGTTCAGGCACAGCAGAATAGAGTACATCTTTCCATAAGATGTAATTCACTTTTCAAACACTGGATTTCACATACCGTATATAGGACAGATTGGGGTAGGGAATTCCAAAGGATGGGAAAGGCTCGGGGGAAGTCCTGGAGGCAAGCATGGGAGAAGGTGACAAGGGAGCGTAGGAGGTCTTGGGAGGAACAAAGAGAACGTTAGGTTGGTATTTTGAGACTAGGTTAGTGATGAAGCTGGGAGCCAAGTTGTAGATGGCCTTGGAAGTTGTTAGCATTTTGAATGAAATTGCCACGGGTAAGTGTCAGCCAATGACGCAGTTTGAGGTTAAACTGTTTTTCTTCAAAATTTACTGAATGGCCGCGTGTCTTATTAAATTCCCTTTTGCGGAAACATTTTTTCCTTATTGTGGGGTCACCAGTACGGTATTTGTAAATTGAAATCATATCCCCTCTCAAGCGTCTCCTCTCCAGAGAGAACAAGTTCAGTACTCGTAACCTTTCCTTCTAACTAAGGTCCTCCAGTCCCTTTATTAGTTTTGTTGCCCTTCTCTGGACTCTCCAGCACATCCTTCCTGAGGACTGGTGCCCAGAACTGGACAGCATTCTCCAGGTGAGGCCAGACCAGAGTCTTGTAGAGTGGGAGAATTATCATTTTATCTCTTGAGTTAATCCCCTTTTTAATGCATGCCAATATTCTGTTTGCTTTTCTTGCAGCAGCTTGGCATTGCAAGCCATTGATGAGCCTGACATCTACTTGGACCCCCAGGTCCTTTTCCATCCTAGATTCCGCCAGAGGTTCTCCCCTGGTGAGTAGATTGCACTCATATTTGCGCCATCCAAATGCATTATTTTACATTTTTCTACATTAAACCTCATTTGCCTCATTTGCCATGTTGTTGTCCACCCCATTAATTTGTTCAGATCTTCTTGCAAGGTTTCCACATCCTGTGGAGAAGTTATTGTCCTGCTTAGCTTAGTATCATCTGCAAATACAGAGATTGAGCTGTTTATCACATCCTCCAGGTCATTTATGAATAAATTAAATAGGATTGGTAGGAGAATACAAGGTTGAGGGTGTTGCCATCAGAGTGAATAGAAGCATGCACCCATTACTTCAGGTCAAATGAGGAGGCTAGACTAAGAATTTTAGAAGTAGCAGGAGTGTTAGTATTAACAAGGATATTGAGGAGGTGGGGGGTCAGCCTGTCAGTGCTCAGACCATACGCCGCACACTGCATCAAATTGGTCTGCATGGCTGTCATTCCAGAAGGAAGTCTCTTCTAAAGATGATGCACAAGAAAGCCCACAAACAGTTTGCTGAAGACAAGCAGACTAAGGACATGGATAACTGGAACCATGTCCTGTGGTCTGATGAGACCAAGATATACTTATTTGGTTCAGATGGTGTCAAGCATGTGTGGCAGCAACCAGTGAGGAGTACAAAGACAAGTGTGTCTTGCCTACAGTCAAGCATGGTGGTGGAAGTGTCATGGTCTGGGGCTGCATGAGTGCTGCCAGCACTGGGAAGTTATTCATTGAGGGAATCGTGAATGCCAACATGTACTGTGACATACTGAAGCAGTGCATGATCCCCTCCCTTCGGAGACTGGGCCTCAGGGCAGTATTCCAACATGATAATGACCCCAAGCACACCTCCAAGATGGCCACTGCTTTGCTAAAGAAGCTGAGGGTAAAGGTGATGGACTGGCCAAGCATGTCCCCAGACCTGCATGTTCAAAAAGGAAAACTGCGCTAGTATGTCTAAAATATGGAAAAAGCTGCAACCCAAAAGTGAATTACACACCAAAAACAGAAATAAAGAAAAAAAAGAGCTGCATATTGAACAAAAATGTGATATCACACAATAAAGTGAACAAATAATAATCGGTCAAATATACATACTGTAATGATTATACCTTACCTGCAAACAAAAACAATACAAATGGATGTGATCCAGTGAAAAGGCACGTATATTTAAAAAAATTAAAGTCCAAGATGTTAAATGAATAAGTAATATAAAAATACCAAATAAAAAATGTGATTCATAAAGTCAAAATGGGAAAAATCATTAAATGCATGTAAGTCTCTTCTGTGAAGTCTTACAAACGTGGAATAGAGATAAAGAACACCTTGTGCAGAATCTTCTATATATAGGGACAATGTGCATCCACCACCACATAAATTAAAGGCTTGCCAGCTCAACAAGCTGTGGAAGCTTGTGGCCTAAACCCGGCCAGGGCCTTTAGATCCTCCCAACACCTCCAGTGATCAGTCAAGCCAGACGTTCCTGCAGGCTTAGTGGAAGTCAGCACTCTGACAAGCAGCCACAGATGTAACGTCAATGGGTACGTTTTTGCTTCTTACACCCCACTGTCTGTAAGGGGGGAGTGTCAGGTAAACAAGCGACTTGCTTGAGTCTCAGACCTAAACCCTATTGAGCATCTGTGGGGCATCCTCAAATGGAAGGTGGAGGAGCGCAAGGTCTCTAACATCCACCAGCTCCATGATGTCATCATGGAGGAGTGGAAGAGGACTCCAGTGGCAACCTGTGAAGCTCTGGTGAACTCCATGCCCAAGAGGGTTAGGGCAGTGCTGGGAAAATAATGGTGGCCACACAAAATATTGACACTTTGGGCCCAATTTGGACATTTTCACTTGGGGGTGTACTCATTTTTGTTGCCAGCTGTTTAGACATTAATGGCTGTGTGCTGCGTTATTTTGAGGGGACAGCAAATTTACACTGTTATTCAAGCTGTACACTCACTACTTTACATTGTAGCAAAGTGTCACTTCTTCAGTGTTGTCCCATGAAAAGATATAATAAAATATTTACAAAAATGTGAGTGGTGTACTCACTTTTGTGAGATACTGTACCCTGGTATGCAGATAACAGGGAAAGCGTCCGACCTCTATAACTGGAATTTTGTGACAACCCTATGCAAGATCCAAATGGACCTAAAGGACTGGGCAAGTCTAAATGTATCTTGGTTCGGCCGCTCGGCATTGCTCAAAATGATTATACTTCCCAGTCTTCTTTATTCAATGCAGACGATTCCAATCCACCTACCACCATCCTTTTTTGTGACTTACAAGAAAGCTTGCTCGATGTTCTTCTGGGAAAAACACTCCCCCCATGCATTAAATATACCCGCCTCACACGCTCAAAGACTAAATGGGTATTGGATTACCAGATCTTCAAAAATACTATCTGGCCTGTCATCTCATGAGAATTGTAGAATGGAACGTTCATAAACCCGTGAAGGTGTGGGTGACCCTAGAGAACTCCTTCACACGTACCCAATTCACATATCCACTGGATATAACACCGTCGCTGGCCTCGAGAACTAATGACACACCCCCTCATATGTCCCTCTTTGGTAGCCTTCAAGCAGGCAAACAAATCCACAAAACTCTCCTCAATCCCTGGCCCCTTGACTTCGCTGAGGGGAAACCCTGACTTCCCCCCAGGTTAATCAAGCTCATTACTACAACAAGAATGGCCTCATGAGGATGTGCTCACACACCAATTCTTCTCAAAAGGACGTCCTCTCTCATACGAGAATTTGGTGTCTACATCATGCACTGACTCTTTCCCCTAATGGACCTACAGACAATTGAGTCACTTTTTCTCAACTCAAGAGCCAAAGACCACTTGACATAAACAATTTGCGCTTTCGAATCCTTGTGCACACGCAAATCAACACAAAGACCCCTGATATCCTATATTTACACTGTACTCTTACAGGATCCCATTTTGATCTCAGATGCGTCGCAGGTGCCCCGGGAAAAGGACCTCCAACTGACTCTCTCTGATGAAGACTGGGACAACATTCATGACTACATACACAAGGGCTCGGTGAATGTAGCAATTCAAGAAAACTGTTATAAGATCGAAACCAAATGGTATAGAACCCCAGCTACGCTTCACAAATTCTCTCCCACTATTGCCAACATATATTGGAGATGCAAGAATGCGGAAGGTACTATGCTTCACATTTGGTGGGAATGTGAACTGCTCCAACCATTTTGGAGGGAAGTGCGCGACCTTATCGCAGAGGTCACTACATTCGCGTTAGATTATAACCCTGCAAAATTCCTCCTGCACCACATGACCCTGCCAAAAAAAGAAGATTACTATAAGTCACTCGCTATGCACATGGTTAATGCGGCTAGACTTTGCATTCCTGTTCACTGGCGATCCACAAATATACAGTTGACCAGGATCTCCAGGATAGAAGAGATGGAGGAACTGATTCACATCTCCCAATAGCAGATATAAACATTTATGAACACCTGGGCGTGTTTGATTCATTTTAAAACCACTGAGAGCTTTGTCTCTTATTTTCCTGAAATTAGTCAAGCACCCCTGTACTGTGGCAGAGTACACAGAATGCCCATTTCAGGTAAAGACACCTGGAATGGGGGACAGGTCCATCTCCTATAGTTACATAGTTACATTGTAGGTGAGGCTGAAAAAAGTCCATCAAGTCTGACCTATGTGTATGATTTTATGTCAGTATTACATTGTATATCCATGTATGTTGTGGTTGTTCAGCCGCTTATCTATTCGTTTTTTTAAATCATTGATGCTCCCCGCTGAAACCACTGCTTGTGGAAGAGAATTCCACATCCTCACTGCTCTTACAGTAAAGAACCCTCTACACAGTTTAAGGTAAAACCGCTTTTCTTCTAATTTTAGTGAATGACCGTGTGTATTATTAAATTCCCTTTCGCTGAAAAGTTTTATCCCTATTGTGGGGTCACCAGTACGGTATTTGTACATTGAAATTATATCCCCTCTCAAGCGTCTCTTCTCCAGAGAGAACAAGTTCAGTGCTCATAATCTTTCCTCATAACTAAGGTCCTCCAGTCCCTTTATGAGTTTTGTTGCCCTTCTCT
The DNA here is from genome assembly GCF_042186555.1 of Aquarana catesbeiana. Classification (NCBI taxonomy): domain Eukaryota; kingdom Metazoa; phylum Chordata; class Amphibia; order Anura; family Ranidae; genus Aquarana; species Aquarana catesbeiana. The sequence goes on from NC_133326.1 coordinate 455,901,823, forward strand.
GGACCCTCTCTAGTTCCAGCACATCCTTCCTGAGGACTGGTGCCCAGAACTGGATGGCATACTCCAGGTGAGGCCGAACCAGAGTCTTGTAGAGTGGAAGAATTATCATTTTATCTCTGGAGTTAATCCCCTTTTTAACCACTTACGGACTACCCGCCGCAGTTTTACGTCTGAAGCTACTTTGAAGAGGAATATTGTTGTTATGGCAGCAGCCAGCTGCCATAACCCCGGTATCCTCTTCTTCAGCGGGTGTTCCGCTTCAAGATCAAAGTGGTATCTGCGGCGGATACACCATGAGATCACTTTTATTGGCAGTAGGAGAGAGGCCCCCCTCCCGCCACGCTTCGGTGCCTTCCACCACTTACTGGATCTGTTGGTAGCGGAGGAGGCAATCGGGTCCATACTCTTGCTTGGTATGGAGACGAGTGAGGGGAAGATGGCCTCCACTCATCTCCATATAATTGCAGGGCAGAAGTGACATCAAAACGTCACTTCCACCCATAGCTCTTAAAGGGCCATTTATTTAAATTTTTTTTTTTAAATGACACCAGAGCTCATATTTAAGAGGTCCTGTCAAGCTTTTTTTCTATTACAAGGGATGTTTACATTCCTTGTAATAGGAATAAAAGTGACACCATTTTTTTTTAAAAAACAGCGTAAAAATAAAAAATAAAAGGTAAAATAAATAAGAAAAAAAAATTTAAATGCGCCCCGTCCCACCGAGCTCGCATGCAGAAGCGAACACATACGTGAGTAGTGCCCGCACATAAAAACAGTGTTCAAACCACACATGTGAGGTATCGCTGCGATCGGTAGAGTGAGAGCAATAATTCTATCCCTATACCTCCTCTGTAACTCAAAATATGCAACTTGTAGAATTTTTTAAACATCGCCTATGGAGATTTTTAAGGGTAAAGTTTGTCGTCATTACACGAGCGGACGCAATTTTAAAGCGTGATAGGTTGGGTATCAATTTACTCGGCGTAACAATATCTTTCACAATATAAAAAAATTGGGCTAACTTTACTGTTGTCTTATTTTTTACTTTAAAAAAGTGACCTTTTCCAAAAAAGTGCGCTTGTAAGACCGCTGCGCAAATATGGTGTGACAGAAAGTATTGCAATGACCGCCATTTTATTCTCTAGGGTGTTAGAAAAAAAAATAGAATGTTTAGGGGTTCTAAGTAATTTTCTAGCAAAAAAAATGTTTTTAACAACAAATCTCAATCTCACAAAGCATTGCATGCCATTGCTGAGCCTGTCATCTACTAGGATCCCCAGTTCCTTTTCCATCTTAGATTCCCCCAAAGGTTCTCCCCCTAGTGAGTAGAGTGCATTCATGTTTTTGCTACCCAAATGCATTATTTTACATTTTTCTACATTAAACCACATTTGCCATGTAGTTGCCCACCCATTAATTTTTTCAGATCTTCTTGCAAGGTTTCCATATCCTGCAGAGAAGTTATTGCCCTGCTTAGCTTTGTATCGTCCACAAATACTGAGATTGATCTGTTTATCCCATCCTCCAGGTCGTTTATGAATGAATTAAATAGGATAGGTCCCAGGACAGAACCCTGGGAAGACCCCACTTTCCACCCCAGACCATTCCGAGTACTCCCCATTTATCACTACCCTCTGAACTTGCCCCTGTAGCCAGTTTTCAATCCATGTACTTACCCTATGGTCCATGCCAACAGACCTTACTTTGTACCTTTATGGGGAACTGTATCAAATGCCTTTGCAAAATCCAGATAAACCACCTACAGACCTTCCTTTATCTAGAGGGCAGTATCATCTAGCCCTTTCTTTATCCTCTCTCCTACACAACCCTCTTTCTGCCACAACATTCGTCTCCCCCCTTCCTTATTTCTCCTTTTCCCCTTTTCCCCTATCACTCAACCCATAGACCCCACCACAGAAAACCTAGTACACCCCCCGGGGAGAGGGAGAGGAGGTAGGAAGAGAGAAAAAACATACACAGTGGGGATGCTATTGCTGTTCTTTTGCCTAGGAACAAACCTGGATCTTTGCTGTTTCTAATTGTTAAATAACTGGCTTATGTATGAAACCCTTTGTTAACCCCTTCCCGACCTCCGCACGTACGTCGGCAGAATGGCATGGGGGGCAAATGGGCATACCTGTATGTCCCGCCCTCCCCGCCCGCGGCGGTCCGGTTCATTAGAGGAGCGATCAGTCTCCAGGGCGAGACCAATGATTTATGGCCTGGCTCTGGCGATCGCTCTCAATGAATGAACACCTTCCCCTGCCTGTGTAAGTGTAAACACAGGCAGGAGGAAGTGATGTCATCTCTCCTCATGGAGTCTTTTGTATTCCAGTGAGAGAGAGAGAACATCTAACCGTGAGTTATACCAACAGCACACTAACACTAGCACACATAGGTACACTTTCCACCTCCCTGATCACCCCCCGATCGCCCCCCCCCCAGTTAACCCTTTCACTCCCTGTCACTGTGTCACCAATTGCATTGGTGTCATTTGTGACTTTAAGTATTAGGGCAGTTAGTAGTAGCCCCCTTTAGGTCTAGGTTACCCCCCTAAACCACCCTAATAAAGGTTTAACCCCTTGATCACCCCCCAGTTAACCCTTTAGTGTAGTATTGCAATATAAATCGATCACTGTCACTTACAAAACACAACACACATAACTGCAGCTTTCGCAGAGTCAGGTCTGATCCCTGCAAACGCTAACAGTTTTTTTGGTAGCGTTTGAATCAGTTGCTAACAGTCAGGAGCTTTTTTACCTGTGAGTCTCACTAGTGTACCAGTAAATTTAGAGACCAAAATGTCAAATCAAAGGTACACTAGTGAAGAGGCCTACACGTTTCTGAGCATGACAGATACTGAAGAGGAAGTCACTCATGTGCCAGATTCAGGCTCAGAATACAAACCTGTAAACAGCAGCAGCACCCTGACAGATAGCTCTGACGAGTTGTGGTCCCTGCCAAGGTCAGGTGTACCAGACCCCGATCTTCTGCAGTCATTGAGGTGCAAGAACCGCAGGTCCCTTGTATGGAGCAGAGAAATACTAGCGCCGCTATTCCATCTGGTGAACTGGCAAGCACCAGCAGCCTAGTACACCCTGGTCATAGATTCAGCACTGCAGTATCACGTGGTGATGTGGCGAGTCCCATAAGTACAGTTAAAGCTGGTGAGGTGACAAGCATGAGTAGTGTCCCTTTGACACAGTGGACCACCCCCTCCTCCTCAAAAAACTCCACTCCTTTGGTCTCCGTGACTGTACTCTTCGCTGGTTCTCATCCTACCTATCCCACTGCTCCTTCAGTGTCACTTACAACTCTACTTCCTCATCTTCTCTTCCTTTTTCTGTTGGGGTCCCCCAAGGTTCTGTTCTTGGACCTCTCCTTTTCTCAATCTACACCACCTCCTTGGGTCAGTTGATTGCCTCCCACGGCTTTAAATATCATCTCTATGCTGATGACACCCAAATCTATCTCTCCACCCCCCAGCTCTCTCCATCTGTCTCCTCACGCATTACCAACTTACTAGCAGACATATCAGCCTGGATGTCACATCACTTCCTCAAACTCAACCTATCCAAAACCGAGCTCATGATATGTCCTCCCTCAGGTGCCACTTCCCCTGATTTCTCTGTCAATATCAACGGCTCAACTATCAACCCATCTCCCCACGCCAAGGTCCTAGGTGTAATCTTGGACTCTGAACTAACCTTTCGACCCCACATTCTATCACTATCCAAAACTTGCCGCCTCAATCTCTGCAACATCTCCAAGATACACCCCTTCCTAACCAATGTCACCACAAAGCTTCTAATCCACTCCCTGTTCATCTCCCGCCTCGACTACTGCAACTCCCTCCTCATTGGTTTACCTCTAAATAGGCTATCCCCACTTCAGTCCATCATGAACGCTGCTGCCAGGCTCATCCACCTCACAAACCGCTCAGCGTCTGCTACACCCCTCTGCCAATCCCTCCATTGGCTGCCACTGAGTCACCGAATTAAATTCAAGATACTAACTATAACTTACAAAGCCATCCACAACCTGGCCCCCAGCTACATCTCTAACCTAGTCACAAAATACCAACCTAATCGTTCTCTTCCCTCCTCCCAAGACCTCCTGCTCTCAAACTCCCTTGTCACCTCATCCCATGCTCGCCTTCAGGACTTCTCCAGAGCACCATCCTCTGGAATGCTCTACCCCAATCCGTCTGATTTTCTCCTACTTTATCCACTTTCAGACGATCCCTGAAGACTCATCTCTTCAGAGAAGCCTATCTGGCCCCCACCTAACAACTGTACATTTATCTTCTCAATCAGCACATCACCCACAGTTATTACCTCTTGTATCTCTTGACCTTCCCTCTTAGAGTGTAAGCTCTAAGGAGCAGGGCCCTCTGATTCCTACTGTATTAAAATGTATTGTATTTGTACTGCCTACCCTCAAGTTGTAAAGCGCTACGTAAACTGTTGGCGCTATATAAATCCTGTATAATAATAATAATAATAGTGTCCCACTGCCACCAAGAAGAAGACAAACACAGGCCTGTCGAGCCCATAGTGCCCTTCCTGCTGCATTCGCCAATCCTAATTGGGAACCCACCACTTCTGCAGCACCCGTACTTCCCCCGTTCACTGGCCAACCCGGCATTCAGGTGGAAACAGTTGATTTTACGTCATTTAATTTTTATTCGCTGTTTTTCGCAGAAGATCTCTATAGATCTATTGTGGACCAAAGCAATTTGTATGCTGGTCAATTCATCACCGCTAATCCCCAGCTGACCCTGGCCAGACAATGGAATCCAATTACGGTTTCCGAATTTAAGACCTTTCTGGGCCTATCCCTCCTCATGGGCGTAATTAAAAAGAGTGAGTTGCGGTCATATTGGTCCACTGACCCAATTCACCATACGCCCATGTTCTCTGCTTCCATGGCCAGGGCATGATACGAGCAGATCTTGCAGTTCATGCACTTCAATGACAATGAACTCGGTCATCCTCGGGGTGACCCTGGATACAATCGGCTCTACAAATTCAGCCCCCCTTAAACCACTTCAACCAACGTTTTGCAGCTTTGTTTACTCCCCATCAAGTTATCTGCATTGATGAGTCCCTGATTAAGTTTTCTGGCTGCTTGTCTTTCAAACAGTATCTTCCCAGCAAGCGTGCCAGATATGGGGTCAAGATGTAGAAGCTCTGTGACAGGGCAACAGGCTATACATATAGTTTTATGGTTTACGAGGGAAGATATAGTCACGTAGAGCTGCTGAACTGCCCAGATTACATAGGGAGCGCTGGTAAGATTGTGTGGGACTTGGTGTCACCCTTATTTGGAAAGGGGTATCACTTGTGTGTGGACAATTATTACAGGAGTGTGCCACTTTTTAGTCACTTGTTTGATCAACAAATTGGAGCATGTTACACCGTGCGATCTAATCGCCTGGGCTTTCCCCAGTAGCTTGTAGATTCCCGTCTTAGGCTGAGGAGAGAGCCTGCTTGAAGTGTAATAACTTGTTTGGTGTGAAGTGGAGGCACGCAGACATGACAGTCCAAATTCCTACGGCGACTGGTGTTGTGGAGAAACCCCTCTGTGTCCACGAATATACAATGGGGACGGAAAGTATTCAGACCCCCCAAAATTTTTCCCTCTTTGCTATATTGCAGCCATTTGCTAAAATCATTTAAGTTCATTTTTTTCCTCATTAATGTACACACAGCACCCCATATTGACAGAAAAACACAGAATTGTTGACATCTTTGCAGATTTATTAAAAAAGAAAAACTGAAATATCACATGGTCCTAAGTATTCAGACCCTTTGCTCAGTATTTAGTAGAAGCACCCTTTTGATCTAATATAGCCCAACATGAGTCTTTTTGGGAAAGATGCAACAAGTTTTTCACACCTGGATTTGGGGATCCTCTGCCATTCCTCCTTGCAGATCCTCTCCAGTTCTGTCAGGTTGGATGGTAAATGTTGGTGGACAGCCATTTTTAGGTCTCTCCAGAGATGCTCAATTGGGTTTAAGTCAGGGCTCTGGCTGGGCCATTCAAGAATAGTCACAGATTTTTTGTGAAGCCACTCCTTTGTTATTTTAGCTGTATGCTTAGGGTTATTGTCTTGTTGGAAGGTAAACCTTCGGCCCAGTCTGAGGTCCTGAGCACTCTGGAGAAGGTTTTTGTCCAGGATATCCCTGTACTTGGCCGCATTCATCTTTCCCTCGATTGCAACCAGTCGTCCTGTCCCTGCAGCTGAAAAACTCCCCCACAGCATGATGCTGCCATCACCATGCTTCACTGTTGGGACTGTATTGGACAGGTAATGAGCAGTGCCTGGTTTTCTCCACACATACCGCTTAGAATTAAGGCCAAAAAGTTCTATCTTGGTCTCATCAGACCAGATAATCTTATTTCTCACCATCTTGGAGTCCTTCAGGTGTTTTTTAGCAAACTCCACGTGGGCTTTCATGTGTCTTGCACTGCCATAAAGCCCCAACTGGTAGAGGGCTGCAGTGATGGTTGACTTTCTACAACTTTCTCCCATCTCCCGACTGCATCTCTGGAGCTCAGCCACAGTGATCTTTTGGGTTCTTCTTTACCTCTTTCACCAAGGCTCCTCTCCCCCGATAGCTCAGTTTGGCCGGACGGCCAGCTCTAGGAAGGTTTCTGGTCGTCCCAAACGTCTTCCATTTAAGTATTATGGAGGTCACTGTGCTCTTAGGAACCTTAAGTGCAGCAGAAATTTTTTGTAACCTTGGCCAGATCTGTAAACATAAAAAACAATTTTCCACACTTAGGAAAAAAGGAACTGCAGCCCCCCCAGCAAAGAACATCACCTCAGTGAAGTTCAAAAAACAAGAAAATCCTATTTCAGGGGAATTGGCGCTGTTCAAGAGTGATTAAAATATATTAAATAAGAAACAAATGATGAAAAAAAGAAAAAATATATAAAATAAAATATTAAAAAAATATTCTCTGAGTAATAAATCTAAACCAAACACACTTACCTACGATAAAGTACAGAGTGCTAGAAAAATATGTTATTTAAAATATATAAGGAATAAATAAAATTCATAAACAATAAATAAATCAACAATAAATCACCTGGCAGACACAAACAGCCACACTATTCCATCCTAGCCATAAGATCAATAAGGCCCGTCCAGCTAATCAGGTTGACTTGTATAACCATTTCTAACCTATGATGATCAGGACGGTTGGATCCAAGACCCAGACTCCACTCCCTATCAACCAGATGCGTGTTTAGGGGGAAGAAGTATTATATTTCTCCTCTAAATTCATGGTCAATATAGGAGTAAAAGGGAAGATTACGGCACCCGTTTGAAGGGCTATCTACCACAAGGGAATACCGCAGCTGGATCCCAGCCTACACGCCTGTTACCCCTGCAGGGGTTAGACACTCTGGTGAGTGCGGGCACCAGTGGGGTTACAGATGAAGGTGGGGAGCACTGATGAATCATTGCACCACTATTTTTGGATTTATGTACTGAAACTCTTCACAGACTATATATACATTTTTGTTAGCATTTAGTTATATATATACACTTATCCAGTCGAACTTTTTATCAGCATTTTTAAATATATATATATATATATATAGATATATCTATATATATATATATAGATATATATATATATATATAGATAGATATATATAGATATCTATATATCTATATCTATATAGATATCTATATGTATCTATATATATAGATATATATATATATATATTTTTTTACTAGGGTTGTCCCAATACCACTTTTTTAGAATCGAGTAAAAGTACCGATACCGCCGATACCGATTACCGATACTTTTTTTTAAATGTCACGTGACAGTGTTTTTTTTTTTTTTTTTTAACAATGCTTTCTTTTTTTTCTTTTGGGGGGGAGGAGGGGGTGAATGGTTTCTGTGTGTTTTTTTTTTTATTTACATTTTTATTATTTTTTACAATAATATTTATTTTTATTATTTATTGCAATTTTTTTTTTGTTTTTTTTAATCAGCCCTGTTGGGGGGCTTTGGTGAGATATCAGGGGTCTTAACAGACCTCTGATATCTCCCCCTTGAGAAAAAGAAAGAGACCGACGATAGAGATTCCCCAGTCCCTTTCTCTGCAGCCTCAGCTGCACTGAGAATGAATGGAGAGAAGACAGCTGCTCCTCTCCATTCATAAACTGACACATCGTAATCACAGGAGATTACAATGTTTCAGTTATGTGAATGGACAGAGTCAGCTGACTCTGTCCATTCACAAAGGAAGGAGGAGGACACGGAGAGAGAGAGAGAGACAGCACAACGGAGGGGTACAGCAGAACGGAGGAGGACAGCAGAACGGAGAGGGACAGCAGAACGGAGAGGGACAGCAGAATGGAGAGGTACAGCGGAACGGAGAGGGACAGCAAAACGGAGAGGGACAGCGGAACGGAGAGGGACAGAGGAAGAGAGAGGGACAGCAGAACGGCTGAACGGAGGGGGACAGCAGAACGGAGAGGGACAGAGGAACAGAGGGGGACAGCGGAACGGAGAGGGACAGCAGAGGGGGACAGCAGAATGGAGGGGGCATGGAGGATGCGGTGACAGTCAGCGGTGATCGCGTGTGGGGGAGTTACAAGCACTGATCACCGCTGTATGTCACTAAAGCAGCTGAAAGCTGCGTACAAGTACTTGGGCAAATGCTCGGTATCGGTGCCGATACCGGACAACCCTAATTTTTACACCATATATCAATTTTTTCCATTTAATTTTATATATCAATGTTTGATATTTTTTCACTGTGGACTGCTGTGGATTCACTTGAGGACACTGTTTAATTTTAATTAGCTTTTTTTAGCTACCTAGCTATTCAGCACGTTATTTGGTGTTTATGAATTTTATTTATTCCTTATATATTTTAGATAACATATTTTTCTAGCACTCTGCACTTTATCGCTCATTAGTGTGTTTGGTTTAGATTTATTACTCAGAGAATAATTTTTTTATATTTTATTTTATATTTTTTTCTTCTTTTTTTCATCATTTGTTTCTTATTTAATATATTTTAATCACTCTTGAACAGCACCATGCTGCCTTTGCCATTTATGTGATCACTATTTTATTTGTTCAGTCTTTTAGAAATAAAAATCTCCCCCTTTTTACCTGCACTATGTGGAAGTTTTAATTTTTCTTTACGTACCATCTGGGTGAGAGCGACTGCCCTTATTTGGCCACTTGTGACACATCCTGCCTCCAGAGCCTTGAGTTTGGAATCCTTACCTTGATGACCTGCCTTGACGATCCTTGGAGGTTCGGTTGATGATCCCTTGAGGTTCGGTTGAAGTCCACCTAACCAGCTCTACCATCCTGAAACCCTTCCTTCTGCCCAGCTGGGCTCACTGCTTGATTGACTCCATGTCACTGACAGGGGAGTCCACCAGATCTGGTAAGAGTATCCATCTTTTCTTATCCATCGATGTTGAGCATTATTGATGTTGGTTCCATCCACGGATCTATACCACCTCTGTCAGCTTATGTTTGTTATCCACCATCCAGGAATAGCCCCTTCCGTGTTCTGACACAATTGGACACTTCATTATTTTATAGTTTTTCATTTTGAGACTTTATGATTCACTTTTCACAAGACGCACCATCAAGTTTAAAGACTACAGGTTATGAATTTGTTGATTCCAACATCTCTTTGAACATAGTTAATCTATCTTCACATACCCTAAGTACTCATGAGACCGATGTTCTTATGAAGGGGTTGGGGTTCTGTCCTAATGAGAACTTCAACAAGTTTGATTTGATCTGGGACCTGCACCTCTTCATAAGAAAACTCTAATTGAAAAATATGTACAGTAAAAATATTGATCCCAATACACAATTAGAGTAAAGAGGAAGGTAGGGCCATCGATCAACTTATTTCTCTTCTTGAGGAAAATGATCAATCAGATCTCATTGACTGTGTCAACATTGAACAATTGATGGCCAATGTCGATATAGAGTCTAATGAAAAATCAGTGAAACCAAAATCTACACTCAAAAAAAAGTCAGATCAGTTTCCAGCACCCAGTTACAACCCAAATGTAGTGGCGTTTTTAAAGCTTGTATCTCGAGATTTGAATAAAATATCAACAAAAGCCAGTTGTTTCAAAGACAGTATGACCTCATTGGAAAGACAGGCTTTACAGGATTTATCAAAAAACTGGTCATTGGTGGTTAAACCATCTGGTAAAGGTGGAAATACCGTCATAATGGACAATGATCAGTATACAGCTATGTGCAGAAAAATCCTCAAAAATGAGAATTGGTACCGTCCCATTCCTGTCAACATGATTGAAAAGTTTAACACCAAATTTTACGATCTTGTAGACACTGTAGGTAGAAAGGGACTTATAACAGTATGTATTTGAAATACATACGTACCGAATATCCTAAAATTCTGATGTTTTATTCACTTCCCATGATACATAAAGATAGAAACGATCCACCTGGTCATCCTATAATCTCAGGAAATGGCTCTATCTCTGAAAGGCTTAGTCGGCTAATAGATGAACACCTTAGGCCTTTTGTAATCAGCCTTCCATCTTACGTGAAAGATACGATCCACTTTCTCAAAATTTTAGATGGCCTTTTCATATCAGAGCACTCAACTTTAGTAACTATTGACGCTGAGGCGCTCTATAGTTCAATTCCGCATACGTTGGGTCTGGCTGCCATTCACCATATTTTATCTCAACAAATAGATGATGAATGGCCGTACAGTGATTTTATTGTTCAATCTTTGAATTTCATTCTTAACCATAACATTTTTTCCTTTGATGGCTCCCACTTACTCCAGGTACAGGGTGTTTTGCGATGGGGACATGTTGTGCCCCATCATACGCCAATCTGTACCTGGGGTAGTGGGAGTGGTCATTGATGGCAGATGAGCAACTCACTATGAACACTGATCACATCACAATGTGGGTAAGATACATTGACGTTGTGTTTTTGATCTGGGATGGCCCAGTAAAGATGCTATCTGCATTTCTATCCAGACTCAACAAAAACCAGTTCAATTTGACTTTTACAATGGCCCACCACTCCGATGAGGTGACATTTCTGGATGTCACGGTCCTCCGAGGGGAGGGCGGTGCCATCCAGACTCATCTCTTCAGGAAATTGACAGCAGGAAATTCTATGTTCCCTGGCTCTAGTTTCCACCCACGTCCACTTATAACCTCCATACCCTACAGCCAGTATTTACGTACCAGACGAAATTGCTCCGATGAGAACATTTTCAAATCGAAGCAAAAAAGTTACAGACTCAACTGTTGGAGAGAGGCTATTCAAAAACATGCCTTAAAAAGGCCTATAGAAAATCTTTGGAAAAGACCAGATATGAAGTTTTATATCCTCAAAAACAAAAGAGAGATGGCCAGAATGAGAATGCGACTAGAATAATAGTATCCTATTCTAATCAGCACAATAAAATTCGCAACATAGTTCAAAAGTATTGGCACCTTCTGTCCATGGATTCAAACCTGGGTAGATTTGTGCAAACTAAACCACTCATTACTTTTAAGCTTGCCACATCAATTACGGATCGTCACGTTCAAAGCAAGTTTAGAGGAGAACCGGGGTAACCCATGTAAAACCAAGGGAACATACACATCTGGGGGTTGCACCTTTTGTCAGTTCATACAGGTGGGACCCACATATATATTACCCAATGGAAAGACCTTTAAAGCAGCACATTTCGCTAAGTGTAAGACAAAGGGGTGGTATATTTACTACTCTGTGACTGTGGTTCATTCTATGTGGGTAAAACTAAGGTTCAACTGCGCTCCAGGATGTCTAAACACATCTGGAGCATGAAGAGATGTAACCCAGATCTCCCCCTGGGAAGACACATTAACAGCATTGCACAATGGCTCCTTTCCAAGAATCAAATTTATGGTTCTTGATAGAGTGCATCCAAGTGCAAGGGGAGGGGGGGACTGGAACAAAACAATATTACAAAAAGAACTGAAATAGATTTTTTTGTTTCAGGCTACAACCTTTCCAGGCCTCAATGAGGCAGTCAATTACAAACCCTTCCTTGAAGGGTTTAAAAAATAGGGATGGAAAAATAGCCAGACCCATTCTTGCTTTCCAACTTTGGGGGGAGAACCTCTATAGCAGTGGTCATCAACCCTGTCCTTGGGGCCCACTAACAGGCCAGGTTTGCAAGATAACTGAAATACATCACAGGTGATATCATTTTCATCTCCCCAAGGTAATACATAAAACCTGGCCTGTTAGTGGGCCCTGAGGACAGGGTTGATGACCACTGCTCTATAGGATAATAGAGCTGTTTTTATCTGCTCTATTCCTTTATTTGTGAATGCTATACCATCTTTATGTACAATATATACATTTACATATATAGGTACAATTACTGGGACTAGGGTGTTTGTTGATACTTTGATCCATTGTTCCATATCTATCTATATATCTGTTGCTACATGTACTTAATTATGCATGTCTATATACTTCGGAGTAGAAAATCGCTTATACTTTATTCTTTGCTCTTCTTTTTTTCCTTTTTTTCTTTTCCCTTTTCCTCCTTTTTTATTCTTTATATATTTCCTCCTGGTTGTGGGACTTTGAGTGGGTTTTGTGTTTGGCCTGCGTGCGATCCCGGCACGCATGGGCCATTTTGGCTCATGGGTTGTGATCAAGTGAAATTTTCACCGATCCACCCTCTTGCCCGTTTGGCATTCCCTTGCAGTCCCCCATGTTTCTGGGTGGGATTACCACATTGGCCCTTTTTCCATGGGCCAATTACTTTTCCCTTTTTACATCTATGTCCCATCCTCCATGGCTTTGAAGTCGGCAGACCGGTTGCCTGTCTGTGCGCAGGCGCAGTCTCCCATCAAGGAGATGTTGTGCTTTATCACTTCATCTCCTGTTTCATATGTTGCGGCTCCCCGGGTGGCCAAGCATGCATGCCGATGGGAGCGTGATGCATGATGTCACTCCTCCCGCCATTTTGGATGTGGGTAGGGGGTGGCGCCCTGCGCCGCACACTCTGGGGACCGTGCTTCCAGCAATGGACGAATATGTTGGGTGATTATTATCACCTAAACCTGTCAGGAGGGTGGTGTCAGTTTGGCCAGCTACTTTTATATATAGGGAGCTTTATCAAGGGTGTTCTCAGTGGCTTTTGAGGAGGCAGCACATCAGCGGTTCTAATCGGCTCAGGTAAATGTTTTTTAGATACATTTTTTTAATTCTTGTAGCCGCTCCAACTTGGTTTGGATAAGCAGATACTATCTGTACCTTTTCTTACTCTCCCCGTTATTTATAGATTGTGACATTTCTGGATGTGTCCTCTATGTGGGTCGTTAAGGGTTTATTTTGGATCACTTTAAGTTACTGATCACTTTCCTTATGTATTATCGGTGCTTATGTATCCATCAACCCTACACCGCATTGTATCAAGGAATGAACCATTGAAAAACCTTTAAGCTCTACACAGCCTGCCCTCATCTAAACATACACAACATTTTCCCGGAGGTATATATTTCATTTATGGCTGTTTATTCATTTATAGACAATATTATTGTATATACCCATGCCAACCTCTGTATGTGAGAATATATTGGCATAAAAATTGGGAAACAAAAATAAATATGTTTTTATGAATATTTTGATATTGTTTTTGATAAATTGTTAAATAAAATTACTCTATATACTTTTTAACAACATATAGGGGGGGTCATTTACTATAGCGCCGCGGCGCTAATTCGTGCTAGTTGCCGCAAATTATCGCCGATTTGTGGCAATTAGTACAAATTTGCGCTAAAACAGTATTCACTATCGTGCTGGTGAGAAAATACTCCCAAAATCAAATTTACTATAGTTCCCTGAAACTAAATAGTGCCCAAATCCTTACTCTGCTAAAAGCTGGAGAATTGCACATGGAAATAATGTTTAGAGCATGATATAATTGCCTAAATGGTACTGAAATTTGCAGTATATTATTTAAAGATAATCTGCTTTTAAACTGTGTGAAAATGTGATTTCTACACTGAAATATCTTTAAAAGTCTGAAAAGAGATAAATTCCCAGTTTTAGTACAACTATGTGCCAGCACAACTGAGCATGCTCATACCTGCAAATAGCTCTCATTTTAGCTCAAGTGTCTTTTTTACCAGGTGCTATACTAAATACCAAAATTAGCGCTTGGCTAAAATGCGTTTTTGAGAATGAAAATCGGGGCTATTATAGTCCAATGCAAGTTTCAGGTATTGATTCTAATGGTTCAATAAATAAATACTTTTAATGTTTAAATGAAATAAAATGTTCCTTGCAACAATGTTGCTGCTTCTATTTTGTTTTTTTTTCTCATCTATTATGTTTTTAAGAATACTGAAGTGTGGAATGTTTTGGTAAAATATATTTTTCTCTGTCACTTTCACTTGTTACTCTCCATCTCACAACAATCTTTACCCAAACTCACACAAGTATCTTTACAAAGCACAAATATACCATTGCTGATTAAAATGAGTCACAATTTTTTGTACTTTTTATTATTTCCAAATAATCATAATTTGAGCTCAAAATGTGATATGTGAGTGTACCAACATCAGAAATCAAAATGTAATTCCCCCAAATTTTAGGATAAAATCACTATTCACTACTAATGTCACTATTCTACACTCATCCACAAAGAACCACCAAATATCACAGAATAAATCAAGAAGAATAACTCTTGAGTAATGTAATTCCATCACCTGTATGTCCAAAGAAATGCAGTATTTATGAGTATTTATGTGTAGGAGGTTTTCACAGGTTTCAGCTCTGTGGCTTAGAGGTTAGAACTTCTGCTTAGCTTCCCTGAGCATCTGGGTTTAAATCCCAAGCATGCCATTTCATGTAGAGAAGTTGTCTCATCTCCCTGGTCCTAAAACTATGTCTAAATGTAGTATTTATGTGTAGGAGGGTTCCACCATCATTGTAAATCTTGCCAGAAAAACTATATAGCCAAAAGTATTGGGACATTTGCCTTTACACACCCATGACCTTTAATGGCAGCCAAGTCTTAATTTGTAGAGTTAAAAATTTATTTGGCCCACCCTTTGCAGCTAGAACAGCTTCTGGGAAGGCTGGGAGGCCTGGGAAGCCTGTCACCAAGGTTTAGTGTGTCTATGTTTGACCATTCTTCCAGAAGTGCATTTGTGAGGCTAGGCACTGATGTTGAATGAGAAGGCCTGGCTCTCAGTCTCTACTCTAATTCAGCCAAAGGGTGTTCTATCAGAATTAGGTCAGGACTCCGTGCAGGCCAGTTAAGTTCCTCCACCCCAAACTCACTCATCCATGTCTTTATGGACCTTGCTTTGTGCACTGGTGTGCAGTCATGTTGGAATAGTAAGGGGCCATCCCAAACTGTTTCCACAAAGTTGGGAGCATGAAATTGTCCAAAATGTCTTGGTATGATTATGTCTTAAGAGTTCTCTTCACTGGAACTAAGGGGCCAAGCCCAACCCTTGAAAAACAACCCCACACTATAATCCCCCCTCCACCAAATGATCTGGACCACTGCACAAAGCAAGGTCCATAAAGACATGGATGAGTGAGTTTGGGGTGGAGGAACTTGACTGGCCTGGAGAGAGTCCTGACCTGAATTAGAGTGGAGACTGCAAGCCAGGCCTTCTTGTCAAACATCAGTGCCTGACCTCACAAATGCACTTGGATGTTCAAACATTCCCATAGACACCCTCCTAAACCTTGTGGTTGTGGCGACTCAATATTGAACCCTATGGACTAAGACTGGGATGCCATTACAGTACATGTGCGTGTCAAGGCAGGCGTCCCAATACTTAGACCAATATATTGTATATTGCTTGTGACACTGAGCATGGCTATAGACTTAGGGCTGGCTTACACCACAGAGATGCAGACAACATGTTTGAGGCTGCCTGCTGGCTAAGTGGGTAGCAATTCTGTCTAACAGCACTGGGTTTTTTGGTTCATTTCCCCAACATGCTAATGTTGAAGTTTATATGTTCTCCCTGTGTGGGTTTCTCACCACAATCCAAAGACATGCTGGCATTTTATTTGTCTCCTGTCGAAATAGTCTCTAATGTAAGAAAGTTAATTTTGGACTTTAGATTAGAAGCTCATTACAGCCAGGGACTGATGTTAATGGGGGTTATTTACAAAAGGCAAATCCACTTTGCACTACAAGTGAAAACTACAAGTGCAAAGTGCACTTGGAAGTGCAGTCGCTGTAGATCTGAGGGGAAGATCTGAAATAAGGGGAAGCTCTGCTGATTGTATCATCCAATCATGTGCAATAGGGTGTTTAATTTTCTAATGGAAAAAAATAAACTGTAAAATGTTTGCAGACTTTGCTTAAGCCTCGAGTCTGAGTGATGTAAAACATATATATGCTAAATTTCAAGAAAAAATGGCCCGCAAAGAGGTTCCAAATCAGCATTCCAGCCTCAAAAGAGTAAAAAAGGGACTAGACATGACAAATCGCAGAGTCGCATGCAGCTGGATATATGCCCGTTGTCACAGCATTCCAGATCTCCCTCGCTCTTACCTCACTTTAGTCGCTCGGACCCGAGCCAAGAGAGGTCAAGACATCAGACAGCCCCTAGAAAGAGCAAACCCGGGTGCAGACACAGAAGAAGATCCTCTTCTTCAGATAGGTCTTCGTTGCCAGCCCAGGCAGAAGAAAGATCATGTTGGGCCTGCTCAACTGAGGTCCTCAGAGGAAAACGGGTATGTGCATCTTGCTTCAAGGAGGCGGCTCAGGACAATGCTGCGAAAGCACGCCAGGTTAAATCCTACATTAAGCACGCAGTCTAGAAAGGGTTAAAGAGTGTTTCAAGGAATCCTGCTCATCCTGCTGTATCTTCAGCATCTGCAGATTCAGATCATGTGTTTTCAGTGCGTTTTAACTCTGAAGTCAATAGAGATTCAGATCCATCTGAGGCTGAGATGGTCTCAGAATCGCATACATTTGATTCTTGTACTGGTTCCCCCTTGGTGTAGGCTGTTAAGGGTGCGATGAAGTGGCAGGAAGAATCGTCGCCTCCAAAGAGACAGCAAAGATACTACACGTATTTAAAGAAATCGTTACCTTACTTCCCATTCATTTCTGAAATTAAAGAAGTAATTGACGATGAGCGGGCGGGGCCTGAGAAGAAGCTCAATGTGCATAATAGAGTATCAAAGCTGTACCCCTTGGGACACTACGCCTAAGGTGGATGCTTCATTACATAGATTCGCCCACCACATTATGCTTCCGCTGGAGGATTTGGTCTCTTTTAGGGATCTTAAGGATTGCAGAATAAACGCAGACCAAAAAAGGTTGTATAGTTTGGCCGTAGCAGCCTGCAGACCGGCGGTAGCACTCACTTCTGTGGCAGCAGCACTTGGGCTGGGTTCGCACCTGTGCGTTTTTGGTGCTTTTTGCGTTTTGCGGATTTGCACTACTGTCCATTTACCATGGTCTCCTATGGAGCATGTTCTGTGGTAAGGGTCAGCGGAATGTGGGGAGCGCTGGGAGTGCATGGGTGTGAATCCAGCCTTAGAGTGTGGATAGCGGAGCTGGTGGATGGATGTTCGGATGAAAGTCTGGGAAGTGGCAGTTCTTCTTCTTTGCAGTTTTCAAGACTGCTGTAGAGTTGTGGCTGAAGTGGCTTTTGACCAGGTCAAGATGACAGCAAAGATAATGGCTCATTCCGTCACAGCCCGCAGAGCCTTATGGTTGAAGCATTGGTCGGCAGATAAGGCTTCTAAGCACAGTCTGTGTTTGGTACCATTCGACGGGAAGCTACTCTTCGGGAAGACTTAGAAACAGCAATTCAGCAGGTTTCCGGCGGCAGATCTGGCCAAATCCCGCAGAAGAGAAAAAGACAACAGCAGCCCTTTCGGTTTCACAAGAGATCCAAAGAAGGATTCAGAGAGGCCAGTGCTTACAGGCAGCTTATCAGACAGTGGAAGGGAGCCGGTTCAACCTTCCAGAAATCTTCCAAGCCCAGGACCAACAAAGCTCCTAAGGCTTCAAATAAGTCCTTCTGAAGGTGTCTCCGCTTAACCCTCTCGAGTAGGAGCAAGACTAGCCCAATTCGGGGGGGTTTGGGCGGACAAATTACATGATGCCTGGATTGTAGCCGTCATTCGATCACGTTATCGTCTCGAGTTCAGAACAAGGCCCCCTCAGACCTTATTCGTTTTGGAAAGGAGGCAATGTTTGCAAGGATATATAGGGGAGCTGTTGGCAGCAAGGGCGATCCTTCCAGTTCCAAGGCACAAATTGGGTCAGAGAGTATGATCCCCTCTGTTTTTGGTCCCAGAGGCTTCAGGGGGTTTCGGACCAGTTTTTGACCTCAAAGTCCTGAATTTTTACATGAAGGTTCCACCATTCAAAATGGAGTCATTGGAAATGATAATTTCGGTTGTGGAGACAGGAGACTGGATGTTTTCCATCGATCTGGCGGATGCGTATTTTCATGTTTCCATAGACGCATCTCACCATCGCTTTCTCCGACCTGCCGTAGAAGGCTCTTATTTTCATTTTTAATGTCTCCTATTTGGTCTCTGCACGACTCCGAGAACGTTTTCGAAGCTACTGTCTGCTGTCATTGTGACTCTCATGCCGCGTACACACGGTCGGACTTTCCGGCATACTTGGTCCGGCGGACCAGAGTGTGCCGGACAATCCGCCCGTGTGTGGGCGGCGGCGGACTTTTCCGGCGGACTTCTTCCCAAAAGCCCGCCGGACCTAGATTTGAAGAAAGTTTCAAATCTTTCCGTCGGACTCAGTTTCGGGCGGAAAGTCCGCTCGTGTGTGTGTGCTGGTCCGACGGAAAGCCCGCTCGTGTGTAGGCTGGTCCGACAGACCAAATACGACACGAGGGGATGGTATTGCATCTCGCGCTCGCTGCAATAGGAAAAACAAACAAAGGTCCGGACTTCTGGGCTTCTTGGCTTCTCTTCTCTTCTCTTCTCCCAGATGTTGACACGACGCTCTCTCCGGCTGGACTGGTCTCTGAGGGCTGCGTTGTGACTTATATAGGCGGAGACCCCGCCCCCATATGATGTCACAGTCCCTGGGCATGCTGGGACTGTGACGTTTTAGGGGGCGTGGTCGACCACGCCCCCTAAAACGTCACAGTCTCAGCATGCCCAGGGACTGTGACATCATATGGGGGCGGGGTCTCCGCCTATATAAGTCACAACGCAGCCCTCAGAGACCAGTCCAGCCGGAGAGAGCGTCGTGTCAACATCTGGGAGAAGAGAAGAGAAGAGAAGCCAAGAAGCCAAGAAGCCCAGAAGTCCGGACCTCCGCTCGCAATAGAGCTACATGAAGACAGCGGAGGGGCCGGCCGAAGACCTGCGACACCGGGAGAAGAGGCCGGAGAGCGGAGAAGAACCAACCGGACGCCGGGAGAAGATGAAGCGGAGGGACCCCCGAAGCCGGAAGAAGACCCCCGAAGCCGGAGGAAGATCCCCCCCCCGGAGCTGTTTAATAAAATATTTTAAAAACCTGTGTAGTGTGTTTTATTACTTACACTTTTTTCCTAGGTAAATGGGTAGGGGTACCATGTACCCCATACTCATTTACATAGGGTGGGGGGCCGGGATCTGGGGGCCCCCTTATTAAAGGGGGCTCCCAGATTCCGATAAGCCCCCGCCCGCAGACCCCGACAACCAACGGCCAGGGTTGTCGGGAAGAGGCCCTTGTCCTCATCAACATGGGGACAAGGTGCTTTGGGGGGGGGGCGCAGGGCGCCCCCCTCCCCCAAAGCACCCACCCCCATGTTGAGGGCATACGGCCTGGTACGGTTCAGGAGGGGGGGGGCGCTCGCTCGTCCCCACCCCCTTTCCTGACCGGCCAGGCTGCGTGCTCGGATCGGGGTCTGGTATGGATTTTAGGGGGACCCCACGCCGTTTTTTCGGCGTAGCGGGGTTCCCCTTTATAATCCATACCAGACCTAAGGGCCTGGTATGCCCCGCGACGGGGCTAGTAAGGTGTCAATCTCGCCGATAAAAGCGGCAAGATTGACATCCTTTTCTAGTCCCGTCGCACCTGAGTCACGTTCAAAATGAACGGACTTGTCCGTGTGTGGGCAAGTCCGTTCATTCTGAAAGTCCGCCGGAACTCCGGCGAAAGTCCGTCGGAAAGACGGGCGGACTTAGCCCGCCGGAAAGTCCCGGCGTGTGTGGGCAAGTCCGTCCGTTTTAAAGTCCGGCGCACCTGGCGGACAAAGTCCGTCGGAAAGTGTGCCGGACCAAGTAGGATAGAAAGTCCGCTCGTGTGTACGCGGCATCAGGGTCAAGGGAGTGCAAGTATTCCATTATCTAGACAGCATGCTACTTCTGGGTCCGTCAAATGAGCTCCTTCTAGTTCTTGTGAATTTCACCTGCAAAACACTAGCTCATTTTGGTTGGTTGATCAACTTTCGGAAGAGCCAGATGCATCTGACCAAAATGTTGGAGTATTTAGGAGTACAATTCGACACGGATCGGGGTCGTGTTTCTCTTCCTCAGAGGAAGGTCCAGGAGATCCAGTCTCAGACAAAAGCAGTGATGGCCAGGCCTTTTATGATAGTGAAGGAATGCATGCAGTATCTGGGGGTTCTATCAGCCACAGTTCCAGTAGTCCCGTGGGTCAGGTGGCGCAGAAGGAGGTTTCAATGCAACTTACTTCTTCAGTGGGATCGTCGCTCCTTGTTCCAGAAAATCTATCTGCCAATTCCGATAATCTGGTCCCTGGTTTGGTGGTCAGTAGCTCGCAATCCTTCCCGCAAAGTTCCGTTGAAGGCCTCAGAACCAATAGTGATCACGACCAATGCCAGTCTGGCAGGCTGCGGGGCACACTGCCTGGGACAGCAGGTTCAAGGCCAATGGAACCTTTGTGGGGCAAAGAGTTCAAATTTCCTGGGATTGGATGCTGTCTTAGCGTTCCAACCTATGTTGTGAGGTCGAGCTGTCAAGATCCATTTGGACAACAAAACTACGGTGGCTTATGTGTCTCATCAAGGGGGCACAAGAAGTCACCCTCTCTCTCAGGTGGCATGTCAATCTTCCTATAGGCAGAGAAGAATCTCGGCTCTCTTACAGCATCTTATCTCCCAGGGCCTGGGGATGTTTTAGCAGATTGCTTGAGTCAAGGCTTTGGAGATCACAACAAATGGGGCCTCAACCCCAAGTACCTATGCAAGATCCTCAGGGTCTGAGGGATGCCTTCAATAGATCTTATGGCATTGGAGGAGAATTGTCAACTGCCTTGCTTCTTCTCCCGGACCTGGCATCCACAGGCATTGGGCCAGGGTGCTCTGTCCAGGTCTTGGAACTTCCCCTTGGTGTATGTGTTCCCGCCACTTCCATTGGCTCTCAAAATCCTGCTGAAGATTCAGTGAGAAAGGGTCACAGCAATAGTAGTCTTACCTTACTGGCTCAGGGAGCTGTGGTTCCCTCTGGCTTGGAGGATAAATGTGGGCTCACCAATCCCACTGTTTCCTTGTCAAAATCTCCTTCTGCAGAGTGGGGCCTGATACCCAAACCACAGGAAAGGGGCCTTAACTGGCTTGGGTCTCTCGGACGGTGTAGCGGAGACATTATTACAGTTTCATAAGAGGCCCACGAATGTAACCTAGCACCGGATCTGGAATACTACAGAAAGGGGTTGGGACCTTGGATCTCCTTCAGTATCTAACATTTTGGAGTTTCTGCAGAGTGGTCTCTAAGGCTTAGCTTATAGTTCCCTGAAGGGTCAAATTCCCACCTTGTTGGCTATGTCGTTTACAAGATATGCTCTACATCCGTTGGTGATCTGATTTTTAGGGGCAGCCATAGAAATTAGACCCCCACTGAAATCGTTTTTTCCAAAAGAGGGCTTAACACTAGTCTTGGGAACATTGCTGGTTTGATCAAGCTTTCTCTTTTTCATTATTTCTTTTAACAGTTTTTTGTTTTTTACTAGCCATTGCCTCGGCCAGAAGAGTCTCTGAGTTGTGCCCCTTCTCATCTTTTTTTTTTTTTTTTTTTTCATTGAAAGATTTTTATTGAATTTTTAGTATTTTACAGAAAAAGGTTGGAAACAGAGAATATACACAAAATGATAATAAAAATAAAACAAAGAACAATAAGAAGCACATACCCAGGGCAATCGTGTGATAAACTCTTCAGGTTATGTATACAGTTATTTATGCATAATGATATTTATCAGTCCATGTTTTCCACAATTTGTCAAATTTATCACATCTAAGCATGTTAATTGCTATAAGTCGTTCAAACGTGTAATTTTGCTGGACCTTCCTAGTTACATCAGTAATGTTAAGTGTTGGAGCGTTTTTCCAGTTACTGAGTATCATGGACCTAGCAACCAATAGTACGTGTGATACTACATGCCTCACGGAGTACGGGAATTTTTCTAATCCAATTAATAGTATAGCTAGTTTTGGGTCTGGGGGTGTTATCATTCCTGTGATTTCCCCTATAAGTTTAAAGGTGTTGTTCCAGAAGCTAGTGACGTTAGGGCATTCCCAGAACATATGGAGAAGATGGCCTTTATGTCCACATTCTCTCCAGCATAAGGGTGAGGTGTCAGGAAACATTTTTGAGAGTCTACATGGGGTATATTGCCAGCGGTGTATTATCTTGAGCAATGTTTCCCAGTGCGTAGTGCAGTGTGATACAGTTTGTATGGTCTTAAACGCGAATTGCCATTGTTTATCAGTAATTGAAGTTCCTATATCCATATCCCATCTATAATGTGTTCTTGATTTTTGGAACTTTGTTTTTTCCTGTAGAAGATTATAGTATATAGATATTCCTTTGTTGTGCAGTGATTCTCGGGTTAGGTGATGCCATGCTGGGATTGACAGGTGGATACTGTTCCACAGATGTTTATGTGTGAGGTGAGCCACACGTAAGCAGGTAAAGAGCATGTTATGTGGCATGTTATGTTCCTTCATTAAGAAGGCTGCAGATTTTGGTCTATTTTTGTGGTATAAGTCTTGTACACTGTTAATCCCTTAAGAAGGGAATTGTTTCAGGGATATCATTGGCATATTGGCTTTGACCACACTTAAAGGGAGTGTAAAGTCTGTTTCTCTACTATTAGTAATTTGGCGAGATAGGAGGAATCTCCAGGCTTTAATTGATATGATGATAGTGGAGGGGTAGATTCTTAAGATTCCAGGGTATCCAATTATCACCTATTAAGATCAATGGTAGGTCTGATATCGGAGCCAAGGATTTTTTAATCTCCACCCACAATGGTACCTCAGTGGAAGAAAACCAGCATTTGAGTTGGTCTAGTCTAGTTGCCCACATGTAATCATGAACATCTATTAGTCCCGCCCCTCCTGCTCTTTTATGAGGAATTAGAGTAGCTTGTGAGCATCTTGCTTTCTTTGTATCCCAAAGGAGTTTCCATTGGAGACTAGAGAGGGATTGGAGATAATGTGCCGGTATGGTGATCGGGAGTACCTTAAAAATGTATAGAATTTGCGGGAGAATTAGCATTTTAAATGCTGATAACCTGCCCAGCCAAGACAGTTCGCGTTTGGCTATGTTGTTGGTTTGGGTCGTTAGTTTGGTTAGAAGGGGTTTCAAGTTAGTATCAATTAGGGAGCTGGTATGGTTAGTTAGGGTAATGCCTAGGTATGGTATACCTTTGGAACTCCAAGTGTACGGAAGTAATTTTTGTAATGTATTACGATTATTGGTGGTTACACCTAGGTCAAGGATGAGAGATTTGGAGCAGTTCACCCTGTAGTATGATACGTTACCGAAGGAATTCAGTATTTCATGTGCTGTAGGGAGTGATGTACTCGGATTTGTCAATAGCAATATCACATCATCAGCGAATAAATTGATAACATGTGTGGTGGTTCCAAAATGAAAACCAGTTATGTTAGCATGTGATCTAATGGCCTCCGCCAGGGGTTCAATCATGTGATTGAAAATCATTGGGGATAAGGGACAACCCTGTCGAGTTCCATTTGTTATTTGGAATGGAGTGGAAAGCATGCTGGACGTATACACCCGTGCCGAGGGGCAGGAGTACAAGGCCAGAACTGCATTCAGTATATGGCCTCTGAGACCATATTTAGATAAAGTCATTGACATGTAGTTCCAGTTCACTCTATCAGACGCCTTCTCTGCGTCTATGGAGAGCAGCAGAGAAGGCGTTTTTGTTTTTTCGACATGATCAATAATGTTAATTATTCTCCTCGTAGCATCTGAGGTTTGTCTCCCCCTCACGAAACCCATCTGGTCTTTTTGAATCAGAGATGGAATATAAGTAGCTATTCTTTTAGCTATCAGCTTAGCATAAATTTTTATATCGGAATTTAGAAGAGAGATTGGGTGAAAATTGGATGATGTGGTAGGTTCTTTGCCTGGTTTGGGTAGGGTGACTATGTATGCTTGTAGCATCTCTGGGGGAAAGGTTGCTGTGGTTGCTGCTTTTGTAAAAACTGTTTGTAAGTGTGGTGCAAGATGTGATCTGAATGTTTTGACGTATTCGTTTGAGAACCCGTCAGGTCCAGGTGATTTGCCATTCGGTAGTGTTTCTATGGCAGCATCTATTTCAGTTACAGTGAACGGGGAATTTAGCGCTAGAAGTTGAGCTTCTGATAACGCTGGTAATTTTAAATTTTGAAGGAAATTTTGGATATTGTCGTGTGTGGGTTGGTATGTAGAGGGGTCGTCTTTAATGTTGTATAAGTTGCTGTAGTAGTCAGCGAACTGGTTGGCTATGTCTTGCGGGTTTGTGATTTTATGTTTAAGAGTGGGGTGTAGCAGATGGGCAATTCTCGTTTTGGTTTTCGCTGCTTTTAGTCTATTGGCTAAATACTTGCCTGCTCTATTGGCATTGGCATATGACTGTAGTTTCAAATGTCTAAGATGATAATCGTATTGTTGAGATAGCCTATTTCTGAGGTCCTCTCTTAGAGCTGAGAGTTTTTGGGTAAGATTGACGTTAGGTGTTTGTTTATTTTGTGTTTCTATGGTGTGGATGTCGTTTAAGATTGAATCAATATGGGCTTTATGTCTTTTTTTTTCTCTTTCTCCGAGTTGTATGAGTATGCCCCTTATGTACGCCTTATGGGCATTCCATAAGGTGAAAGGGTTTTCAACAGAATCTATATTGCTTAGAAAGAATTCTCTGATATGTTGGGAGATCTTTGTGGAGGTTCGAGGGTCTTGTATTAATCTTACATTGCTACGCCGGATGGGTGAGGAGGAGGAGACAACCTGGTCCTTAATGGTAATAGTAATAGCAGCATGGTCAGACCATGTTATGTCATGTATTTTCTCATATGAGATATTCTGTAGCAGCCACTTGTCTGTCAAGAATAGGTCAATGCGAGAATATGAGCATTGTCTGTGGGAAAAAAAGTATAATCTCTTGCATTTGCGTTTAAACATCTCCAAACATCATACAGTTCCGCTTGGTGTATTATTTTGCTCAGACAGGAGGAGCTGTGTGCTTTTGGAGTAGACGTATCAATTTTGGGGTCCACATTAAAGTTAAAGTCACCACATACAATAAGATTGCCATATAAATGGTTCTGCAGTTTCCTGAGTAGTCTGCTGATGAAACGGATTTGATGTGAGTTTGGTGCATATAAGGATATTAATGTATACGGTTTTGAGTTGATGTCTCCTGTCAGGATGATGTATCTGCCGTTGGGATCAAGGATAATGTCCTTATATTGAAATGACACAGTGTTCCTCAATGCTATTAATACTCCACCTTTTTTTTCCTGGTGTACATGCGATGAATACATGTGGATAGTCTTTATGTGAACATTTAGGAGCTTTTGTGTCCTGGAAGTGGGTCTCCTGTACACACAGGATATCTGCCCTGTGTATCTTGGCTTCCTTCCACAAGGAGAGTCTTTTTGCGGGGTGATTCAGACCCCTAGCATTTATGGATAGGCAGTTAATGGGCATAAGGAGGGGTTTTTGAGGTCTATACTCTTATGAAGAGTATATACTCACTGTGGCCGTAGTAGATGATCCGGTAGAAGATGTGTATTCTGTCTTCGTCTAGGATAGAAGGGGTGTTCGCTGCTGGATGGCGTGCTTCAAACATATAGTAAGGAAAAGAAAAGTGGTGAAAAAGGAACAGTGGTAATGAAATGAGTGTGAACTCAGTAAGAAAAGGATCCATAAACTGATCCATAGGCAGACGTAACTGCTGCAAAAAGAAACTGGAGGTAAAACAGGGATGTTAATCATGTAACCCCTGTTGTCCGGAGAGAATTGATTATTGTATAACGTGTTATCTTCAACCACTTCCAGCGATGGCTTTCTTCGAGGAATGTTTGCAGGAGACCACATGCCAGTCCTCCTGTAGTGAGCTAGGTGTAGGACTTTGAGTAGCTGACTTGTCTTGATCAGTTAGGATACCCCATTTGCGTAATGCTGCGATACCTTCTTCTAGTGTAAATATCATTACTGATACGCCGTTGTGGGTAATCGAGAGCTTGGCGGGGTATTTCCACTTATGTACTATATTGTGGTTCCTCAGGGCCTTAGTCATTGTCGCTAGGTTGCGACATTGTTGGAGCGTATGCCTGGACAAGTCCGGGAGTATTTATAGTTCTGTGTACTGCGGGTGTCTATCATCGGTTCTGCGGGAGGTTGTGAGAATTTGTTCTTTGACATGATAGTAGTGCACCCTAAGTAGCACATCTCTGGGAGTGTTTTCAGGAAGAAATGCAGGTTTGGGTATACGATGTATGCGATCCACTATTAGATCTTGTGGTGACAAGGATGGTAGCAGGGTTGAGAATAGCGCCTGCGTGTATGGCAGTAGTTGCGTGGCAGGTATGGTTTTTGGGATCCCCCTTATTTTTAGATTGTTCCTTCTGGAACGGTCTTCCAAGTCTGCGACTTTATTTTTTAGCCATACAATTTCCTCATCATGGTATCTATGGGCATCCATCATTGTATTAAATGAGGAAGTAAAGTCACCCATTCGCTGCTCAATATGATCCACCCTGCTGCCTAAGGCCTGCACTTCTCTCTGGCAGTGGTTAATACCAGCAGTCATGTCAGCATGTAATGATGCTTTTAGAGAGAGCAGCATCTCTTTGAGAACTGTATCTGACACTGGCCTGTCAGATGTGGGGAATGCTGCTATGGGGTCTTGTGAAATATGCACCGTTGGATCCACAGTATTCTGAGGCCTGCTTACCTCCATCTCAGGGTCTTTCAGCGGCCGGTCCGGGGAGGCTATCCTCTGTTTTTTTTTGGCTGGGCTCCTGGTAGAAGGGCTCGAGGCTCCAGAAGAGGATCCGCTATTTAGATATGAGCCTTGAAGTGATTTTGTGGAGCCGGAGCGGCCGTTGTTGATCGTGGCCTGCGGCTCCGTCTGTCTTCCTGAAGCACCGGTGCGCCTTCTCATCTAAAGAATCATATTGTTTGGTGCTCCCAGACAACATAGTTCTTAGGCCGATACCGAACTTTCTACCTAAGGTGGCCACATAATTTCGTATGAACTGGGAGGTCATTCTCCCAGCCTTTCCGGCGGATACAGCTGATGATGAGTGTAGTAGGTTAGACCTGTCCCAATGGGGCCTAAAAAGGGTATGCCAGCAACATCCAGAGTTGTGTCTTCCTGGTTTGTCAGGACCATACATATTGCATACAAAATGCTTGGCCTTCCTCCTCCTTCAGAGATCAAAGCACATTCGACGAGGGGTATGACAGCATACGCAAAGGTCGCCCCTGAGATAGTTTGCCAAGCAGCAAGCTGGAGCGCACCCCACACCTTTTATTAGGCATCACAGGCTTAATATGGCTTGTCTGCCCGAGGAAACATTTGGCTCTACGGTTATTACGGTGGCTGTTGCCCATTAAAAATTTAAGTAGCATTGCATTGAGGGTTTGGCTTATTTTTTATTTTTTGACTTCCCTCCCTTCTTAATATTGGTACATCCCATAGTATGTTGACTTTGGGAGGTCCAGGAATAAGGAAAATTGTTATCCATACTTATCGTAATTTTCCTTTCCTGGATCCTCCCCATGTCAGCTGGGGATTCACACCCAGTTTATCCGTCGTGAGGCGGGGCTTTTTTTTTTAACACTGGTGTGGGCAGACAGCTGCCCTTTATGGGCTAAAAAAGAGGTGGTCCTGGAGGGGTCAGAGGGGGTGGAGCTGACCCATAGTAGACTGACATGGGGAGGATCCAGGAAAGGAAAATTACGGTAAGTATGGATAACAATTTTCCTTAATATATATATATATAATACAACTGTGGAGAATTGCAGGTAATTAATTCAGCTGGTGGATAGGCAGTGTTGTATGTGTCAACTCTGGTTCACATTGGTGCGATTTGACATGTCAAATCGGTGGCAATTGCACTGTTCTAATTGGTACGACTTTGGGGTGCGATTTGTATTAATATCAGTGCAGAAACCTGCACAATTGTCTCTGAAATTCCCCCCGCAGTCCAGACTGACATGCGGGAATGAAATTGTGAATTCAGCTGAATGATTTCCTCCGGCTGTCAGTGTGAACCAGGGCTCAAAATGGGCCTTTTTGTCTTTGTAATTCACCTGCAAATATCATATGTAGAAATACAGATGTGCATATCTGCAAATAAACAAAAATAAAAAATACTAATCGTGGTTGCGATCAAAAGAGCGTGGTTTCACCTTCTGACCCGGAAATGAGTCATTGTAATCACCCGGAAATTCCTGTGCTGGTCAGGATCTCCATCTAGGTGGACATGGTGAGGTCCATCTTTAGCAAAGAGGAGGTGCTGCTGATTTGCCGGATAAGTGTAAGATATATGTACTTGTGCTTACTCAATGTGGGGGTGGATGTGGTAGTTAGATTTGGTGTGGGTGGGGTTCATTGATTTGTTTGACATCACCACACATTTGCTTCTGGCCCATGTGCACACATCACTTCCTGCATTTGTTCTGCTGATGTAAGTCAGTACGGACTATGCAAATATAAATGAGAGCTCCTTTCTATTAAAATATATATGACTTGTTTCACAGTTGGGCGACTTTTCCAGCAAATTTGGACCTCCGAGTTGCATGACAAGTTGTACCCCATGATTCTCAATGATAACCATTCATATCTGTGCTACTTTAAGTCGCACCAACTTCAAAGTAGTCCACTTTGGTGTGACTTTCATGTGACTTGAGGTACATAGAGTGCAATATTACACAGGCATTCCCAGAAGTTGGGGCAAAGTGGCAGCAAAATAGTGTGACTTTCAGGTCGCAGCAGTGTAAATGAAATTTAAGGATAACACCTTTGAATTTGGCCCTATTGTCACTTGTGCATCCTGAAAGTGGGGCAAATTTGTCCCTGCACTACCTTGGTTTGACTTTGATGTGATTTGAGGTCCATACACCACAAGATTACACAGACATTGCTTCAAGTCATGGCAAAGCTGTGCAATTTTAACGTCACACAAGTGCAAATGGGGTCTTATTTAAAGGTGTTATCAATTGATCTCATTAGGTTACTTTCACACTTGGGTGACTTTTCATGCAGCATTTGGACCTCAGAGTCACATGAAAAGTTGTCCTCCATGATTTCCATTCATATCTATGCAACTTCACCCATGTTCACATAGGTCTGAATTGACATGCCAAATTGCAAGCCAAATCGGTGCCTATTGACTGCAATGGAACTGTCCGAATTGGTGCGATGACACAACGATTCCCAAAAGTAGTTCCTGTACTACGTTGGGTGACTTCAGGAGGCGATTTCTTACCTCCCAACTTTTTGAGATGGGTATAAAGGACACCTATTAAAAGTCTGTAGGCATAGGATACACCTCCTAAAACACCTTCTTAAAGGAGAATTATTCCAAAAAAAAAAAATATATATATCTTTCAAAAAGGGTTTCCCAGCACTAAACCTTTCATCTGATTTCTAAATTGCTTTGTTTGTAAATTTCCAAAGCCAATCTAAAGGAATATTATTGGTAAAAAAAAGCATTTGGAGGTTTAACTAATATATATATATATATATATATATATATATATATATATATATATTAGTTAAACCTCCAAATGCTTTTTTTTACCAATAATATTCCTTTAGATTGGCTTTGGAAATTTACAAACAAAGCAATTTAGAAATCAGATGAAAGGTTTAGTGCTGGGAAACCCTTTTTGAAAGATAGAAAAGTGCATTTTATATACAACTATACAGATCAGAACAAAATGAGGGACAAATGAGGAGGAACGAGGGACAGAGGGACTTTGTTCCAAATCAGGGACAGTTAGGACCTATGTGATTTCACTAGACATATGTGCAGGAAAGTGCACTGATGTCTCTTAAATCACTCACAGGCCCCTTTCACACTTGTGCGACTTTGGACATCAGAGTCACATGACAAGTCATACCCCATGATTTTCAATGTGTACCATTCATATCTGTGCGACTTCAAGTCACACCGACTTCAAAGTAGTCCCTGTACTACTTTGGTCCGACTTTGATGCGAGTTGAGGTCCATAGACCTCATGTTTACACATGCATTCCCTGGAATTGCGGCAAAATTGTGCGCCTTTCCCTGTGACTCCTGCGTCCATAGACCTCAAGATTACGCAGGCATTGCTTAGAGGAGCATCAAAATTGTGCAACTTTCAGGTCGCACAAGTGTGAAAGGGGCCTAAGTCACTGTGCTGAGTACTATTATACCTAGAATATAAAGTAGTCCCACCATCAAACACTAGTAAACATATGTTCTTAATATAATTGTTCTCAAATGGCTGAAAATCACACAGATGGTATCACCTACTGAAAGCTCGCATTAGACTTAGCAGCATATGCTAAAAAAAGTCGAACGCCTATTAGCCAATGCCACATCAGCATGAGCATGGTTGTTACTATAATATTAATGCCTGAAATGCAAAACATTATAGCATAGAATCAAACATTAGTAAATGTATTTTCTCTGTAGGTAGGTGCTAAGCTCTGTAGCATAGCAGTATGCCCAGCTGCCTTTAAAGGTTCAAGCCATCAGTTCAAATCTCACTGACAGTATCACCTCCTGAAAGCGTGCATTGTATTCAGCAGCATAATTAGCCAATGCACATCAGTTTGGTTTATTCCATATTTTAACTATTCAAATGCATGCAATGGTATGTACTTATTCAATTATATTATGGTGTGGAATTGTATTCAGCAGCATAATTAGCCAATGCACATCAGTTTGGTTTATTCCATATTTTAACTATTCAAATGCATGCAATGGTATGTACTTATTCAATTATATTATGGTGTGGAATTCCAAAAATCGAGGAAAAAACCTTCAGGTCTGGTATGGACTTTAAGAGGAACCCCACACCAAAATGTAAAATAAAATTGATGTGGGGCCCCCCAAAATCCATACCAGACCCTTATTCGAGCATGCAGCCTGGAGATCAGGATATGAGGGGGGATGAGCGAGCACCCTCCCCTTCTGAACCGTACCAGGCCACATGCCCCAAAGCACCTTGTCCCCATGTTGATGGGGACAAGGGCCTCTTCCCGACAACCCTGGTCGGTGGTTGTCAGTCTGTGGGCAGGGGGTTTATCAGAATCTGGAAACCCCAGATGCTACCAGATCCTGCCCCTCTATGTGAATAGGTATGGGTTACATCATACCCCTTACCCGTTCACCAAAAAAAGCAGTCAAATGTAAAAAAATCAATAGCCGGTTTTTGACAAGCCCTTTATTGTATATTCTTCCCTGAGCCGTTTTCTCCAGACACTGTCTCACCCTCCTCCATCTTCTCCCCGAGCTGTATTATCTCAGAGCCGTCTCTCCTGCCGCCGCTGTCTTCTCCATCTGCTGTGTTCTTCCTTACCGCCGGTTACCCGCTAATAAAAAAAAAGCCGCTCTTCTTCTGTGACGGTCTTCCTCCGCTGTGTTGTCACCCGCTGTGTGGCGTCTTATACATAGTCATGGAGCGGACTCTCCAGGGGACGTTATCAGATGGCCACAGAAGACCACCACAGAAGAAGAAAGGCTTTTTTTTATTAGCGGGTAAGCGGCTGCGCGGAAGAACACAATAGTGGGAGAAGACGGAAGTGGCAGGAGAGACAGCTCGGGGAGAAGAAACATCAAACACTAGTAAATGTACTTTCTATGTATGATTGTGCTACTCCCAATAGGCTAGTAGTCAGCACTTCTACCTTGAAAAACTCAGGCTTTGAATGACTCATGGTTTGAAATCCCACAGGGAGATACTAAAAGATTGAATTGGTGAAAAAAGGCAAATGACAATTAGCCAAAGCAGCATATGCTGAAAATAGGTGAATGCCAATTAGCCAATGCACTTTAATTTGGCTGATTCTATTATATTAACTCTTCAAATGCATGCAATAGTATGTAAGTATTCAATAATATTATGGTGTGAATTCCAACACCACACACTAGCTAATGGGCAGTTTACATTTCTTTGTTTGTTTATTTTAATTCACTTGTGCACTGAAAAAATACACAGCTGGTGGATGGTAGGTTGGCTGATATTTGAACTCGTACCGTGAGTGTTGTGGAGACATCTGAGACCACTAAGCCATTGTGCTAAGTACAAGACCTGCATAATAGTGTAGTATTATGAACATTTATGAAATAATTACTGCTTTATAGTCACCTAAATTGAAAAATAAAAAATAAAAAACACAAAAAAAAAACATACAACAAATAGGTAACCTAAATGTTAAATACATGTAACTTTACAGAATAGCAGACATTACTCTGTAATAATCATTCATAACTGCATTTGTTAGCAAAAGAGGGAAAAAAACTACTAATACTAATTGTAATATACATCAATAGATGCAAGGATCATACATGGATCATACATGGATACATGGATCATGGTTACAGTGCAGTGCAATATAATAAATTAGTAGAAATTGGCATTTGCATATACGCGGAATCACTAAATAGCGCTGATTTCAAATTTACTAACGATTGTTCGCCGCTAATATCACTCTTTTTCATTCAGACATTCGCCTGTTGAAATTTTAATTGGCTAAAATGGGCGCTATTATTTGCAATAGTGCCCAGTACTTTCTGGCGCTATAGTAAATGACCCCCATAGTGTCTCACAGTCTGTGCCTAAAAAGTCCCACCCCTAAGGGAAAATCTTTGTACTGTATCCAAGTTAAAGATGTTGGCCGGTGCATAGCAGACTCAGTTTAGAACCTCCACTTCTTTTATATCTTCCTTAAATTCCAGGAAGAGATCATCACAGTCCTTCTGTTTCCAGACAGTGCTGTGGCCCAACTTCCCAATCCAAATGCAGTAAGCCAGCTGCATGGGAGGCATTTTTCATATGTCCTCTCTGGTACCCCTACCCAACGAGCCCCCCCAAAGAAAATGTCATGTCTGTAGAAAGCGCGGATATAAGCGTGACACCCGCTATTATTGTCCCTCCTGTCCCGACCATCCTGGTCTTTGCATTGGTGAATATTTTGAACGCTATCACACACTAGTGGAGTATTAGCGTAGGGTACAGCACTGCACAGACTAGGATACACTTTCACAGGGTCTTCAAAGATGCCATTGCATTTTGGGAGACCTGAACCTGGAACCGAACCGTTACAACCGTTACAGTTACAAATAAAAGTGTAAATATATATATATATATATATATATATATATATATATATATATATAACACAAAAAACAAAAATAGTTGTCGTTCTCTCTCTCTGTATTCTCTCTCTATTGTTCTGCTCTTTTTTACTGTATTCTACAATGCAATGGTTTATTGTTACTATGTTTTATCATGTTTGCTTTTCAGGTATGTAATTCTTTTATACTTTACTGTCTACTGTGTTTTATTGTTAACCATTTTTTTTGTTTTCAGGTACGCTATTCAGCTGCAGCACTGGGTGGAGGGGCGATTTGCCCCTAACATTAGGGGTAGATTGCCCCCATGCTTCGGCATATATTTTTTAGGCACAGAATGCGTTAAAAAATGTTTTATTTTTACTATGTTTTATTGTATTTGCTTTGCAGGTATGGTAAGTCTTATGCCCCGTACACACGGTCGGATTTTCCGATGGAAAATGTCCGATCGGAGCATGTTGTCGGAAATTCCGACCGTGTGTGGGCTCCATCGGACATTTTCCATCGGATTTTCCGACACACAAAGTTGGACAGCAGGAGATAAAATTTTCCGACAACAAAATCCGTTGTCGGAAATTCCGATCGTGTGTACACAAATCTGACGGACAAAGTGCCACGCATGCTCAGAATAAATAAAGAGATGAACGCTATTGGCCACTGCCCCGTTTATAGTCCCGACGTACGTGTTTTACGTCACCGCGTTTAGAACGATCGGATTTTCCGCCAACTTTGTGTGACCGTGTGTATGCAAGACAAGTTTGAGCCAACATCCGTCGGAAAAAATCCTAGGATTTTGTTGTCGGAATGTCCGAACAAAGTCCGACCGTGTGTACGGGGCATTACTGTTATACTGTAATGTTACTTTGTTTTGTACGCCATTCAGCTGCAGCACTGATTTATTTATCTTGACAGCAAAGTGTTTGCTCCCACGATATGTAAATCAATGACTCCAGCACTGTAGGAAGTGATTTCACCACCACAGTTAAAAAAAAATGGTGCATGTATGCCCATCATTAGAAGTGGGTGGATGAAGGGCATACCCACCGATCAATCTCTTCTTTTCGTTCAGCCCACAGGCTGCATGAATAAAAGAACATTACAATTTATACAAGGACCAGCAACGTACTGGTATGTTGCTGGACTTTGAGTGGTTACACTAGAATGATGCCTTCAGGTTATCATCTTGGTATCATTCTTTTTAGTCAGGGGTTTGCTTTCATGTAAAAGCAATCCTAGAAGGGAATTAGCCTCTAGACTGCTTTTACAATCAGGGGGAGGGAACACCTTCCCACTGTATTCCACAATGAAAGAACAGTTTAAAAATATGATAAAAAAGCAAAATAAATCATTTAAAAAAATCCCCGTACACAGGAGAAGCAGCAGAATGTATGTTGGGGTGTAATTTCACATATAACAATGCCATGTTTGAACAATATATCATTTAGTGACAACTTTGTGTAAAAAAAAAAAAAAAATGTAATTTTCCCGAAACTTGTGGCCAAATTTAAAATATTCCATGGACTCAACATGCCTCTCAGCAAATTGCTTAAAATGTCTTCTTTCCAAAATGGGGTCATTGGGGGGGGGGGGGTTGTGCTATCTTGTCATTTTATAGCCTCCGAAACTGTGATAGGTAGTGAGGAAGTAAAATCACCATTTTACGCCCTTAGAAAGCCTGAAGGCGGTGCTTGGTTTTCGGGGTCCTGTACACGGCTAGGCTCCCAAAAAGTCTCACACATGTGGTATCCTCATACTCAGGAGAAGCAGCAGAATGTATTTTGGGGTGTAATTTCACATATGCCCATGGTATGTTTGAGCAATAGATCATTTAGTGACAACTTTGTGCAAAACAAAAAAAAAATTAATTTTCCCACAACTTGTAGAAAAATATAAAATATTTAATGGACTCAACATGCCTATCAGCAAATAGCTTGGGGTGTCTACTTTCCAAAATGGGGTAATTTGGGGGAGTTTTGTGCTACCTTGCATTTTATGGCCTTTGAAACTGTGATAGGAAGTGAGGAGTTAAATCAAAAATTTACACCCTTAGAAATGCTGAAGAGGATGATTGGTTTTCGGGGTCCTGTGTGTGACTAGGCTCCCAAAAAGTCTCACACATGAGGTATCCCCATACTCAAGAGAAGCAGCAGAATGTATTTTGGGGTGTAATTCCACATATAACCATGGCATGTGTGAGCAATATATCATTTAGTGATAACTTTGTGCAATTTTTTTAATTTATTTTTTGTCATTTTTTAATCACTTGTGACAAATAAATAAAATATTCAATGGGCTCAACATGCCTCTCAGAAATTTCCTTGGGGTGTCTACTTTATAAAATGGGGTCATGGGGGGGGGGGGGGTTGTACTGACCTGACATTTTAGCAACTCAAGAAATGAGATAGGTAGTCATAAACTAAAATCTACGTAAATTCCAGAAAATATACCCTAGTTTGTAGACGCTATAACTTTTGCGCAAACCAATAAATATATTCCTATTGACATTTTTTTACCAAAGACATGTGGCTGAATACATTTTAGCCTAAATGTATGACTAAAATTGAGTTTATTAAAAAATGTTATAAAAAAATCAGAAAATATCTTTTTTTTTCAAAATTTTCAGTCTTATTATGTTTATATCGCAAAAAATAAAAATCGCAGAGGCAATCAAATACCACCAAAAAAAAGATCAATTTGTGGGAAAAAAGGACGCAAATTTTGTTTGGGTACAACATTGCATGACCGCGCATTTACCAGTTAAAGTAGCACGGTGCCAAATTGTAAAAAGTGCTCTGAACATTGAGCAGCCAAATCCTCCGGAGCTGAAGTGGCTAGAATCTGCTGCAGCAATAATTGCATTTATAAAGACAAAAAAAATGACATTTTCCCTGCAAGCTGCCTTTATTTTGCTCAGCAACAGCTGGGGAGCTAGTGTGTATGATGAGGCCACAATGTAGTGCACTGGGAACAAGATTAGAGATTTTTTGGATACATTCTGGTGTCACTTTGACTTTGGATAGAATTAATGGGTGCGTAAAAATTTGGGTGTCGGTGGCGCCTTCCCACCTTAACCCTATAGAGGTAATCTTGATGAAAGCAAGAATTGGCCTTGCTGTAAAAAAATTGCAATGATATGCACCTGTCAAACAGGTGCAGAAAAATGACTCTTTGGGTGTCGGGGGCGCCTTCCCACTGTAACCCCTTAGAGGTGCTCTTGATGGGGGCAAAAAAAATTGCAATGATATGCACCTGTCAAACAGGTGCTGAAAAATTGGTCTCTGGGTGTTAATTGTGCCCATAAAATCTATACCAAAAACATTCTTTCAGATGAAATGATTGAACACCCTCAAAGCTAGGCAGTCCTGCAGAGATTCCACATCCCAAAAAGATTTAATAAGTGACATCCACATCAGGGGCTTTATAGCTGGTAATCCAGGACTTATTAATTTTTATAAAAGTCAAACGGTCCACGGAGTCTGTGGACAGACGTGTCCTATGATCAGTAACGAAACCTCCTGCAGCACTGAATGTCCATTCTGAAAGCATGCTGGATGCAGGCCCAACAACTCAATAGCATACTGGGCAAGTTCTGGCCAGTGGTCTATTCTCATGACTCAGTAAGTTAGTGAATCGTCAGCTGGAAAGCTTTCCATCTCTGTTTTGGCCACAAGATAATTTTCCACCATGTGATGCGGATGCTGCTGATGGGATGCGGAAGCTGACAGCCCTGGGCGGCAAGGACTAAAAAAAATTTGAAATGAAGGCAGACACCTTCTCCAACGCTGCTCTCTTGACCAACAGAAGACTCATAACTAACGACACTGTTACCTACTGGAATCAGGAAAAACGTTCAATAAAATCCTATTTAACGTGTCCTCAAGAGATTTTACCTTCTGCACTCTTTGTGGGGATGGGATGAGTTCTGAGACCTTCTCCTTATAACGGTGGTCAAGGAGGGTTGCCAACCAGTAATCACCCTTCTCCTTTATGCCACGTATTCTTTGGTCCTTTCACAGGCTTTGAAGCATGAGGTTGCCCATACGCCTCAAATTTGCAGAGGCTTGAGAAACAGACTCCTCAGGATCACTCATGATGACAGCATCTGGAACTTCCTTCTCCCAGCCATGTACTACTCCCAAGGCTCCTGTGGTTGGAAAGCCATCGCTTACAGATTGATGCATGTCTTCCTCTTATTTGAAGCCTATGAAAGTGCCAGAATTCTCCTCCTCATCCTCCTCTCCTCTCTCCTCCTGTGTGTTCTGTGACATAGGAATGATGGTGTCTGGATAAAGTGGGCCTTGAGAGGAAAGGAAGTTCTCTTTAGTCCGATGAAATAAAACCGACTCTAGGTCAGCTATTGGCTACTGGCTATCAACTTCCTTATTTTAGTCCGGTCGTACGTCATCATGTACAAATCCGTCGGACTTTGGTGTGATTGTGTGTAGGCAAGTTTGAAAGTCCGGCGGACCTACGCTGCAAAGTCCGTCGGAAAGACTGTCAGACCTAGTCCATTGAAAAGTCTGCTCGTGTGTACGCAGCATGACAGTGCTCTGTGCTCTAACTGGCTGAAGCTTTCACTGCTTCAGCCAATCAGGGCTTGCAATGCACTGTTCAGCGCTGCAATGCATTGTGGTCGGTTCGGGGGGGGGAGAACAAATGGTCAAACGACTCGTTTGTTCAGCTGTTCGTCAAATGTCCAAACAGCGAAAGTTCGGCCTGAACTTATGCTCGGGCCGAATCCATGGGGATTTACAATATATCACAATGGCAGATATTATAAAGAACTGGTCCAGTTTAGACATCATTACCAACACAAAAAAACAATGTAACGCTTCACAAATTAGTGTGTCATCCTTGCACAGGGACCATGCTAATCTTCCCTGTATCGTTCCAATTTTAGTATATGTTCTGCTGAAGCAAGGACCCACTAACATTATTTGAATGAAAGAATACTTGCTCTTAGCTTTGGCTCTCATCTTGGGCTAGTTGGTATGCTATTTAGGTTGCTGATAGTATATTTAACTTAATATCTAGTGAATTCTGTAGTCCAATTCTTCACCTGTTGATAGTGTTTGAATGTTACAGTACCTTGAACTATCGTTATTTTTATAGTCCTGTTTTTTTTTTTTTTTAATTTTCAATATTCTTTATTGGGTTTTGAAGTACACATTTTGCGTTACATGTGAAAACTTGACTGATGTTCCAACTGGAGTATAACAATGGGTAATATAGAAGATAACTTATTACATCAGTATAATAGGTAAATTTAACATATATACGTATAGGTGTATCTTCATCTTGAGGTAGCGGTGAAGAGGTTCCAGAGGAAGAGGGGGGCGCGGGAGGATAAGGGGGGTTTAGGGAGGGAAAGGAAGAAGTGGGGACAGAGGAAGGTACCAGCAAATTTCTTAGGAGGGTACATTTCAACAGTCAACATAGGTTATTAAACTTGTACAGTACAACTGGGGTGGGGCAGCCAAAAGGACCACTTGTAGAGGAATTTGTCCATGGCTAGGTTTTTCCTGGCTACTGTTTTTTTCCTCCATTTCACATTGGTAGTTAAAATCAACTAGTGTCGACTTTAGAGAAGGGGGTTCGGTAGTTTTCCACTGTCTGGTAATGTTTACTTTTGCTGCCAGTAGAAGGTGTATGATTACATCTCTGAATCTGGGAGGGAACTTTTCTATGCCCAAATGGAGTAAAGCTAGTCATGGGGAGGGTTCTGTAGGGATTTATGTTATGGAGGATATTAGGTAGAAGAAGTCTCCAAAAGGAGCTGAGGGATCTGCAAAACCGGAGGAGGTGTGCAATTGTCCACACTGTGTCCTCTGCACAGTGTGCACCTAAAGCTACGTGAAGAAAATTGGTGTTGTTCTTCTGATCCTATTAGTACCACAGGCAAGCAGTTGATTCTACTATCTGCAGTATCAATATATTTATACATCCCAGCTTTGTGCAGCTACATCTCACTGCAGGCCATTAGTATGTCTGGAAGGCCAACAAGGAGAGGCAGACAGTCACAAGCCAATAAAAGAGGGCAAGCAGGCTCTGTGTCTAGAGGCAACAGTGTTGGTCGTGGAGACGGTGCATCCTCATCAGCACGTGGCCGTGGGACACGCTTGTCCTTTTTTTCGGCAGCTGGCCGTGTTGAGCAGCAACATGCCGAAGACTTGGTAGAGTGGATGACCAAGCCGTCCTCATCCTCCTCATCCTCTCTCACCCAGGCTCAGGGTACTTTGTCTGGCAAAGCAGCTGCCAACATGGCCTCTTCCCTCGGCTCAATGGCATCAGTCACTCCTTCCCTAGCCTCACCATGTCCTCCTGAGGAGTCCCCCGAACTGTTTGACCACAGTGTTGGGTACATGCTCCAGGAGGATGCCCAGTGTTTTGAAGGTTTCGATGATGGTACCCAGCTAGAGGAAGGCAGTAACGTGAGCCCAGAGAGAGGGGGTGCCCAAGAAGGACAGCAATCTGGCAGTCATGTTCCCCCAGCTGCAGCATACTGCCAGCTTTGCTCTAGTGATGAGGAGGGAGGGGATGATGAAGTCACTGACTCCACGTGGGTGCCTGATAGGAGAGAGGAGGAGGAGGCACATCTCCAATGAGACAGGATGCCCTCCAGGGGCCAGCTTAAGGGCAGCACACTGACTGCATCACACCACAGAGCTCTGCATGTGCAGGGCGCTGCTGTCTCTGCATTATTCCAAAAGTTCTTTGGTGTGGGCCTTTTTTGAGACGAATGCATCAGATCCCACCGCTGCTATTTGCAACATATGTGTCAAGCGTATCTCGTGTGGCCAAAACATCACCCGCTTGGGCACCACATGCTTGACCAGACATATGTTGACCTGCCATGCAGTTCGTTGGCAAGCGCACCTAAAAGACCCACACCAAAGAACAAAGCGGACCTCTCCTTGCTCCTCATCAGCTGGGATCAGACCCACACCAAAGAACAAAGCGGACCTCTCCTTGCTCCTCATCAGCTGGGATCTCCAACCCCACTATACCTTCAGTCCTCTCTGAAACCTGCACTGAGAGGAATGAAGGTGTAGAATTAGGTGTGTCACAGCCAAGTACCTGCGGGCAATCTGCTATCAGTACACCGACGTCAGATTGTACCGGGCAAATTTCCCTGCCCCAGCTGCTGCACCGCCAAAAGAAGTTCACTCCCAGCCATCCACATGCCCAGTGGTTGAATCCTAGCTTGGCTAAATTGCTAGCACTTCAACTGCTGCCTTTTCAGTTGGTAGACTTTGCCCCTGCCGTGAGTTTGTGGAATGTGCGGTTCCTCAGTGGCAGGTTCCCAAACGCCACTTTATCTCACGGATGGCGATTCCAGCTCTCTACCAGCATGTGGAAGGCAATGTCCTGGCCTCACTGGACAGGGCAGTCAGCGGTAAGGTGCATATTACTCATGACTCATGGTCCAGCAGGCATGGACAGGGATGTTACCTATCTTTCACCGCGCACTGGTTGACTCTTCTGGCAGCTGGGAAGGATGCAGGACAGGGTGCAGTAGTGCTGGAGTTTGTTCCGCCACCACGCCTCCAAAATTCTTCTAGTGGTGATTCTGCCACACCTCTCTCCTCCACCCCCTCCTCTTCTTCTTCCTCCATGGCCTCTTCCTGTGCTGATTTGTCCTCGGAACCAGTGGTGCTCCGTAGGCGTTCAAGGGGCTACACAAGCACGCAAGCAAAAGATGCCATGTGGTGCTTGAGCTGGTGTGCTTGGGGGACAGGAGCCACACTGGGGCAGAGATTCTGTCAGCCCTGCAGCTGCAGGGGCAGGTTCAGAGGTGGTTGACGCCACGCCAGCTTAAGGCAGGTATGGTGGTTTGCGACAATGGCAACAACCTCCTCTCCGCCCTCCGACAGGGACAACTGACCCATGTGCCCTATTTGGCTCACGTCCTTAACTTGGTGGTGCAGCGGTTCTTGGGCAGGTACCCGGACTTACAGGATGTGCTGAGGCAGGCCAGCAAAGTCTGTGTGCATTTCTGCAGGTCATATAATGCCAGTGCTTGGCTGGCTGACCTCCAAATGGAATTTAACCTTCCCAAGAACCACCTAATCTGTGACATGCCACCAGGTTGAACTCAACGTTGGCCATGCTGCAGCGGCTGCACATTCAGCAGAGGGCCATCAATGAGTACCTATGCGACTATGGCACCAGGACAGGGTCAGGGGACATTGGTTT
Source organism: Aquarana catesbeiana (assembly GCF_042186555.1). Taxonomy (NCBI): domain Eukaryota; kingdom Metazoa; phylum Chordata; class Amphibia; order Anura; family Ranidae; genus Aquarana; species Aquarana catesbeiana. Next base: position 455,943,612 of record NC_133326.1, read on the forward strand.
TTTCCCCACGCCAGTGGGCTATGATTAGGGATGTATGCACTGTCCTATCACCATTTGAGGAGGCCACAAGGATGGTGAGCAGTGACAGTGCATGCATCAGTGACACTGTCCCTCTTGTCTACCTGTTGGAGCACACGCTGCATGGAATAATGGACAGGGCACTTGAGGCAGAACAGAGGGAGGAAGAGGAGGACTTCCTTAGCTCTCAAGGCCCCCTTTATCCAGACAGTGTTCCTGCGTGCCTGCGGATCACACAGGAAGAGGACGAGGAGGAGGAGGATTGTGTCAGCATGGAGGTGGAGCCTGGAACTCAGCATCAGCAGCAGTCTTCAAGGGATCATTTACAGTCCGAAGAAACCCATGGACTTGTACATGGCTGGGAGGAGGTGGCTGTGGATCATGTCGTCCTTAGTGACCCAGAGGACTCTGGACCGAATGCCTCAGCAAACCTACGCCTCATGGCCTCCCTGATCCTGCAAAGCCTGCGGAAAGATCCTCGTATTCGTGGTATCAAGGGGAGGGATGATTACTGGCTGGCAACCCTCCTTGATCCACGTTACAAGGGTAAGGTCGCGGACCTTATCTTGCTATCGCAGAGGTAGCAGAGGATGAAACATCTTCGGGAGGCCTTGCAGAAAGGTTTGTGCAACGTGTTTCCAGAGCCTGGGAGGTTACAATTTCCTGGTCCTCCTGGACAACGTGCTGCTGAGACTTCGGTCAGTCACAGAAAGAGCGGTGGAGAAGGTGGCCGTCTGACCGATGCGTTCAGACAATTTTTTAGTCCACAGCCCCAAGGTCTGATCGGTTCCAGCAACCATCGCCAGCGTCTGATTCACATGGTGCAGGATTACCTAAGGACAAGATCAGACTTGGATATCTTTCCCACCGAAAATCCTCTGGGTTACTGGGTCTTGAGGATGGATCACTGGCCAGAGCTTGCACAGTGTGCAACTGAGCTACTGGCCTGTTCTGCATCCAGCATTCTTTCGGAATGCACATTCAGTGCTGCTGGAGGCTTTGTAACCGATCACAGGGTGCGCCTGTCCACCAAATCCGTCAATCAGCTGACCTTCATAAAAATGAATCAGTCTTGGATCACCAGCTACCAAGCACCTGATCCTGATGTAACCGATTGATTTTTTTTTTTTAATGTGAGATCCCTTCAAGACTGCCTATGCTGATGCTGAGTGATTATCCTGTTATTCGAAGTCACAATCCTCTTCCTCCTCAATTTTCAGAACATTTTTGGTTCTGGGCACCGCCACCAGTGGCCAAGGCCCAATTTTCCTGCCCCTGTTTAACAGGGACATGTAATTACAATTTTTGATGCAATACTTTGCAGCAGGGCTCATTCCTACGCTCAAACTATAGTATCTATGAGGGGTTGCAGTGTTGTGGCACCAGCACCAGTGCCCAAGGCCCAATTTTCCTGCCCCTGTTTAACAAGGACATGTAATTACAATTTTTGATGCAATACTTTGCAGCAGGGCTCATTCCTACGCTCAAACTATAGTATCTATGAGGGGTTGCAGTGTTGTGGCACCAGCACCAGTGCCCAAGGCCCAATTTTTTAGCCCTTGTTTAACAGGGGTGTATAATTACAATTTTTGATTCTGCGCTCCAACTATAGCATCTGTGAGGGGTTGCAGTGTTGTGGCACCAGTGCCTAATGCCCAATTTTTCTGCCCCTGTTCAACAAGGACATGTAATTACAATTCTTGATCTAATATTTCACAGCAGGGCCCATTCCTGCGCCCACCAAGAGCAACTGTGAGTAGGGATGAGCTTTGAGTTCGAGTCGAACTCATGTTCGACTCGAACATTGGCTGTTCGCAAGTTCGCCGAACAGCGAACAATTTGGGGTGTTCGCGGCAAATTCGAATGCCGCGGAACACCCTTTAAAAGTCTATGGGAGAAATCAAAAGTGCTAATTTTAAAGGCTTATATGCAAGTTATTGTCATAAAAAGTGTTTGGGGACCTGGGTCCTGCCCCAGGGGACATGGATCAATGCAAAAAAAAGTTTTAAAAACGGTCGTTTTTTCAGGAGCAGTGATTTTAATAATGCTATACAAACAATAAAAGTGTAATATCCCTTTAATTTTCGTAGCTGGGGGGTGTCTATAGTATGCCTGTAAAGGGGCGCATGTTTCCCGTGTTTAGAACAGTCTGACAGCAAAATGATATTTCAAAGGAAAAAATCATTTAAAACTACTCACGGCTATTGCATTGCCGTTCCGACAATACACATAGAAGTTCATTGATAAAAACGGCATGGGAATTCCCCACAGGGGAACCTCGAACCAAAATTAAAAAAAAAAAAAATGACGTGGGGGTCCCCCTAAATTCCATACCAGGCCCTTCAGGTCTGGTATGGATATTAAGGGGAACCCCAGCCAAAATGTAAAAAAAAAATGACGTGGGGGTCCCCCTAAATTCCGCGCCAAAAAAAACGGCGTGGGGTCCCCCCAAAAATCCATACCAGATCCTTATCCGAGCATGCAACCTGGCAGGCCGCAGGAAAAGAGGGGGGAGGAGAGAACGCCCCCCCCTCCTGAACCGTACCAGGCCACATGCCCTCAACATTGGGAGGGTGCTTTGGGGTAGCCCCCCAAAACACCTTGTCCCCATGTTGATGAGGACAAGGGCCTCATCCCTACAACCCTGGCTGGTGGTTGTGGGGGTCTGCGGGTGGGGGGCTTATCGGAATCTGGAAGCCCCCTTTAACAAGGGGACCCCCAGATCCCGGCCCCCCCCTGTGTGAAATGGTAAGGGGGTACTTCATTTCACTAAAAAACTGTCAAAAATGTTAAAAATGACAAGAGACAGTTTTTGACAATTCCTTTATTTAAATGCTTCTTCTTTCTTCTTTCTTCTATCTTCCTTCATCTTCTTCTTCTTCTGGTTCTTCTGGCTCTTCGGGTTCTTCCTCCGGCGTTCTCGTTCAGCATCTTCTCCGCGGCGTCTTCTATCTTCTTCTCCTCGGCCCGCTCCGCACCCATGGCATGGGGGGAGGCTCCCGCTCTTCTCTTCATCTTCTTCTCATCTTCATCTTCTTCTTTTCTTCTCTTCTTCTCTTCTTCATCTTCTTCTCCGGGCCGCTCCGCATCCATGCTGGCATGGAGGGAGGCTCCCGCTGTGTGACGTTGTCTCCTCTTCTGACGGTTCTTAAATAATGGGGGGGCGAGGCCACCCGGTGACTCCGCCCCCCTCTGACGCACGGGACATGACGGGACTTCCCTGCGGCATTCCCCGTGACATCACAGGAAAGTCCCGTCAAGTCACCGTGCGTCAGAGAGGGGCGGGGTTACAGTGTTGTGGCAACACCAACACCTAAGGCCCCAATTTTTGCAGAGTATATAGGGCAGGCCCCTACTTTCAAACATCCCACTTACAAATGACTCCTACTTGCAAACGGAAGGAGACAATAGGAATTGAGATGAAATCTACCCCTAGGAAGGCAAATTCTCTCCTGTAAGAGTTAATATGGGAAAAACGTGTCTCCTCTTCACTGATGTTTTATCACCAATCCTTGTTTCACTAAAAAACCCAAATTTTCTAAAAACATTTGTCATTGGGACAGAAAGTGAGGTGAAATCTTCTGAAGAGGTGCACAGACAGCAAAACAAATGTTACAGGGGTGATAACCCTTCCCTATGTTTTCCAAAAAGCTTAAAAATAGATTTTTTGGCTGGAGCTACACTTTAAAATGTACCAGTTCAAAATTACAAACAGATTCTACCTAAGAACAAACCTACAGTCCCTGTCTTGTTTGCACCGCCTGTACACTGCTGTTCCGAGTCCTGGGGGCCCCGCGCCTTTCCTTTTTTTTAATTTGGGTGTGGGGTTCCCCTTAATATCCATACAAGACCCAAAGGGCCTGGTAATGGACAGGGGGGTGGGGGTACCCATGCCGTTTATCTCACTGATTTTCACCCATATTGCCGGGACCCGACATTACTTTAAAGCCGCAAGTTTTAAAAGACTTTTATTCCTTTAAAAATGTCATTTTGTGCAGGGACTGTTCTAAGCACGGGAAACATGCGCCACTTTACAGGCATACTATAGACACCCCCCAGGGATGATATTTAAAGGAATATTTAACTTTTTTTTTTCTTACTTTTAGCATCATTAAAATCACTGCTCCCGAAAAAAACGTCCGTTTTTAAAACTTTTTTTTGCATTAATACATGTCCCCTGTGGCAGGACCCGGGTCCCCAAACCCTTTTTAGGACATATTAGCCTTTAAAATGAGCACATTTGATTTCGAACGTTCGAGTCCCATAGACTTTAATGGGGTTCTAAAGTTTGCACGGACTTCGGTCCGTATGCAGGTTCTGAACCGGGGGGGTGTTCGGCTCATCCCTAGTTAAGAGTAAAATCTGTGGAGTGTTTCAGGGATGGAGGCTGCCGACGAGAGTTTAGACGTTTTAAGAAAGTGGCTGATTCTTACGTGTGTACGCTTCAGATTCTGTGAGATGGTATTCATTTTGGAGGTCCTTGAATGTTTTCAGTGTTTTTTGTGATGTGAGGTCTAGTAGAGAGATGATTCCATAAGTGCCAATGCTGGATTCTGAGTTCTGGGATTTGGCCCATTAGTGCTCTAAGAGGTATGGAGTAGGAATGCATGGGTTGATTAGGGGGTGTGTCATATGCAAACCTCTTCCAGGTCAGAAGTGATGCTTTCACTGGCGGGGAGGAAGGTGATGTAGATAGTGGGGAGCCCACAGTAGTGAGAAGAAGAGTGTCTGATGGTGTGTGAGTTGCGTGGTGTGAGGATTCTATACGACCAAATTTTGTTGGTTGAGGGGTGCCACCAGGGCCGGCCCTACCATGGGACCCGTTGGCCCATGGTCCCAGGTGGCATTTTAAGAGGGGCGGCATCCAATGAGTGTGCAGCCTCTGCTGAGACAGTTTCACAATGAGCAGATTGTTCTGCTTGTCAGAGCTGCTCAGTGTGTGACACTGTCTCGTAATGTAACTGAATGCAGAGAGAGAGACCAGCTGTCAAAATTCAGCATTGATGTTGGGGGTGGGCGGGACCCAGCAGCTATCAAACACCAGCCAATAGGATGAGATCTGGGCGGGCCGCTACATGTATGTGGCCTGCCCCCTTTCTTAAGCAGCCCAATCATTGGCTGGTGTTTGATAGCTGCTGGGTCCCGCCCACGCCCCGATATCACCCTTGAAATTTTACAGCTGATCTCTCTCTGCAATCAGTTACATTACATGAAAGAGTTTCACTAGCGTCAATATTGGCTCAAGGTGAAACTCACTCTTCTCTGTCAGTGCCAATCAATGCCACCTATCAGTGCCAATCAGTGTTTCCAATCAGTGCCACCTGTCAGTGCCAATCAGTGCCACCTGTCAGTACCAGTGTTTCCAATCCGTGCCACCTGTCAGTGCCAATCAGTGCCAATCAGTGCCACCTGTCAGTGCCAATTAGTGCCAGTGTTTCCAATCATTGTCACCTGTCAGTGCCAATCAATGCTTCCAATCAGTGCCACCTGTCAGTGCCAATTGGTGCCGCCTAATATTAGTGCCATCCAATGCCACCAATCAGTGCCAATCAGTGTTTCCAATAAGTGGCACCTACTAGTGCCAATCAGTGCAGCCAATCAGTGCCAGTGCTTTTAAACAGTGCCCACCAGTGCCAGTGCTTTTAAACAGTGCCCACCAGTGCCACCTATCAGTGCCCATCAGTGCTGCCAATCAATGCCCATGAGTGCCACCTATCAGTGCCCATCAGTGCTAGCTATCAGTGCTGCCTATCAGTGCCCATCAGTGCTGCCAATCAGTGGCACTAAATGCTGCCAATCAATGCTGCCTATCAGTGCTGATCAGTGCTGCCTATTAGTGCCAATCAGTGCAGCCTATCAGTGCCATTAGTGCTGCCAATTGGTGCCACCTATCAGTGCCAATCAGGGCCCATCAGTTCTGCCTATCAGTGCCAATCAGTGCTGCCAATCAATGCTTTCTATTAGTGCCAATCAGTGTCACCTATCAGTGCCAATCATTGCTGCCTGCCAGTGCTGCCAATCAGTGCACTGAGTGCAGGGATGGGGCACAAACTCAGCAGCCAGGCACTTTGTCCATGGGGGGCCTGGTGGGGCACAGCTGAAATCTGTTGATGTTTATTAATGCCACATGCTGATCTTTAGTATAATAGGTAATCACCACACTACTATTTACAATAAACTACTGATGGTAAACTAAAAAATGTGTCAGTAAAAGGCCTGCCACTAAGCACTGTTATGTGTACCTACACCACAAGAAAAAAAAGTGCAGCGCTAACTTACTGATCAATAACATAACAATAATGGTGGAATCCTCTAATGTGTGGAAATTTATTTATTTTTATTATTTTATTTATTTCAGGTACTTATATAGCGCTGTCAATTTATGCAGCGCTTTACATATACATTGTACATTCACATCAGTCCCTACCCTCAAGGAGCTCACAATCTAAGGTCCCTAACTCACATTCATACATACTAGGGACAATTTAGACAGGATCCAATTAACCTACCAGCATGTCTTTGGAGTGTGGGAGGAAACCGGAGTACCCGGAGGAAACCTACGCAGGCACAGGGAGAACATGCAAACTCCAGGCAGGTAGTGTCGTGGGTGGGATTCGAACCAGCGACCCTTCTTACTGCTAGGTGAAAGTGCTATCCACTGTACCACTGTGCCGCCTAAATCTCGAAATCTCAATAGGCTTCAATATTACGACAATGCCGGTCTTTTTTTTTTTTTTTGCCACTTCAGCGGACTCTTTGAGAGACTTAATTCACCTTTTAAAGTTCATATATGTCCCCTCTCGTTTTCACATCATAGTGGCGTTTTATAAATGCTTTTACAAAATTCCTTTCTGACCATAAAAAAGATAAACATGCACCCCGCTATTTACTAGAACCCATCCTTCTACGCCCCCCCTGTGTGTTCAAGCAGCTAACCCTATTGCAGATCTATATTCTCAATTCTTCTGCATAGCTCCATTTTTTTTTTAATTCCCTCCAACACTCCCACTTATCTTTTGTCTCTTCCCTGTGTTCGTCTCTACTATATCTCCCACATTCCATATAGTATGTTACTTCTACTGCATTGATCCATTCCCATATTAAAGGACTTTCTACAGCTTGCCATTTCCTTGGAATGAGTCTTTTTGCTGCATTTAACAGATGTGACACTAAGGTTTCTTTATATTGTTTAACTTCACCATCTGTTCCATGAAATAGTACTACCCAAGGGTCTCTCACCACTTCTAATTTAGTAATTTCTTTTATATAAAATAAAATCTTTGTCCAGTAGCTTTTAATTATGGGACAGTCCCACCAGAGATGAGCCATTGTACCAACCTCCTTGCATCCCCACCAGCATTCCGCTGATTTTCCCCTTTGGGTTTTACTAATTTTGTCCGGGGTTGCGTACCATCCAGTTAAACATTTGTAATTCATTTCAACTGTGTTGACATCTACTGCCAAACTATGGGTTAATCCCAAGATTTTCCCTATCGTGTTTTTATCTTTCTGTGAACCCAATTCCCTCTCCCATTTTTTAATATATGGGGGGAAACCTTAGTGTCACATCTGTTAAATGCAGCAAAAAGACTCATTCCACCTCGTCCACCGCCAGCAACATTTTATATACCTTAGATATAATACTTTTTGTGTCGTCTACTAAGCACAACCTCTCCAGCACTGTTAGATCTTCTCCTGATCTTATTGGCTGGGGTATGTTACTAACAAAGTGTCCCAACTGGAGGTATCTCCATTCATTCATCACCCATGCTTCTTTGTTTTGTTTTAATTCTAAATATGACAAAATCTTCCCCTTTTTAATGATATCCCTTAATTGTGCCCTGTCATTTTTAATCCAATTTCCCCCAATGCTTTTTTTTTCCCGGTGCAAAGTAATCATTTTCTTTTAGTGCAATTAAAGGTGAGTTATATGTCTTATTAATCTGTTTGTATGTTGTGTCCCAAATTCTAAATACCACCCGTGTCAGTATGTGTGTGTTTTCATCTAGCATTCTATATTTTGGGGGATTCCACACCATCGTTCCCAGTTGTGCTTTACTAAACTCTTTTTCAATATTTACCCATCTTTTCTCCTCATTGTCTCTTACCCATTCTCTCACTCTTGACAATATTATCGCCTTATAGTAGTTTTGAATGTCTGGGACTGCCAACCCCCCTCTTTTTTTTCCCTGTTTTAATGTTGCAAAGGAAATTCTGGGCTTCCTATTCTTCCATATGGTGTTTATCATTATCGATTTCAGCTTTCTAATATAGAACTGTGGGAGCGCCACTGGCAACATCTGAAACTTATATGTAATTTTTGGGAGGAGAACCATCTTTATGGCGTTGATGCGACCCATCCAGGATACTGGTTTATTTACTAATCTTATACTTTCCGTTTTAATTTCATCTAGTAGGTGGATATAATTTATCTTATAGATCTTCTCCAGAGAATTTGCTAACTTTATTCCCAGGTACTTTATCTCTTTTTTCCACGCGAATTGGAATTCCTCTTTCAACTTCCCCACTTCCGTTTTGCTAAGGTTTATGTTTAAGATTTCCGATTTCGCTAGGTTTATTTTAAAGTTCGATATTTCCCCGTATTGTCTCAAAAGTTTTAATAGGTTGGGCATTGTGGTCCTAGGCTTTTATATATAGAATAGTACATCGTCCGCATAGGCTGCGAGCTTATGTTCCTCTTCCCCTACCTTAAATCCGCTGATATCCGGGTTACTCCGGATGGTTGCAAGCAGTGGTTCTAATGATAAAACGAAAAACAAAGGGGACAGGGGGCAGCCCTGCCTCATCCCGTTTTTCATTTAGAAGGTGGCAGACTGACATCCGTTGACTTTTATAGATGCCATCGGGTGGTTGTAGAGCGTTTTGATCCACCTAATCAATCTCGGTTCCAGTCCCATGGTGTCCAATGTCTGTACCATGAACCCCCAGTCTACCCTGTCGAATGCTTTTTCGGCATCTATCGACAGGAGTAGACCTGGGGGTCCCCTTTCTTTTATTTTTTGGAGTAGGAGTAGGGTTCTAATCCCATTATCCCTCCCCTCTCTTCTTGGGGTAAATCCTACCTGATCGGGGTGTACTAAAGTATTCATCAGCCCCTTCATACGCCTAGCCAGTACTTTGGCATATAGCTTAGTATATTAGCAATGAAATTGGCTTATAGCTGGAACACCGCATACGATCCTTCCCCTCCTTTGGTATCACTGTAATTGAGGCTGACAGGGCCTCACTACTCATCTCAAAATCGCTGCCCAGGCCATTCATATATTGACATAGCTTTGGCAACAATATGTCTTTAAATTTTTTATAATAGGATGTTGTAAACCCATCAGGTCCAGGGCTCTTTCCCTGGGCTGTATCTCCTAGAGCTCTATTTATCTCCTCCTCCGTTATAGGACTCTCTAGTGTCTCTTTAATACTTTCGGAGATCTTTGGCAGTCTTGCATTTTTTAAAAACTCAGTTGTATTTTTTCTTTTCTCCCTTATCTGCCCACCCTTCTGGTCTACCGAGTATAATTCTTTATAATAATTTTTAAAGGTTTCCCCAATTTCTTTTGTTGTATATACCATTTCTCCTTCTTTTGTTTGAATTTTATCAATATAATTTCTAGATTTCTTTTTTCTAAGTATTCTGGCTAAATGTTTACTGGTTTTGTTCCCCCACTGATATCTTTCTTTAGCTATCCTATAGAATGTTCTTTTTGCTTCTAGTTCTGTGAGATTTTTAAGCTCATCTCTTTTAATAACTAATTTTTGATATATGTCCTTATTTTTCCCTTTTTGTTTTTTATGATCTTGCTCTAATTTAAAGATTTCTTCAGTAAGATTTTTCATTTGCCCTTTTCTTTCTTTTTTCTTCTTTGCTCCTATTTTTATAAGAATTCCCCTGATGTAGGCCTTATGGGCATCCCATAAGGCGGACCCCAAGATCCTGTTGTTGAGAAATAAAATTCCTATTCTTTTTCTATACTCTTTACTCCTGTCTCATCGTAAAGAAGTTCTTCGTTCAATCTCCAAGTAAATGGCTGTCTTTGATTCTTAGATACTTGCATCCTCATTCTTACTGGAGCATGGTCCGACAGGGTAGTTATCTCTATTTTAGACTTGACTATCCTGTCTAGAAATCTGTGGTCCACCAATACATAATTTAGTCTGGAGTATGTCCCATGCACAGGGGAGTAGAACGTATAGTCTTGAATTCTAGAATTCATTACCCTCCATGTATCTACCAGTTGACAAGCATGTAATTTCTGCCTTATCTTTTTTAGTTGTGCGTTGTTTGTCCCCTGTGTCCGGGACGTACTCTCCACCCTCGGCTCCATACAGAAATTCAGGTCACCCATCAAATTCAGTCCCCCGCTTCTAAAGTCCATTAACTTCTTCAGGATCCCATCCAGGTATTTTGTCGGATTCTTATTAGGGGCGTATATATTTGCTAATGTACATTCCATATCCCCCAGTATACCTTTCAAGAAGAGAAATCTTCCCTCAGGATCAAGTAGCCTTTCCTCTAAAGTAAATTGTACTCCCTTCACAAACCCAATCACCACCCCTCTAGCTCTTTTCAAAATTGTATCCCCATAGTACCAAGTTGGGAAATTATTAGACCATAATTTAATATTTGATGTATACGATAAGTGGGTCTCTTGTAGGAACACTACCTCGGCTCCATACCTCTTAAGTTCTTTTAATATCTTGTGTCTTTTGGTGGGTGTGTTTAATCCCCTTACGTTGTATGTCAAAAAATGTAATTCTATCATCTGTATCCTAATTCCTGTGGGCCCCTTGCCCTGCTAATCTGCAACAGTTTTTTTTTTCTTTTTTTATGTTTTATATGGAACACACAGGGTATCAAACCCCCCTTCCCTCCCACACACCCCCTTCTCCCTCCCCCCTGTCCCTTCGGCCCCACTCTGCCCCACGAGTCATTGCGGGCTATACAAACCCTAGATCTCTCTGACTCTCTTTATCTTGAGGTGAGACTACAAGTGTGTCACTCAGCCCCCCTCCACTTGCTGGAAAATGTGGAGGGGGGAGGCCGGTTGTAGACACCCTCCCCAGCCCTGCTCTCCCCACCCCCCCCTCCCCCACCCCCCCAAAACCCCCCCACAGTTTTGTCTTATGGAGAGTCACCAAATTTTTACTTCTTTTCCTGCTTTTCCTGTTTTGGCCTCCCATTATTCATCTATCCAACCAGGGAGTTCAGGTACCTGTAACCCTAATTTATCACAGAAATCTCGCACCTCTTCCGGGAACCGGAGTCTAGCGGATCTCCCATCTCTATAGCCAACTAAACACGCTGGAAATACCCAGCTGTATTTTATATTTTTATTCCTTATCAGCTCCAAAAGGGGTTTCAGAAGTCTCCTTCTCGCTAGTGTTTCTGGTGCCAGGTCAGTGTAAACCTGTATCTCTGCTCCTTCATATTGCAGATGCGGATTTCCTCTCATTTTTTGCATGATTTTGGCTTTCTCGTCGTAGAATCTAAATCTTGCTAGTATATCTCGAGGCCTGATGGGCTCAGTATTATATATCCTCCCAACCCGGTGCACCCTCTCGATTTTAGTAAATTCTTCTGCTCTTTTATCCAATAAGGGGCCGAATAGTGTAGATATGATACTCTTTAAATCTTCACCTTGTTTTTCTTGAACTGATCGAATTCTGAGATTTTGCCTTCTGCTTCTATTCTCTTGATCTTCTAGTCTATATAGAATTTCTCTCTGATTTTGTTGTGTTGTTTTTATTTGCTCTTTAAGGTTACATATCTCCTGTTCTTGTTCGTCCATTTTCTTTTCTGTCATTTCTACTCTCTCCAGCAGATTACCCAAGTCTCCTTATAACATGCTGATTTCTGATTTTATTAAATTTTCCAGTCTCTGGAACATTTCCATTATTTCTCCTTTTGTGGGGCTTTGCGCATTGTCTCTCCTTTCACCCGTTCTGCTCATGTCCCGCTCACTTTCGATTGTTTGGTCGCCCCTCGAGTGGTCCAGCATTTCTTCTGCCTTCCCTTCTGCTCCCCCCTTTCTCACCATCTTAGTGGACCCCTGTCCCTCCTGGTATAAATTCCTGGGGCTGGCCCCCTGAGACATATATTGTTTAATCATAGTCCCTGTAGTCTTGTCTTTTGGGGTTTTAGGGGGTCCCCCTTTTGTTGATTTGGTTGTGGCCTTACTCATATTTCCTCTCCTTTTTGTCCTTCTAATTTGCCTCCCCAGTCTTAGTTCTCTCAAATTCCTTCCTCCCAGCTCGGGATGGGAGCAGGAGAGGGGGAAAAAAGAAAAAGGGGAGGGGAGGGGGGGAGGGAGCAGTTGTTTCTTCTCCAAGTGCAGAAATAATCTATGATATGATGTACTTCTCCTTTCCCTTTCCCTCTCTTTCTCCCCCCTCCTTCGCAATCTTGTCCCCGTTTGGATTAGTCTTTCCGTTTACAAGTCCAGACCCCCCTTGTGTGACATCCAGTTTGTGTTTTTATCAACCACCTTGTCTTAGTATCGTGGAATTAGCTGCGGGATTACACTCACATTTTACCCCATCTAGGTCAATCCTTATTTTATAAATGCTCGGCTGCTTCAAGTTACAGATGCAACAATTTACTCATGTAATAGATGTTACTCTCTCCGCTGCTATCTGTATCTTTGTAAAATATTCTCTTGTGGCAGTATACTCTTTCTAGAGGTGTAGGATTTTTTTGACTGTTATTTGGATTACGAATGTCCGACAAGCACAGGTTACCAGCATTAAACTACAATGTTATGCCTGCATCTGTGTCAGTTAAGGAGGAATACTTTTATATACAATCTCTTATTTATCTCTGAACCGGATAATTCATAGATGTACATTCACAAAACTCTGTATTTACCAGATGGCAGAGACTCTCACTTAACATGCAAAATCCCCAGTGGGGGTACCTCTTTTTTCTGCTCATCCAGGCTTTGTATCCATAGATTGTGTTGTTTTCACTTGACTCTCGTACCTCCTTCTTCCAGTTCCTCACTTCACAGACCGCCTCCGGGTGATCTGCTGTCTCTAGAGTGCCTGGGACTCAGACTCCTGTGGGGAGAGAATCAGGGGGGATGCCGGGTGGACTTGGGAGAGGGGGCGGGGGGTGGGCTCGCCGCTCACTATCCCCACACGCCACCTCGCTCACCTACTACCTCAGCCACTTTCTCATCCTCCTTAATGTAGCACCGCTGCAACAGGCAGGTAGGCTCTGCGTCAGCTGTCTTAGGCGACTACAGCGGGTTTCGGAGCGGTTCCCTCTCGTAGTCTCTTTCCCTTCTTCCGACGGGATACCCGCTCCTCCTCCTCCCAACCTTCACACTTGCGTCCCTCCCTCCATGACACACGTTACGTCATCACGCCCTTACCCAATGACTGTTTACCGATGATGGTAGTTGTTGAGACAATGCCGGTCTTTGATATGCAACTTCACATATAATACACATCAAACTGAAAATAAGACATACTGTATAAAATGAAACTTAGCAGGGATGGTGGACACCCCTCCTATAGATATTGGCTATGAAAAATGTCTTCATCAGTTTAGGCCAATATGTATTCTGCTACATATTTTTGGTTAAAAAAATTGCAACAAGCGTATATTGATTGGTTTGCATAAAAGTTATAGTGTCTACAAAATAGGGAATAGATTTATGGCATTTTCAATCCGATTTTCTGATAAATTTAATTTTAATTATCATGATATAACATAATGAATGTGGGGACCTTTTGGTGGGCATGATTTTTTTTTTTTTAGGGGGGCAGCATTTCATTCTTGGGCCCAGGCAGCACAATGTCTTGGGCCGGCCCTGGGTGCCACCAGTAGTATAGTTGGTCTAGGATAGAGGTGTAGTAATAGGTGCAGATATGGGGAAGCCCTACTCCACCTTGGTTATGGTGTCTTAAAATACGGTTAGCGCATCTAGGAGGTTTCTTGTTCCATATGAATTTTGGGAGTTGTCCTTGCACCAAGGTGAAGAAGGTCTGAGAAACTGGTGATACTACTGTGCGAAAGAGATATATGAGTTTGTGCAGGATCATCATTTTGAATGAGGCTATTCTTCCCAGTGTAGAGAGGCCAGAAACTCTAATTTGGTTGAGTATTTGGGGAAGTTGTTTTTGAAGAGTTCTGTAGTTTAGGTCATATAGCTGGTGTGGGTATGGCGATAGTTTAGTTCCTAAGTAAGGAATAGCCTGAGTAGCCCAGGTGAAGGGAAGCTTCTGTTTTAGTAGTGATTCATCTTGTTCAGAGAGGTTCACTGGAAGGATTAGGGATTTGTTGGCATTGAGTTTGTAGAAAGATACTGAGCTGAACTGGTGGAGAATTTCTTGGATCACCTGTAATGATTGGTTTGGGTTGAAGATCATAAGGATGACATCGTCCACAAACAGACTGATTTTGTGATCTGTACCATTACAGGAAATTCCCAAAATTTGTTGGTCAGTCCTAATTTTGAATGCTAGGGGTTCCGTTAGGAGAGCAAATATGATTGGGGAGAGTGGACAGCCTCGGCATGTGCCATTGGAGATCCCGAAGGGTTTGGATAGCATACCTTCAGTTAGGACTCTAGCGGAGGGGTTGGAGTATAAAGAGAGTATTGCCACCTGAAACCAACCTATGATACCAAATTTGGAGAGCACTGCCTTCTCCACATCTAGGGATAGGAGCAGAGAAGGAACATTTGACTGGGTGGCTCGGTGGTTTAGGTAAATAACTCTTTTTGCTGCATGTGGAGCTTGTCTGTCAGGTACGGAACCAGCTTGGTCCTGGTGGATCAGAGTTGGTAAGTGGGGGATTAGTCTGGATGCTATAACTTTGGCTAGTAGTTTGGCATCAATGTTAAGAAGAGATATAGGTCTGTAGTTGGTTGTGAAGGTGGGGTCTTTATCTGGTTTAGGTATGGTTGTAATGATAGAGCGTAGCATGTCCAGTGGGAAGGAACCCGACAAGGCAGCTGAATTGAAGAGATTGGTAAGATGGGGAGAAAGAATGTTGGCAAATTGTTTGCAATACTCATTGACAAATCCCTCTTCGCCTGGGGATTTGTTGCAGGGGAGGGATCTGATTCCGTCAAGAATTTCATCTCCTGTAAAGGGTTGTGACAGCTGCTGCAGCTGATCCGAGGTAATCGATGGGAGGTTAACCGTTGACAGGAATTCCTGGATGAGGGGGTCTGTAGGCTGTGGGGTAGTGGGGTCTGTAGCTAGATTATAGAGGGATGATTAATAATCACCAAAGACATTGGAAATATCCTGAGGGTTGCTTAGTAATTGTTTTGTGGTAGGGTGGTGTAAGGCTGCAATTTTACTTTTAGTTCTTTGGGTTTTGACTTGGCAGGCAAGTAAGGCATTAGCTTTGTTCCCTAGTGCATAGAAATTTGCTTTGCTAAGTTTAAGATTGGTTTCAAATTTGTAAAGTAGTATGGAATGAAGTTTTGATCTATAAGTGAGAATCTTATTAGTATGGGATGGGGCTTGTTGATTGATTTTTTCTAGTTGGTCAATTTGGGATAGTATCTCCTCAATTTGCTGTGTCCTCTGCCTTTTAATCTTACTATACAATTTGATAAGAACGCCCCGCATGTACACTTTGTATGTAGACCAAAGAACAACTCGCTCAATGTCCGGCTGATCATTGAGTTCAAAGAATGAACGGTGTTCATCAGCAATATTTTGGATAGTAACCTGATCTGCAAGAAGAGAGGTGTTGAGTCTCCACATGCGAGATGGGCCCGTTATCCGCTCTCCCACAGTGATGGTGACATGTGCGTGGTCTGACCACGCAATGGTTCCAATTGTTGAGTCTGTGATGTCTTGAAGCGTCTGTTTACCTACTAAAAAAAGATCGATGGGAGAATAGGGCAATTGAGATGGTGAGAAGTAGGAGAAATCCCATTCAGAGCATGGTGGCATCTCCAGATGTCATATAGTCCATTTGCTTGAAGATATGAGTTCAGGGTAGGTTGTCGGTGA
Organism: Aquarana catesbeiana; assembly: GCF_042186555.1. NCBI lineage: Eukaryota > Metazoa > Chordata > Amphibia > Anura > Ranidae > Aquarana > Aquarana catesbeiana. Next base: position 455,959,623 of record NC_133326.1, read on the forward strand.
TGGGAAGTTGATTTGATGTCCATGTCAGAGTCTCCATTTATATTAAAGTCACCTCCTATTATGACTTTGCCTCTTTTGATATGGGTTACTTTTTTGTATAGACCTGCAGAAGTGAATTTGCTGTTTATTTGGGCCATAAATGTTGACTAAGGTGTATGGGATTCGGTTGAGGTCACAAAACAGTATCAAACAGTGACCCTGTGAATCCGCAAGGGTTTGGTGTAGGTTGAAGTGTAAGGAGTTTTTAAGGAGTTTTTTCTTCCCCATTTGTAGGGGATTTTGTGGTTCTGAAGGGCTTTAGTGATTGTTGCGAGCTGCCTGCGATTTCCCATTGTCGCTTTGGAGAGGTCAGCATAGAGATTGATGGAGGAAAAGGGATCAGGGAGTCTAGCCGTGCATTTTGCTGCATATATAATGTGTTCCTTGGCCGTGAAAAAATGGATGCGAGCTAGAACATCCCTGGGTGCAGATGGTGACAGATGGGGAGGTTTAGGGAGTCGATGTGCTCTGTCAATCTCCAGATCAGGATTCAGAGAGAGGCTGATGGAGGAGCTGGAAGCCATAGTAGATGAGGAGCTGAGGGGAAAAGAAGTGGGCGAGCACCGCTGCTGGAAATACTGCCGACAGTTCTGTGAGTATTTTATGATCTGTGGAAGCTCTGGAGCCTTGTAAAGAGGAGGTGAAATCCTGATGTCCATTCTGTGGTTGTGTCATCTGCTCTGCATTAGGGAGACACCTGATGCCTGACTGTGCAGTTGGATCACTTTGGTAGATCACTGGAGAAGGATTGAGTTCCAAGCGACGACTGACTTATTCAACTTTCTGATCGTTGAAGAGCTTCAAGTTCTACAGACTGCACTTTGCTGCTTTACATCGGCCAGCTTGTCTTTCCCAGATGAATGTGAGCACGTACAGTATGTTTTGAGTAGACTAGCTTTGAGTCTCTTTGAATTGGTGTGGTTTTATGAAACTCCTTTGAAAGACATTCTTGGCTCAGTGCAGCATCACTAGTTTTAGCTGCAGCTCCAGACAACTTTATAGGTCCTGGGGAGACCATTCTTTCCCTGAGCTTGGTGAGACTACTGTTCAGTGGTCACGGCGATCTGGTAAGCAGGTTATCTACTCACCTGGGTGTGGAGCCAGAAGCACTTTATATGAAGGATTTCTTCACGACTTCCTCCTCTACAACTTATAATTTCTATCCACACGAATGGGTGCTACCCCCTTGTTATCTATTGAATCTCAATGGGACTCTGCTTTAGTTTTCTTTCACCTGATGAATTGATCAATATTATCACTAGAGCTGCATTTATTTTGCATATTTAATCTCCAGATCACGATTAGTCAGATCAGGGATTAGTGTGCGCATGAAGGACTGTAGGAACTTTGTCAGGTCAGATAGTTGGACTGATTCCGGTATATTGCGGAATTTGATGTTGTTCCTGTAAGAGCAGTCCTCTAGGTTTGCCAATTTGAGTCGGATTAGTTGGATCTCATCTTCATGGTCTGTGACTGCATCCAATATTTCATTGTGAGCAGTGTACAACTCATCCACTCTGGCTTCTAAAGTGTTAATACTCTGGTCATGCTGTTGTACAGACACAGACAATGAAAATACAGCTGTGGATAAGTCAGTGTACAGAGTCTGCTTTAAGGACAGGAGCATATTCTTCATTGTCTGTTCTGACAGGGGCTGGTCTGATGCAGGGAACGAGTCAAGCAGTGATGATTTCTGAGGAGGAGGGAGAGAAAATAGGCAGGAGGCTATGCTGTCCTGATTGTTCTCTGGTCCCTCCGTTCTAAGTCTCAATTTAGTAGGGCTGGCTGTGGAGGGTGAGTTAGAGGGAGAGGACTCACTATTGTTGCCTGTGGGGGAGATCGTCCCGGAGAGCTGGTGGTATAGCTGATCAGGAGGAAGAGAGGAAAGCCGCGCTGTGTTTCCCTGTGTCCCGCCGGTGCCATCTTGTCTGCTGTTCAGGCTGGGAGGGTATAAGAAAGCTGTGAGCTTCCAAGGAGATTTAAACTCCTTCCTCTGCTTAGACATAACAGTAGGATGGTGCTGGTGTGCTGCGGGAGTAAGGGGGAACAACTGTGACCCTGTTTGGGGTAACTGGGTGGTCGCTAGAGCCAGGTTTTCTGCGGAGCTGCGAGATCAAGCAGCCATTTACTTGCACCGCTAAGCCATGCCCCCTATAGCCCTGCTTTTCACCCTCATTCCTTATTACTTGTTAATGACTATAACTTGCTCCTAAAAGCATAATTCTTTGGTGTTAGTGGTGGCTGTGTCTGCTGCACTGTCTGTGATATGGTCTCTGCATCACCAATACAAATCAATAAAACGAAAACAAAAAATACATATAAAAATCTATTTAAAAAATAAATATAAAAATCAGTAAAGAGATAAAATTTAAATATGTACTAAACTGATTTACAATTACAGTAGTATAGTCAAGTGCTATAAGCATTATAACACACACTATAGGTGTCTAAAAACACTATTGAGTGGCCAGTATTTAAAATCTCTTATTATTCCAGCCAACTGTGCCACACTCTCTAAATAAACACTTTCAGTGATGTGCTCCCATAGATTCCACTTTGCCTGTTTCTGTGACTCCTCCGGGTAAGTTTATTACCAAAATCACAGTGTATATATGGGCATATCTATTCTGCAGTTGTTACTGGGCTTGCACATGCTACTGATACGCATGTGCAACGCAGTGCACCTGTGGGTTACCTGCACTGAGCCATAGACTTATGTTGTTACCTGAGGGTTTAGTGTGCTTTCAGAAAGTGCACCTACCTCCAATCCGTTCCGCTAAAAAAAACAGAAGGGGATCCATCCCCTTCTGTCTAGGTGGATCAGATCGGTGGGCCTATAGAGTAGAGCGGGCATGGACGTGTCATGCACCTGCTCTGCTCATTATGGCCCATTACCGATTATCAAGTCACTTTTTTTTTTTTTTTTTTCTTTTTTCTTTTTTTTCTCTTTTTTTTTTTTTCACCACTCAGCAAGATAATTTGTCTGGGAGTCATTTTTCAGTTGTTAATACTTCAAACTTCGTCCCATTCCTTCTTCTCATCATCGTGGTTATGCTGATTACACTTTAATACCCCTCAAAGCTTATTTAAGTGGTATTTAATTGATACATTTGCCTTTGCATGTTTCCCTCCACCCCCCCCTTCCCCCCTAGCCCCCCCGAGACCGTACCCCCCCTCCGCCCCCCCTCTCTTTTGATATCTTCAATTCTACCTCTGTTTCAGCCTCCAGGCCCTCTTTGCTGTTAGTCTCAGGATCTCTCTGTCTTCCTGCCTAGGATGTCCATATCTCGGCCGCTCTCAGGGACACTTTAAAGTCTACCCACCTTCTCCATTTTGTCTCAAAGGCTCCCATTTTCGTCCCTTCGCTGTACCTTAAATATTCTAGGCTGTGTATTTCATTGATTTTATCAAACCAGTCCCTCATTGCGGGTCTTTCTATCCTTCTCCAGTACTTGGGTATCAAACTTTTAGCTGCATCAATGAGATGCGGCAGTAGCGTTCTCTGGTAGGCTTTGTTGGGCATCTCACTCATATGAAATAAACAGACCCAGGGATCGTCTGGTACGCTAGTCCCCGTTATGTCTTTAATAAATCCCCTCACTTCGCTCCAAAATATTTTAATTGTCGGGCATTGCCACCAGATGTGAGCCATTGATCCTGTTTCCTTACACCCCCTCCAACAATATTGTGGACCGATTATCAAGTCACTTAAGTGGCCCTCGTTCTTCTAAAGGTTGGGAACCCCTGGTGTAGACCAGCTGGTGTCCTCTATAGAGCTTTCTCAGTTTCAGTTTCCTTCTAAGCACTTAATTTTCTCTTTTTTCTGTGAACAATATTACCACATCTCAGGGAGTAGATGTACAGTGCAACATCCCAAATCACAGAAACAACATTTGAAGGATCACCTTCAGACAGAAAGGGATTTTTGAGGCAACATACTAAAAATAACAACCCAAATAGATAAAGCAATGTATTTATTCATTTACATTAAAATAAATGGCAGACTAAAGCCTCAGTCGCTATACAAAATGCAGTTATACACCAAATATTAAACTCAGTACTGACGCGTAATTTCCAACGCATTTCACAGTCCTCAACTGCTTCATCAAGGGCATTGCAGGAATATCCAAAAAGTTGGAAAAAGATTTTGACAGTACACACAAAATCATAAATTGAACCTAATAATTTTCATCAAAAGTAAAATTGATGCCATATAGAGCTTACTAAAACACCTATTGTGGATATGACAACCACTAGCCATTGAGAAGGTGTCACACAAAGGATCTCAATACAATCCCCCCCCCTGCAGACCATGGGAGAAGGTAAGTTGGACACTGAATCAGACAGAGGAGGGACAGGGGCCACAGCTGATCACCCGAGCACCACTGCAAAAAATAAGATAATGTTAGGGCTGGGCTCAGCCCTTCCTTCTCAATAAAAAAGAAAGAAGGACGACGCCCTCTAAGTGCAGCATGTATGTTAAAAATATTTATTACAATAGATAAAAACACTCACATTTGAGTTGATAAAAATGAGCATGTAAAGTAGTTTAATCCGCATGCTCTCGGGGGATGTGGGTGTCACGGGCCAGTGGGGGGGTTCCTGGGATGTGAGTCCTGTGACCTGGGTCCTGGTAGCTATTCCGGTGGTGCCGAGGGTCCTCAGAGCCTCCGGGCGGCCAGGATGTCGGTCATGGATCCTCCGTGGAGCACCGTGCTGACCTGCGTATTCACTTCCGGGAGCGGGGTGAGGTGGGCGGTGCTTCGCGTTCAGAGCATGTGTGCTCCTTCATCAGGCTTGCTCAGCCGAGAGCACGCGGATGAAACTACTTTACATGCTGGTTTTTAGCAACTCAAATGTGAGTGTTTTTATCTATTGTAAAAAATATTTTTAACATATATGCTGCACTTAGAGGGCGCCGTCCTTCTTTCTTTTTTACTGTTCCAGAGCTTCTTCTAGCTTTTATAGACTGGCTGCCTTCCATTTATTCAGCATCATTTTATCCTTACATGGATTATTATTACATTATGGCTCAGGGGGTTTAGTACACGTGTGTTGCGATGTTGAGAGAGAGAGAGATAGATAGACAGAGAGACAGTGTCATTTGATTTAAGTTAGATAGAGTAGGCAGGCAAGTCAGTTAGCTGCACCTACAGTGTATTGTATATATATATATACATATACATCCTAGGTGTTGTATGTATATATATATATATATATCTATCCGTATATACACTGTATTTAGTTTAGCTAGATCCGTTCCTGTTATTCTCTTCCTACTACTGACAGGCAGGCAGGTGTTTTTACAGTATTTACAGCTAATTGAAGAAAATTGCTGGTGTTCTTCTGATCCTATTAGTCCTATTAGCTACAGTATTTACAGTTAGTGTAGTGCGTCCTCTGCACAGTGTGCACCTAAAGCTACCTGAAGAAAATTAGTGTTCTTCTGATCCTATTAGTACAGTACCGCAGGCAGCTGCAGTATTTACAAGTTAGTGTAGTGCGTCCTCTGCACAGTGTGCACCTAAAGCTACTTGAAGAAAATTAGTGGTGTTCTTCTGATCCTATTAGTACAGTAACACAGGCAGCTGTAGTATTTACAAGTTAGTGTAGTGTGTCCTCTGCACAGTGTGCACCTAAAGCTACCTATAGAAAATTAGTGGTGTTCTTCTGATCCTTTTAGTACAGTACTGCAGGCAGCTGCAGTATTTACAAGTTAGTGTAGTGCGTCCTCTGCACAGTGTGCACCTAAAGCTACCTGAAGAAAATTAGTGGTGTTCTTCTGATCCTATTAGTACAGTACCACAGGCAGCTGCAGTATTTACAAGTTAGTGTAGTGCGTCCCCTGCACAGTGTGCACCTAAAGCTACCTGAAGAAAATTAGTGTTGTACTTCTGATCCTATTAATACCACAGGCAGGCAGCTACAGTATTTACAGTTAGTGCAGTGTGTCCTCTGCACAGTGTGCACCTAAAGCTACCTGGAGACAATCGCTGTTGTTCTGCTCCTATTAATACCATAGGCAGGCAGTTACAGTATTTACAGTTAGTGTACTGTGTCCTCTGCACAGTGTGCACCTAAAGCTACCTGAATAAAATTGGTGGTGCTCTTCTGATCCTATTAATACCACAGGCAGGCATCTACAGTATTTACAGTTAGTGTAGTGCGTCCTCTGCACAGTGTGCACCTAAAGCTACCTGGAGACAATTGCTGTTGTTCTGCTCCTATTAATACCACAGGCAGGCGGCTACAGTATTTACAGTTAATGCACTGTGTCCTCTGCACAGTGTGCACCTAAAGCTACCTGAAGAAAATTAGTGGTGTTCTTCTGCTCCTATTAATACCACAGGCAGGCAGCTACAGTATTTACACTTAGTGTAGTGCGTCCTCTGCACAGTGTGCACCTAAAGCTACTTGGAGACAATTGCTGTTGTTCTGCTCCTATTAATACCACAGGCAGGCAGCTACAGTATTTACAGTTAGTGTACTGTGTCCTCTGCACAGTGTGCACCTAAAGCTACCTGAAGAAAATTAGTGGTGTTCTTCAGATCCTATTAATACCACAGGCAGGCAGCTACAGTATTTACACTTAGTGTAGTGCGTCCTCTGCACAGTGTGCACCAAAAGCTACCTGGAGACAATTGCTGTTGTTCTGCTCCTATTAATATTAATACCACAGGCAGGCAGCTACAGTATTTACAGTTAGTGCACTGTGTCCTCTGCACAGTGTGCACCTAAAGCTACCTGAAGAAAATTAGTGGTGTACTTCAGATCCTATTAATACCACAGGCAGGCAGCTACAGTATTTACAGTTAGTGTACTGCGTCCTCTGCACAGTGTACACCTAAAGCTACCTGAAGCCTGAAGACAATTGCTGGTGTTCTCATACTAATAATACTACAGGCAGGCAGTTGATTCTGCTAGCTGCAGTACCAGTATATATATACATCCAAGCTTTGTGCAGCTACATCTCACTGCAGGCCATTAGTATGTCTGGAAGGCCAACAAGGAGAGGCAGTCACAAGCCAATAAAAGAGGGCAAGCAGGCTCTGTGTCTAGAGGCAACAGTGCTGGTCATGGAGACAGTGCATCCTCATCAGCACGTGGCCGTGGGACACGCTAGTCCTTTTTTTTGGCAGCTGGCCGTGTTGAGGCGCAACATGCGGAAGACTTGGTAGAGTGGATGACCAAGCCGTCCTCATCCTCTCTCACCCAGGCTCAGAGTACTTTGTCTGGCAAAGCAGCTGCCAACGCAGCCTCTTCCCTCAGCTCAATGGCATCAGTCACTCCTTCCCTAGCCCCAACATGTCCTCCTGAGGAGTCCCCCGAACTGTTTAACCACAGTGTTGGGTACATGCTCCAGGAGGATGGCCAGCGTTTTGAAGGCTCCAATGATGGTACCCAGCTAGAGGAAGGCAGTAACGTGAGCCCAGAGAGAGGGGGTGCCCAAGAAGGACAGCAATCTGGCAGTCATGTTCCCCCAGCTCCAGCATACTGCCAGCTTTGCTCCAGTGATGAGGAGGGAGGGGATGATGAGGTCACTGACTCCACGTGGGTGCCTGAAAGGAGAGAGGAGGAGGAGGCACATCACCAACGAGGCAGGATGCCCTCCAGGGGCCAGCTTAAGGGCAGCACACCGACTGCATCACACCACAGAGCTCCACATGTGCAGGGCGCTGCTGTCGTTATTCCAAAAGTTCTTTGGTGTGGGCCTTTTTTGAGACGAGTGCATCTGATCCCACCGCTGCTATTTGCAACATATGTCTTAAGCGTATCTCTCGTGGCCAAAACATCTCCCACTTGGGCACCACATGCTTGACCAGACATATGTTGACCTGCCATGCAGTTCATTGGCAAGCGTACCTAAAAGACCCACACCAAAGAACAAAGAGGACCTCTCCTTGCTCCTCATCAGCTGGGATCTCCAACCCCACTATACCTTCAGTCCTCTCTGAGACCTGCACTGAGAGGAATGAAGGTGTAAAATTAGGTGTGTCACAGCCAAGTACTTTGGGGCAATCTGCTATCGGTACACCGACATCAGATTGTACCAGGCAAATTTCCCTGCCCCAGCTGCTGCACTGCCAAAAGAAGTTCACTCCCAGCCGTCCACATGCCCAGTGGTTGAATGCTAGCTTGGCTAAATTGCTAGCACTTCAACTGCTGCCTTTTCAGTTGGTAGACTCTGCCCCCTTCTGTGAGTTTGTGGAATGTGTGGTTCCTCAGTGGCAGGTTCCCAAATGTCACTTTTTCTCATGGAAGGCGGTTCTGGCTCTCTACCGGCATGTGGAAGGCAATGTCTTGGCCTCGCTGGACAGGGCGGACAGCGGTAAGGTGCATATTACCGCTGACTCATGGTCTAGCAGGCATGGACAGGGACGTTACCTATCTTTCACCGCACACTGGGTTACTCTTCTGGCAGCTGGGAAGGATGCAGGACAAGGTGCAGTAGTGTTAGAGGTTGTTCTGCCACCAGGCCTCAAAAATACTACTAGTGGTGATTCTGCCACACCTCTCTCCTCCACCCCCTCCTCTTCTTCTTCCTCCATGGCCTCTTCCTGTGCTGATTTGTCTTCGGAACCAGCGGTGCTGCGTAGGCATTCAAGGGGCTACGCAAACACATAGGCCAAAAGATGCCTTGCGGTGCTTGAGCTGGTGTGCTGGGGGGACAGGAGCCACACTGGGGCAGAGATTCTGTCAGCTCTGCAGGGGCAGGTTCAGAGGTGGTTGATGCCATGCCAGCTTAAGGCAGGCATGCTGGTTTGCGACAATGGCACCAACCTCCTCTCCGCCCTCCGACAGGGACAACTGACCCATGTGCCCTGTTTGGCTCACGTCCTTAACTTGGTGGTGCAGCAGTTGTTGGGCAGGTACCCGGGCTCACAGGATGTCCTGAGGCAGGCCAGGAAAGTCTGTGCATTTCCGCAGGTCATATAATGCCAGTGCTCGGCTGGCTGACCTCCAAAAGAAATTTAACCTGCCTAAGAACAGCCTAATCTGTGACATGCCCACCAGGTGGAACTCAACTTTGGCCATGCTGCAGCGGCTGCACATGCAGCAGAGGGCCATCAATGAGTACCTGTGCAACTATGACACCAGGACAGGGTCAGGGGAACTTGGCTTTTTTTCCCCACGCCAGTGGGCCATGATCAGGGATGCATGCACTGTTCTGTCACCATTTGAGGAGGCCACGAGGATGGTGAGCAGTGACAGTGCATGCATCAGTGACACTGTCCCCCTTGTCCACCTGTTGGAGCACCTGCTGCATGGAATAATGGACAGGGCACTTGAGGCAGAACAGAGGCAGGAAGAGGAGGACTTACTTAGCTCTCAAGGCCCCTTTTATTCAGACAGTGTTCCTGTGTGCCCGCCGATCACACAGGAAGAGGACAAGGAGGAGGAGGAGGAGGAGGAAAAGGAGGATTGTGTCAGCATGGAGGTGGAGCCTGGCACTCAGCATCAGCAGCAGTCTTTAAGGGATCATTTACAGTCCCAAGAAACCCAAGAAACCCATGGACTTGTACATGGCTGGGAGGATGTGGTTGCGGATCATGTCGTCCTTAGTGACCCAGAGGACTCCGGACCGAATGCCTCAGCAAACCTACGCTGCATGGCCTCCCTGATCTTGCAAAGCCTGCGGAAGGATCCTCATATTTGTGGTATCAAGGAGAGGGATCAATACTGGCTGGCAACCCTCCTTGATGCACATTACAAGGGTAAGGTTGCGGACCTTATCTTGCCGTCGCAGAGAGAGCAGAGGATGAAACATCTTTGGGAGGCCTTGCACAAAGGTCTGTGCAAAGAAGGAGCGATGGAGAAGGTGGCCGTCTTACCGATACGCTCAGACAATTTTTTAGTCCACAGCCCCAAGGTATGATCGGTTCCAGCAACCATCCTCAGCGTCTGTTTTACATGGTGCAGGAATACCTAGGGGCAAGATCTGACTTGGACACCTCTGGGTTACTGGGTCTTGAGGATGGATCACTGGCCAGAGCTTGCACAGTATGCAATTGAGCTACTGGCCTGTCCTGCATCCAACATTCTTTCGGAAAGCACATTCAGTGCTGCTGGAGGTTTTGTAACCGATCACAGGGTGCGCCTGTCCACGACTCGGTCGATCGACTGACCTTCATAAAAATGAATCAGTCTTGGATCACCACCAGCTACCAAGCACCTGATGCTGATGTAACCGAATAATTTTTTTTGAAATGTCAGATCCCTTCAAGACTGCCTATGCTGATGCTGAGTGACTATCCTGTTATGCTGAGTGACTATCATCTTCCTCCTCAATGATCATGCTGATAGCTTGTAAGAATATTTTTGGTTCTGGGTGCCGCCACCAGTGGCTAAGGCCCAATTTTTCAGCCCCTGTTTAACAGGGGCGTGTAATTACAATTTTTGATGCAATATTTTGCAAGGAGGGTTCGTTGCTGCACTCAACTAGAGTATTTGTGAGGGGTTGCAGTGTTGTGGCACCAGCACCAGTGCCTAAGGCCCAATTTTTCAGCTCCTGTTTAACAGGGGCGTGTAATTACAATTTTTGATGCAATACTTTGCAGCAGGGCTTGTTCCTGCGCTCCAACTAGAGTATCTGTGAGGGGTTGCAATGTTGTGGCACCAGCACCAGTGCCTAAAGCCCAATTTTTCAGCCCCTGTTTAACAGGGGTGTGTAATTACAATTTTTGATGCAATATTTTACAGGAGGGCTCATTCCTGCGCTCCAACTAGAGTATCTGTAAGGGGTTGCAGTGTTGTGGCACCAGTGCCTAAGGCCCAATTTTTCTGCCCCTGTTCAACAGGGACATGTAATTACAATTCTTAATCTACTATTTCACAGCAGGGCCCGTTTCTGCGCCAACCAACAGTAACTGTGAGGACTTACAGTGTTGTGGCAACACCACCACCACCAAAGGCCCAATTTTTCTGCCTCTGTTCAACAGGGGCATGTAATTACAATTCGTGATCTAATATTTCACATCAGAGCCCTTCCTGCGCCCACCAAGAGTAACTGTGAGGGCTTACAGTGTTGTGGCAACACCTAAGGCCCCAATTTCTGCAGAGTATATAGGGCAGGCCCCTACTTTCAAACATCCAACTTACAAACGACTCCTACTTGCAAACGGAAGGAGACAACAGGAAGTGAGATGAAATCTACCCCTAGGAAGGGAAGTTCCTTTAAGAATTAATATGGGAAAAACGTGTCTCCTTTCCACTGATGCTTTATCACCAATCCTTGTTTCACTAAAAACCCCAAATTGTCAAAAAACATTTGTCATTGGGACAGAAAGTGAGGTAAGATCTTCTGAAGAGGTGCACAGACAGCAAAACAAATGTCACAGGGGTGATAACCCTTCCCTATGTTTTCCACAAAGCTTAAACATATATTTTTTGGCTGGAGCTACTCTTTAAAAAAGTACCAGTTCAAAATTACAAACAGATTCAACTTAACAACAAACCTACAGTCCCTGTCTTGTTTGCACCGACTGTATACTGCTTTTCAGAGGACCTGGGGCCCCACGCCTTTCCTTTTTTTAATTTGGGTGCGAGGTTCCCCTTAATATCCATACAAGACCCAAAGGGCCTGGTAATGGACTGGGTGGGGGTACCCATGCCGTTTGTCTCACTGATTTTCATCCATATTACCGGGACCGGACATTACATTAAAGCCGTAAGCAGTTTTAAATGACTTTTATTACTTTAAAAATGTCATTTTGTGCAGGGACTGTTCTAAGCACGGGAAACACGTGCCACTTTACAGGCATACTATAGACACCCTCAGGTACAATATTTAAAGGAATATTTCACTTTTTTTCACTTTAAGCATCATTAAAATCACTGCTCCCGAAAAAACGGCTGTTTTTAAAACTTTTTTTTTTCATTGATACATGTCCCCTGGGGCAGGACCCGGGTCCCCAAACCCTTTGTAGAACAATACCATGCAAATTAGCCTTTAAAATTAGCACTTTGGATTTTGAACGTTCGAGTCCCATAGACTTCAATGGGGTTTTAACGTTCGTGCAAATTTTCGGTCCGTTCGCAGGTTCTGGTGCGAACCGAACCGGGGGGTGTTCGGCTCATCCCTACACTGCACCCATATGAAATCTGCATCCTTTTTTTCACACAAATAGAGTTTTCTTTTGGTGGTATTTAATCTCTAGTGGGTTTTTTATTTTTTGTTCTATAAATAAAAAAAGACCGTAAATTTTGTGAAAAAATGCCTTTTTCTTTGTTTCTGTCAGAAAATTTTGCAAATTAGTAAATTTTCTTCATAAATTTTGGCCAAAATTTATACTGCTACATATCTTTGGTAAAAATAACCCAAATTATAGTATATTATTTAGTCTTTGTGAAAGTTATAGAGTCTGCAAACTATGGTGCCAATCGCTGAAAATTTATCACATCTGATCACACCTGAGGCCTATCCCATTTCTTGAGACACTAAAAAGTCAGGAAAGTACAAATACCCCCCAAATGACACATTTTAGAAAGTAGACATTCCAAGGTATTAAGTAAGTAGCATGGTGAGTTTATACAAGTTGTAATTTTTTCCCACAATTCTTTGCAAAATTAAGATTTTTTAAATGTTTTTAATTTAATGTTTTTTTTTACAAAATTGTCATATTAACAGGTTATTTCTCTCACAGAGCATGTGCATACAACAAATTACACCCCAAAATACATTTTGCTACTCCTCCTGAGTATGACGATACCACCTGTGTGAAACTTTTACACAGCATGGCCACATACAAAGGCCCAACACTGAAGTAGCACCTTCAGGCATTCTACAAGCATAAATTACACATCTCATTTCTCAACCACTTATTACACTTTTGAAGGCCCTGGAGAAAACACCCCAATGTATAATCTATGAGCCCTAATGAGTCTTTTGAACGGTTCATTTTTTTCCAGAAGTTTTTGAAAAATGAGGGAAAAAAATGAAAACACATTTTTTGTACACAAAGTTGTCCATTTATTAGATATTTCCAACACAAAGCAAAGATGACACCCCAAAATACATTCTGCTACTCCTCCTGAGTATGGCAATACCACATGTGTGAGACTTTTACACAGCCTGGCCACATACAGAGGCTCAACATCCAAGTAGCATCATCAGGCATTCTAGGAGCTTAAATTACATATATAATTTTCTGGCAACCTATCATTATTGAAGGCCCTTCATATTTCTAACACATAGCATGTACATACCAAGAATTACAATCCAAAATAAATTCTATTGTGGAAAGGGTTAAAAAAAAGGCATTACCTGTGCTTTTAATAGTGTCCACAGAGGAGAACACTGGTTCAGGCAGCAAGCAGGAATGTGCTTAGCGACAGCAATAGTAATTATCCAGGCAGCAGGCAGGAATATTGTCTATAGTCAGCACAAGGATATTGTCAGCACAGCACAGTCTGTAGAAATTGTCCAGACAGAGACAGCCAGCACAGCCATAATATTGGTCCTGGTATACTGTTACCTGCAGACACTTATTATTGTACCGCTCTCCAGCCCTTCATAAACATACTGCCTCTTGCTACAGATAATTATTTGCATAGTCCAGGTAGCAGGCAGAGGTGGGGTCCGTTCGTGCGTCAGCAGAGGTATGATGGCTGTAAGTCAGCAGCAGGCTGAGGGCAACAATCAGGGACCTGTGCACAGGGGCACAGGGGTAGAGGCTTCACCCACCCAAATCTTTATGAAGCCTTCGAACTCCAGACCCTAATCCGGAAATTACAAAACCCAGAGAAAACAAAAAAAATTGTTTTCTCCATCTGGAAAAACAATTCTGGAGCGAAGGTCTTCTGGGGGGGGGGTCCTTTGTTGATAGATGAGGGACGTGACAACTCCTTCTATGAATGTTAGGAAGGGTCGGGGCTTTCCGTGGATTTGGTGTAGACTACGTAGAAATTATAAATGGCCACATGGATGAGATAAATTGCTACCTTCTTGTACCAGAATTGGAACCTCCTTATTGACAAATAGGGCTGAATCATTTGATCATTGAAATCCACTCCCCCATGTAGAGATTGTAATCTTGGACACATGTTGGCTTTTCAATGGGCCCTCGTCTTCTTTGAACCTCAATTGTAGTGTCATCATGGATGGTGGATATCATGTGCACGTCCCTTTTATCCTTCCACCTCAAGGCCAGCACTTCGTTGCATCTCAATGTTGCTCTTTCCCCCCCTTCACAGCTTTTTGTTTGCTAGAGATTGTGGGAAGCCCTTCCTATTCTTTCTGGAGGTTCCGCAGTTTTTGCGATGTATAAGTGTTTGAAAAGGGGTAGGCTGGTGTAGAAGTTGTCAAGGTATATATGATATCCTTTGTTCAGAAGTGGGTATGCCAGATCCCATACAATTTTTCCAGTTGTGCCCAATTTAGGTGGCTGGAGCTGGAAATCTCTTCCTTCATATATGTAGAATGCATACAGATATCCTGTGACTCTCTCACAGAGTTTGTAAAATTTTACTCCGTATTTGGCCCTTTTGCTAGGAATGTTTTGCTTTATTCCTAGCCAGCTGAAAAGAGTACCAGGGACTCATCTACACATATATGCTGATCAGGGGCATAGAGTTCTGCAAATCGTTGGGAAAATAAATTTATCAGTGGGCGAATTTTATATAACTTATCGTAATTTGGATGATTGTGGGGAGGGCACTGGGTGTTGTCGCTAAAATGAAGGAATCGCATAATCATCTCGTATCAGGACCTAGACATTACAGCAGAATAAATGGGCATGTGGTGGATGGGGTTGGTGGACCAACAGGCATGTCCTTTATTTTTTTTTAAGCCCCATGTTTATGGTGAGGCCCATAAACAAATTGAACTCCTCCAAATTCAGATCTCTCCACTCAAACAGACGGGCATATGACGATTGGGATTTGCTGGCAATATACTACTGGGCATATAAATTGGTCTGTTCCACAATAAATTGCAGCAAAGTGCCAGACTAAAACAGATAAAAGCAATCGATCTCTGTGAAATTTTGGATGTTGGCCTGCACACCTGGCTGTGCTGTGAAAGGGGGAATAATTGGTGATCCCGAGTTGAAAAGCAGCCATGTTGGGTTGGCAAGACCATCTGGCATGTATGTAGAGGCCCTGGCTCTTGGAGGATGTGATACTCCAGTAGTTGGGGGATTTGAATCTCCTATGCTGGTCCTCAGGCGTGATGTGGCAGCACTGGTACAGGGCGTGGGCATTTGTTCCTGGGGCCTATTGCAGTCGGCAGCCCTGGTACTGGGCATTTGTTTCCGGGGCCTATCGCTGGAGGCAGCGCTGGTACTGGGCCTGGGAATTTAATCTTGGGGCCTATTGCTGGTGGCAGCACTGGTACTGGGCCTGGGAATATAATCCTGGTTGCTGGTGGCTGCCTGGTTTCCAGAGTGCCATGCCCTTTTAGGAGGGACCCATTCTTCATACGAATCATTTGCCGATTCACTACTCTCAATCGGTTCAAATGCCGAATTTGATTCAGAATCGGAATTGGAATCTGATGAGAACTCCCCACTGCTCTCATCAGTCATGGAGAGGATCTGGAATGCCTCCTCACTGGTATATAATCTTTTGGACATGATGCTGATGGCTGTGTGATGGGTGGCAGGTGACAGTCACTGATGGGCTGTGCGATGGGTGGCAGGTGACGTTCACTGATAGGTGACAGTGTGACGGGCGTTGGTCACTGATGGGTGACAGGCCAGGGACGGTGACGAGTGACGGTCACTGGAGGGTGATGGTGACGGGCCACGGTCACTGATGGGTGACGGGTGATGGATGACAGGCCACGGTCACTGATAGGTGATGGGTGCACCACTGATGGTTACTGATGGGTGATGGGTAACAGGCCACAGTCACTGATGGGTGATGGGTGCAATGCTGACGGTCACTGATGGGTGACCGGTGATGGGTGACAGGGCACGGTCACTGATGGGTGACGGGTGCACCGCTGATGGTCGGTGATGGCAGTCTCTTATGTGACAGGTGCACTTTATGGGGTGACTGTGGTGACTGTTGGGTGACAGATGACAATGGGGGGGCAATGGGACAGGTGTGGTGTTGGCGCAGACAATACAGAACACAGATCTGTAACTCGCTGCTCGGGGCTCTCCTCTCCTCACACTGGAAGTGGTGTGTGAGGAGGGAAGAGCCAGTAACAAGTAGTTACCGGTCTGTGTTTACATTTAGTGATCAGCTGTGAATGAATCACAACTGATCATGTGGTAAACAGCAGCCGGCCAATGGCTGTTTACCAGCATCAGTGATGAGCAGTGTTCCCAGGAACATGCTGCCACTGACATGCACGCGCAGCATGCTCGCTATCGCATGCATGCGCCATGTAAATTGGGGAGGTACCATCTGTGATCGGCCGTGATGAAGTCACGTGGTGAAATCACGTGGTAAACAGCCATGACGGTGGGCGGGCGGCAAGCGTTAAAGACTTGCTTGGCTGACATTCCTTCTGGCTCCTGATCCTGCTTGCTGTTCTACTACGCTCATCTCTGGCTCCCTGACGATTTGGCTTGTCTGACTATCCGTTCCGGTTCCTGAACTCTGGCTATGTTTTGACTACGCTTACTCGGTTTACCTTTTTTTATTATTATTAAACAAGTGTGATTCAACTGTACTTCTGTCTCAGTCTGATTTATGGTTTCTGACAGTAGGAGAAGGCCATGAATTCAGAAGATGCAGTCAATCCACTTGTTGGTAATATTTTATTCAGATGCATGAGCAGGATCACCGCATGGATCAGTTTACCATGGCGTTGCAAACACTCCTGAGTCACACAGCTCACCTAGAATTTCCCACTGTGGCTGCTCCGGTACAACCTGTGTTGCAGGCCGTCCCTGCTGCTGCTCCAGTCTCTGTGCAGGAACCCACCTCGACTATTACCTCTATAAGAGGTATGTCTGGTTCCGCTCTGCTTCCCCAACGATTTGGGGGTGATCCAGTCTAATGCAGAGGGTTTCTCAACCAGGTTGAGATATACTTTGAG